>NW_006399856.1:2249662-2256371 GCF_000299155.1 Elephantulus edwardii | reverse complement strand
ATTGGCACAGGACAGAGCGGAGTTTAGGGCTGTTGTACATAGGGTCGCTATGAGTCGCAGGCGACTCGACGGCACATAACAACAACAACAACAAATATTTTTTATGAATTACCTATTAAAGTTATTATTTGGATAGTTGTTGCTGTTTCTGTTAGGTGCCATCAAGCTGAGGAGGACTCGTAGTGACTATGTGAACAACAGATGAGGTCTTGGGCCTACCCTACACTATCCTGAACTGAGCCCATTGCCGCAGTCACTGTGTCAATACATTTGGCTGAGGATCTTTCTCTCCTTTGACACTTCACTTTTCCAAGCATAATATCTTTTTCCAAGGAGTACCGTCTCCTAAGAACATGCTTAAATGTGAGACAAAGCTTCACCACACTTGCCTCCAAGGAGCTTTGTGGCTGCACTTTCTCCAAGACATATCCGTGTGCTCTATTTTAAGTTCATTTTGGGATATTCAGTACTCTTCTTCAACACCACAGCTCAAAGGCATAGATTCTTCTGTTATCCTTAAAATCCAACTATCAGATACACAGCGAGTGATTGAAAATACCTCCAAATCAGGAACACATATAGTCTTGAAAGTGATTTTATTGCTCCTTAGCATTTTGAAGGAGTCCTTGACAGCAGATTTTCCCAACGCAACACAACTTTAATTCTTCTTGGCTATTACTAAGGGTGTTGATTGTGGATCTAAGTAAGACAAAATTGTGACAACATCAATCTTTTCTTCACCTAATTATGCTGCCTATTGGCCTAGTTGTGAGATGTTTGTCTTTTTTATTAGGAGATAAAATCTATATAGAAGGCTATAGTCTTTGATTTTCTGCAGTAAGCCTTTCAAGTCCTTCTCACTTTCAGCAAGCAAGGTTGAGTCATCTGCATAATTCAGGTGTTCTTCGTAATAAATTTTTTTTTCTTTTATGCTGCTTTGCTTACAAAGTTTATATACTTTTTCACACTGTATTTTTTCCCATTTCCTTTACCCACCCTTCATCCTACCCATCAAATTGGGTGTCCCTATGATTATCTCTGTGCCCTTCCTCACCCTCCTACTTCTACCCTCTTCCCTTTGGGAGTTATCTTTCTACTTCTACAATTTTTTTTTACGGTATTTGTCCGTATGGGACTAGTTAGTTCACTTAGCATAACACTCTCTAGTCTCCCTCGAGTTAGGTAATGATTTTCAAAATGGTTATTCCTGCATGCTGCACATTATTCCATAGTGCGAATAACCAACAATCCTTCAATCCGTTCAACTGTGGTTGGACATTTGGGCTGTTTTCATGTTCTTGCAATGGTGAATAACGCTGCTATGAACATTGGTGTACAAATCTCCATTTGTGTTTCATTTTTAACTTTCTCAGGGTGTATTCCAAGCAATGGAATAGCTGGGTCACTTGGAATTTATATGTTCAGTTTTTTGAGGAAACGCCAAACTGCCTTCCAGAGTGGTTGAATCATTTTACAATCCCATCAACAATGTATAAGAGTTCCTATCTCTCCACATCCTCTCCAACATTTATTACTTGCTGTCCTGTTAAACTTTGTCACTGTCATTGGGATGAGATGGTATCTCATTGTGGTTTTGATTTGCATTTCTCTTATTGACAGTGATTTTGAACATTTCTTCATGTGTCTGTTGGCCATCTGAATACCTTCCTCTGTGAAAGGCTGTTCCATGTCCTTTGCCCATTTTGTAATTGAGTTACCCATTTCAGAGGCTGCATAGGTTTCTGAAATGGTATTGCCAAATGTTTTTTCCCAGTCAGTAGGTTTTCTTTTCACTCTGTTGGAAAATGTTCTAGTTGTGCACAGGGATTTAATCTTTAGAAGGTCCCATTCATCAATGTGATTTTTTCCAGTTGTACATTTCTGACTGTATGTGTCAGTCTTTTGTATCATGAGGTAGGCCTTCTAAATGTATTCCTACTTTGTCTCTTATGATCTTTATGGTTTAGGCTTTACACATCCTGTTTCAGCTTTCTGCAGGTAGTAGTCACGTTTTGCCAGCACAATTTGTTGAAGAGATTGTCATTTCCCCATTTGATAGGTTTTGTTTCTTTGTCAAATATCAGTTGATCATAGATAGATGGATTGATTTCTGGGTTCTTGATTTTATTCCATTAGTTTATATGCCTGTCATTGTACCAGTACCATATTGTTTTGGTTATTCCAGCTGTGTAGTAGTTTTTGAGATAAGGGAGAGCTATGCCTCCCAGTTCATTCTTGTTTTTTAGAAGTGCTATGCTTATTTGAGCTCTCTTTTTCTCTCCAAATAAACTTGCTAATTGCCTTTTCTATCTCTTTGAAAAATTAATTTGGTATCTGTATTCAGATTTTGTTAAACATGTAGATTGTTTTTGGTAAGATTCACAATTTTTACTATATGGAGTCTTCTTATCCATGAACAGAGAATATTTTTCTATTTTTTAAGGTATTTTATTGTGTCTCACGGAAATATTCTGTAGTCTTCTTTTAAAGGTTTTTTTCCCCCCTCTGTTGTTGTTGTTGTTATGTGCCGTCGAATCGCCTGCGACTCATAGCGACCTTATGTACAACAGCCCTAAACTCCGCTCTGTCCTGTGCCAATCGCACTGTCTCTGACACTCCCATCCCAATTATCCCAGTCACTGAATCAATCCACCTCATAGAGGGCCTTCCCCTCTAGTTAGGTTTATTCCTAAGTATTTCAGTTTGTGGTTGTCTGTTGTACATGGCATTGCTTTCTTAGCTTTCTTATCTGTGTTTTCTTTATTACTGTAGAGGAATTCCAATTACTTTTGTATATTGATATTGTATCCTGCTGCTCTATTAAATTGGTCTGCTAGCTCTAACAGGTTTTTATTTTTTTTTTTTTGTTGAGTCCTTGAGGTTTTCTGTGTACACTATCATGTCATCTGCATATAACAATAGTTTAATCATCTCTTTACCAATCTGGATGCCTTTATTTACTTCTCTTGTGATTTTGTCCCAAAAAGTACTTCCAATACAATATAGAATTGAAATGGTGACAGTAAGCATCTTTGTCTGGTCCCTGTTTTTAAAGAAAATACTTTTCGTCTCTTTCCATTGAGAATGATATTGGCTCCTGGTTTTGCATATACTTTCACCATGTTGAGGAAACTTCCTTCTATTCCAATTTAGCTGAGTATCTTTATCAGAAGGGGTGTTGGATTTTGTCAAATGTCTTTTTTGCATCAATTGCTAAGATCATATGGTTCTTGTTATTTGCTTTGTTAATGTGAATTACATTTATTATTTTTCTTATGTTGAACCATCCTTGCATACCTGTTATGAATCCCACTTGGTCATGATGAATTATTTTTTTATATGCTTTTAGATTCTATTGGTTAGGATTTTGTTAAGGATTTTTCCATCTATGTTCATGAGAGATGTTGATAGTTCTTTAGTTTTCTTTCTTGGTAATATCTTTACCTGGTTTTGACATTAGGGTTATGCTTGCTCCATAGAATTACCCCAGAATTATTGTTTATTTTTCTATTTTTAAAAATACTTTAAGTAGATTTGGTGATAGATCTTCTCTGAATCTTAGGTAGATTTCAACTGTGAAGCCATCTGGTCAAGGATTTTTCTTATGGGGAAGTCTTTTTATGATCTGTTCAATTTCTTCTTTTGTGATCGGTCTGTTCAAGTGTTCTTTATCTGTCCAAGTCAGTCTAGGTAGAGCATGACTTTCAAGAAATTTGTCCATTTCCTCTAGATTTTCAAATTTATTAGGGTATAGCTTTTCATAGTATTATGATATTATTGATTTAATTTCATCCGGTTCTATTGTGATGTCACCTCTATCATTTCTTAATTGAGTTATCTGTGTCTTTTCTTTTTTATCTTTGTTAAGATTGACAGTGGTTTGTCAGTTCTGTTGACCCATTCAAAAACCCAGCTCCTGGTCTTATTGATGGTTTCAATTGTTTTTATGGTTTTCAGCTCTTGTCCTTATCATTTTCTTTCTTCTAGGGACTGTAGGATTAGATTGTTGTTCTTTCTCTCTTTGATGAAGTTGTTGATTTAGATCATTGATTTTTCTTCTTTCTTTTTATTTAGTTATTTTTTTTAAATGTGTGTACCTATTGCTATGACCTGCTCTTTGAGAACTGTCTTAGTTGAATCTCAGAAGTTTTTGTATGTTGTATTTTCATTTGTTTCAAGGAACTTTTTTACTTCATTATTTATTTCTTTTATAACCTAATCGAGTTCTAGTGGAGAGTTATTCTGTTTCCACATGGGTGGTTTTGCATGTTTTACCTTTCCATAGTTAATTTCTAGTTTTATGTATGGCATTGCAGTTCGAGAAGATACTTTATATTATTTCAATGTGTGGTTTTTTTAAATTTGTTGAAATTTACTTTGTGTCATACCTAATAAGTGATGGTGGTATGTTGAAGTCTCCTACCTACTGTTGTGGTCTATTTCTCCCTTCAATTCTGTTAACTGTTGTTTTATGTATTTTCAGGTCTATTATTTGGTGCATAAATGTTGACCAAGCTTATATCTTCTTGATCTATTGTTCCTTTAATCAATATGTGATATCCTTTCTTATCTTTTACGGTGGTTTTCATTCTGAACTCTCTTTTATCAGAGATTAGTATTGCCAGTCTTGGTTTTGTTGTTGTTGTCATTTGCTTAGTATATTTTTTCCCCAGCCTTTGATTTTGAGTTTTTTTCTCCATTTATTAGATGTATAATTTGCAGGTAACATATTGATGGTCTTTGGTTTTTTTTTATCCATTCTGCTACTCTTTTTCTCTTAATTGGAATATTTAGTCTATTTACATTAAGTTTGTTAGAGCTAGTGAGACTGTCTCAGAATAGGGAAGGGTTCAGAAATGCTGTACATAGGGTTGCTATTAACCACAGGTGATTCAATGGCACATAAAAACAATAACATACTATGACCTTTGTATTTAAAAGTCAATTGTTATTACATTTTGGAGGAACATTCTCCTAAGTGGTACAGCATTCTTCTGTCAAAATGTTACTGAGGTAACCTGGGGTTGTTGTGGTGCTGAACCTTGTGCCATTGGGGTTTCATATGCCGTAATGGTTACCCATGGCAGACAGTTTTTGGTGGAGCTCCCAGCTTAAGATAGATTTGGAAGCAGGAGTGGTATCCACTTCCTAAATAACATACATGCCTCCAGAAACTCTATGAACTTTGATAAATGTCGATAGCTGTAGAGGGTCTTTAGGCCTTTTGTTCATAGTGTTGCTATGAGTATTGCTTGACTCGAGGCAATCAACAACAATATTGTCAGTTCAGGTTTTACCATGGTCATTTTGCTCTGCTTCTTTTTCCGTTGTTTCTAGTTACTATGGCCCATTCACTTGCCCTTGGCATCTCCAAGGGAAGATGGACTTCACTTGTGTGAAGGACTTCACTTAAAATTTCATGTAGTTTTGGGCTTTCCCCTGTCCAAATTCCTGAAGTTCTTTCTTTCCTACAAAGGATCTAATTTCTTCTCCATATTTGATGAAGAGCTTTACCAGGTACAGAATCCTCAGTTGCCAAATGTTTTCTTTCAACTTTCTGTATATGTCATTCCATTGTCTTCTAGCTCACATGGTTTCCACTAAGAAATTGGAACTTAATCTAATTGTTTCCCCACTGTCTGTGACTCTCTGGGTTGTTTTTGTTTATTTGTTTGCTTTTTGTTTGTTTTGGGGTTTTTTTGGTGCTGCTTTTATTATTCTATGCTTATTTGGAACACTTGATTTTTTTTTAAATTTGAATTTGAAATTTGGAGAATTCGAATATGCTATGTCTTGATGTTTTTCTTTTGGGGTCTAGTCTATCTGGTGTTCACTGTGCTTTGTGAATGTGGATTTTCCCATTCTTTATAATACCGGGAAGTTTTCTTTTGGTACATATTCCACAATTTTCTCAGTGCCTCCTCTGTCACTTCCATGTTCTGTCTGGAATTCCAGTCATACATATGTTTTTCTTTCTGATGTCATCCACATGATTCTAATGTTTCCTTATTTCCTTTACATCACTTTTCTGATTTTTCTTCCAGTGTGTTTCCTGTGAGGCTCTTGTCTTCCAGCTCACTGACTCTCTGTTGCATCTCTTCAGTTCTACTTTTTTCGTCCCACCAGTATGTGAGACATTTTTGACATTTTAGTCTTAATATTCTGGATTGCATTTTCATACTTCCCATTTTTTTCTGTACTGTGTTGGCTGTACCTTCTCTATCTTGTGATGATTTTTTTTCAGTACTTATACCTCTTTATCTATACTTCTAATTCTTTCTTTCATTTTTTTGCAGTTTCTTCGGTAGTTCAAGTTATTCTTCATTAATATATTTATTGTGGATCACTGTCTCTGGGGTATTTGCTCTCTAATGGCTTCATTGTTTCTTCCATCATTTGCACCTTCTTCTGTATCTGTTCAAATAACTCTACAACAATTTATTTCTTCCGGGTTTCAAGATACGGGATATTGATTGGATCTTCTGTTTTTAGGAGAACAGTTATTTTGTTCTTTCATGATGACTGCTATAGACTGCTGTTTTCTTGAGAGATGTCTTTTCAAAGTAGATGTTTGGGTGTGGTAACTATATAATGCCCCACAGTATGGTAATATTTTGGGAAGGACCTGTATGTTGTTGTTGTTGTTGTTATTGTTATGTGCCATCGAGTCATTTGCGACTCATAGCAACCCTATGTACAACAGCCCTAA
>NW_006399856.1:2238735-2247907 GCF_000299155.1 Elephantulus edwardii | reverse complement strand
TCCATTTTGGTCTTTTCTTCCTCTTCTGTCTTTGTAACGACCGCCTGCACTCTTCCTGGATGATACATTTAATATTTCTCCCACAGCTCATCTGGTCTTCGCTCATTAGTGTTCAAGGCCTCTAACCTGTTCCTGAGATGATTCTGAAATTCAGGTGGTATGAAATTAAAGTCATATTTTGGCTCCTGTATGTTGGTGTTCCCAAAATGAGGTGACTCTTGACCTCCAGAAACTGAGGCTCTACTCCACCTCTTCCCCTTGCACTTAAGAAGTCCCAAGATCTCCATGTGATATAGACATCAGTGTTCAAGGCCAAAGAATCTGAATTGCAGAACAGAGGAATCTCTTGCACTCCAGAAACCGAGGCTCTACCTCACCTCTTCCTTTTGTGCGTAAGAAGTCTCAAGTTCTCCATGCAATGTAGACAGCAGTGTCCAAGTGATAGAATTGTTCTATTGTTCTGTGATTGGTTAATTTCCTTTGTACTTGACTTCAGCTCAGGTTGTTCATACCATCACGTGCCAGGTGCCAGTGGTGCTGACTTTCATTGAAGAAGCTGTGGCTGAGGCTGCAGCCACCATGTTCCCAGGTGCATAATTCAGGTCATCAATAAGTTTTCCTCCAATCCTGATACCACATTCCTTTTCATAAAGTCCAGCTTTTCTAACTATTTGCTCAGCATACAGATTGAATAGATATGGAAAAGGGATATAGCCCTCCTGCATACTTTTCTTTATTTTAAACCAGGCAATATTCTCTTGTTCAGTACATTGTTGATGTCAGATGTATCTTTTCACTTAGTGTCACTATGAATAAAAAATAGACTTCATGTCACCCAACAGCAAACAATAAACTTTCTCTTATAAAGTGTCGTCTTATATATACATCAATGTAGTAGAAATGTGTGTGTTTTATAGCAAACAAAATATATCTAAGAATATAGTTAAAATATTTTACTAATAGAGACATACAATAAAAAATTAAAATACATAGGGGCCATGGTTTGAGATACGTGTAGAGGGTTTGTCTTCATATTAGGTTTCTCTTCTTTGTAGTGTTTTTCTAAATGTAGTGCGTCTTTTCAGTCTTCTTTTTTTTCTCTGAATATGCCCAAAGTCTTCCCAGAGGTGAGAAATGGAGCAGTTTGGTATGTCTTTTTCCCCCACAAACGATCATTTTTATTTGTCATTATTAGAAGTCTGAATTTTAAACAGATTCTTGAACTGATGGTTCATAGGAATTAGCTCGTTCAACTTCAGCACCTGTCTCCTCTCCTGTAGCTTCTCCAGAGTGACCACCTTCATCAGGAAGCTCCATGAGTTTGTCCAATTCAAACTTGCATTTCTTTAGCATTTTTCCTTTTCTAACAAATACATCATGAAGAGAATAAGTAGATTGGCAAGCCCTATCTATGTTTTTCCCCAATGCTGTCTGGAATCAATGTATTTCAAGTCACTTGTCTGCACCTCTTGGGTCATGATTTCCGTCATTTTTTTCTGGATTTGGTGGACCTGTTGGTGCTGAGTATTTTCTGAATCTGATTGTTGCATGGATTTGGTGCTTTTCCATGTGTTTGTTTGTTTGTTTTGTAAAACCAACACAAAACAGACGAAACAAATAACCATCAGTATTCTTGACATCAGCATCAGCTTCAATCATGGACCACAATTTTGACCATGGAGCACAATTTGTCGTGACTAAGATCGATGCCATGGAAGTTGGTGAGGCAGTTTTTGCCTTGAACATACTCAGTAATTAGCTTGAATTTTCTAAATGCAACCTCATTATTTTGCAAATCAGCAAGGCTCACTTCAAAAACATGACCCTTGTGTCCATCATATGCAATTTTGGTTTCTTGAGTCCCTGTGACTAGTTTCTTCCCAATAACTATTATATTGAACATAGCTGGCACCTTTGCATTGCCCCTTTTGTAAGGCACTTGTTCTTGCCAACCACCATGGTGTTGCCCAGAGAGTGAAAGGGCAGTTTGGTATATCTTAAGATATACCTTGTGGTGCAATGGATTTAGTAATGTGATGCTAACTGAAATATCAGACGCATAACACTCTACAACACAGAGAAATGTAGAGTGCTATGAGTTTGAATTGACTGATAACAGCAGGCTTTCTGTTTTGTTTTGGGTTTTGCTAACTTTTGTTCCTTAGACACCCTCAACGTTGCTTCTGGCAAGGCTGAGCTGCCTTTGGCTTTTCTTACACAACTTCTTCCTTGAGAATCTAGTTCCATCCAAAAGACTTCATTTTTACTCAAGCTCTTCTCCAGCTTCTTCTCACAAGATTCCACTTAAGGTACAGAGGTCTCAAAGAGAGTTAGGTTTGCACTACTTCTCCTATCAGTCAATGAGAAGAGATGTAAAGTGACATGAGGAGATAGTTTGAACCAAACTACTCAGACCAAGGGATGATTCTTTCTCAGGCTAATCTCTACTTAATTAAAGCCAACATTGCCATAAGCTAGACTATTAGTATCACAAGTAAGTTATAAAAATTCATTCAAAAGAACATGTGTTAGATACTTTCTTTTGAAGATAGTATATTGATACAACTCTTGTTAAGATTATAGTCTTAAAAAGACTTCAGTGAAGGCATTGAAAATTATGCATGGAATCATGAGTGGTCAGACATGTGTGCAGGGGAGGAGATTGTTCTTGATAGGGGTTAAGAATACCAGGCACTGATGACTCAGGTCCTGGCATAAACATTGTCCCGCCTACTCTTGCCCAAGGTCGTTGCACCTGGTATAGAAAAATAGTTTTTCTTCTGATAATTTATATATGTCTTACTCATATGCCCTCTCAATCTTCTACCCTGGTGCTCAGAAAGCATTTACTAAGAGACAGACGGCTCTGTGGAAGGCATCAAGTTTGAAGACCACATTTAGTGAGTTTAGAGCCCAGCATTTTGGGTTAAATATTATGAAATTGCCAATATTGGACAATTTTTAGCCTACAAAATGACAGTTCCATATGGTTTAACTTAATATTAGTCATGAATACAATTACATATTGTGAGGTTCACAGCAGTATAGACACAGATGCTGGCGCCAGATTATTATTCATTAGTTTTGAAAACTTGAGTACGTTACTTAGCTCATCTGGGCCTCATTTTCCTCCCGTGAAAATGGATATAATAATAGTTTCTCTTTCATGGGGTTGTGGTAAGGATGAAATGACTTAATCCTCATAAGGCATGTGCACTTCCCAGCACATAGTAAGTGCTTGAGAAATGTAAACTGCTATCATTACTGAACAGAGGTATTATTACTATCACATATGGAGTCAATGCATACTGTGGCTGCTGGTTGCCATTGAGTGGGACTTGGTGACTTTATGTATAAAGAAGGAACCCTGGCCCAGTCCTGTGTCATCTTCATGAGTGTTGGCACGTTTGAACTTACTACGTGAGTTCTAAGCAGCACTGGTAGCATAGTAGTAAAGTGGCTGGATATTACTGGAAAGGTCGGCATTTCCAATCCACCTTGGGAAAAGACGCGGCAGTCTGCTTCTCTAGAGACGTTAAGCCTAGGAAACTTATGGGGCAGTACTACTGGGTGCTATGTGATCACAATAGGCCAGAACGAACTTGACAACAAAGACGGGGTTGCTGTTTGTTTCATTTTTCCTGTAGCTATGGTGTCAATCTGTGAATGAGCAAAGAAAGCTGTCTTGCAGTACAACCAGGGTTTTCCCCCAGGGTGCTGGATGGTGTGAAACTTCATCACACTGTACTTTGGGAGTGTTGTCAAGAAGCGCCAGTCCTCAGACAAAGGCCCCATTCAGGAAAATATAGAAGTTTAGCAAAATCTAGGAAGACCCTCAATGAGCTGAACTAGTACCGTGACCACTACAATGGGTTGAGCATGGTGCAGGACACAACAAGGTCCAGAGGGTGGCCACAAGTTGTAGTTGACTTGATGGTACTTAACACCATGACGTCAATTTGTCTCATTGAGAGTTTCCTTCATCTCCACTGACCCTTTACCAAACATGATGTCTTTTTCTAATGGTTGATTTGGTTTTTTCCCTATTAATATGTCTAAAATAGGCACAAAGGGGTCTCACCATCCTGTCTTTCAAGGAGCATTCTGATTAGGGGAGGGGGAACTAGATCTTAAAAAGAAAACTTGTTCAAACTAGAACGAAAACTTTTGCTCTCACCCTCAGCTAGGAAGTTTTGAACAAACAATAAGGGAAAGAGTATTTCCTTTAAACTATAAAAATCTTACAGATGCTTTTAAAAGAGGCAAGTTGGGATTTCCAAGCCCAAATTCTTACAAGAATGTACAAAATGCTGGAGAAAGAGTAGGAGGAGCATGGACACAGAAGCAGGGGTAGAAGGCAGCCCTGCTGACTTTGTTTCACTTGGGGGGCAGGGTGTACTTGCCTAGAAACTTGCCTTTCCATTCTGAATGTGAGCCAAGGGGTAAGTGCCCTTGTGAGGCGTCAGGGCTGAGTTTCATGTTTGCATAGGGAGAGTTTGAAGGGCAGGAGGCCGCCACAGAGACTGATGGACAGCTAGATAGACGTGTCTGGAGTCACGAATGAGCTGCAGACCAACACTGACACTCCAGTGAAGACATGTTATTTAACTCGGCCTACTTGTATCTGAAGTCAGAAGTCCAAGAAGTCAGGGTGTTACTCACAGTCTCTGATTAGAGGATTGGAAAGGTGTCCTTGAGGCAGCGAAGATTCTCGGGTGTAAATTGCAATAGCACCTCAGATCCGCCCAGAAGAGAACACTGGGCCAGCCACTCCCAATGGTACCTGTCAACAGCCAAGGTGTTTGTGAGAGAAAGACAGAAGCAAAAGAGAGCCAGGCAAGTGCTGGACTATAGATTGACTGGTCAAGTAAAAAATGTTTGATGTAGAGGCTTTAAAAAGGGACTTAAGACCCGGGAGAAAACTGACAGAGTTAATGTCTGTATCTCACAGGGTCAACACATTTACATTTAGGGACTCAATTTCACCATCCGTGAAAAGGTGATAAAATCTACCTCATGGAGCTGTTGTGGGGTTAAAAGAAACTATACTTGTTCTTTGCCCGATACCCATTTGCTCACTCCCTACCCTCTGCAGAAAGTCAGTGCAGGAAGGAGCCAAGGATTCTGGCCCTGACAGGCACACGCAGCCTGTCTCGCCTGTGACAGCAGGGCTCCCACCCTCCCCCAACTCTCCCTCACCCTGTCCTCCCTTCCTGGCTTCTCCCCAGAATGCCCCAGGGCTCCTAGGCCCACTGCCAAACCACAGGGGTTCTGGGATTGGCTTTCAAGGGCCCCCTCCTCTTCACCCTCTCCAAAGCTATCCCCACGTGGCAGTCCTGCTCCAGGCTCCCCCCAGCCCCACCCTGGAGGGAGAGGCCCCTGGCAGCCCCAGTTTGCAATGCCAGCACTTGCAGGGGGATTCATCTGAAACCACCATGACAGTCTGTGTTTATTCAGGGCCTGCAGTGGGGCCAACAGCGATGAAAAGAGTGGCATTCCGGAACGCTCCACGATTCCCATCAAACTGTGTCAATCAGCTCCTCACCTGGGAGGACAGATAAGCTTTTTCTTTCCTGGTGAAGCAGACCACACACCAGTTTCGACCATTTCACCCAGTGACGTGCAACCCAATCTCGCACCCAATCAAAGAGGAGAAAGATTAGAGAAATGGTGGCAGTGATGACTCTGCCCCTTCTGTGTTAACAGTCACAAGAATGGATACTTTTAAGAATTCACCCTTTCACTGGAATACTCTATATCGTGAGGAAGGCGTACAATCTATAACTGCACCTCTAGGGCTGGATGGCAGGGAAGAATTAACATGAGAACCTGTGCAGACCATCTCAGCTAATACCATTAAGCCTCCTTGATGCCAAAATCGAGAACATTTTCCAATAGCCATTTTAGTGTATTTATTACAGCCCATGGAGTGCTGCTGAGACCAGAACCAGCTCAGAAAAGGTGCCTGTGCAAGTTACTCCATGGTCAGGGGCATCACACATGTGGTTTTAAATCAGCTTTTAAAAAACCAGGAAGCAGAAAACTCACTATCATCAAGTGCCTTCTGTCTCCTAGTGATTCTGGAGGACAAAGTAAAACTGCCCGTGGGGCTTCTAAGTCTATACATGTTGACAGAACTTGGCTATAAAGTTTGTCTCCTTGTGGATATGCTCCTGGAAGCCCTGACCTTGAATCTTTTCACCACTGCTCTGTCTGGGCTCTCCCTGAAATCAGAGCAGGTAGAAGTGCTTATACCCCAGAAATCACTAAATGCTATAAACCAGGGTGGCAGTTCAGAACCTTTGCACAGAAGTTGCTACAGAAGAAAGATGACAGATGGGGATGGTAATACATCAACTCACAAGTTTAAAAGAGAAGATGAGAAAGTACTTTAAACATGGACTGAAGAAAGAAGCTTAATGGAAACATTGGATGAAGAGATCTACAGACCACAGAACCATAGACTGTGTGGCCATTATGAGCAGATAAGCATCATGGGAAACCATGATGGCAGTAGTAGCAATATCCGCAACAGTGGGAAAAGCTGTAATCTCTCCTGTTGAGTGCCAATCCCTGTGCTCACCCACTCCCCAGGATCTGGGAGTGACTTTTTACCCTCACCACCAGTTTGGTGGCAGTGTTTGCCACCCCCACCTTCAGGGCCTGTTCTCCTCAGTGCTCACCACCAACCCCACCAGGCCCTGCTCTGCCTCAGCCAACACCAGCATCATCTTGTATGTGGAGGCTGGAAGCTCTCAAAGCATTGTTTAGAGAGTCTGCAGACTGCCAAACCTGACCTCCAGTCAGTCAGTCTCCAGATTAGTGGAGGCACCTCCTCTCACTGGGACCCCTCTCACACACTGGGGGCTCTACCCAGTACACTCCATAGACTTGGTGTAAGTTGAGTTGATAAACAATGTCCTATAAGCAATGGATCTGACCCTACCCTATCCTGTGCAATCCCTATCACTTAGCTGTGTTTGAGTCCATTGTTACAATCACTGTATGAGGGTCTTCCTTCCTTTCGCTGCCCCTCTACCTTTCCAAGCATGACATCTTTATCCAAGAACTGGCCCATCGTAACCACTGGCCCAAAGTATGTGAATAAGCTAAAAGCTTCACCATCCTTGCCCCCAAGGAGCACCCTCGTTGCACTTTGAGAGAGATGGTTTGCTTTTTTGGCAGTCCATGGGATATGTAGTACTCTTCTCTAACACCACACTTGGTAAATATTACCAGTAAATCAATGTGTGAAATGGTCCAAGTAAATGTTTTACAACTTCCATTTTAATCCCTCAGCCCCTTTCCAGAAAAGCCCCCTTTCCCCGATCTTTCCCTCAGAGGACGCAGTCTGTACACTCTTCTTTCCCTTTGAAACCCGCATACATTTGGCAGCTGTTACACCTGTCTCTTTTTCTGCTTTCTGTTAAATGATTGCTGTTCTTTGAGTGATTCTCCAGGGAGATATACAGGTGGTTGATGTGTAGACTCCGGAGCTTTCCAGAAAGAAATCCATGCTCTGTGGCTGACAGTGAGGCTTGGACTATGAGTGTTTTTGCTCCCCCACTAGCTTCCCATAACCCTGTCCCCTTCTCAGTTCACTGCATTTCCAATCTAACTGAAGATTTCCCTTCACCTCCCAGACCCTCAGTCTCCACTCTCTGTTAAATGGTCCTCCCAAACCAAATTCACTGCCATGGAGTTGAGTTTTTTTGTTTTGTTTTTTTTTTACTTTAACTGACCTGATAGGACAGATTAGCACCACCCTCCACCCTATAAGGTTTTCAAGGCAGCATGGTCTTTACAGAAGCACACAGCCACATCTCTCTCCCACGCAGGGTCTGCAGAGTTTGAACAGCTCTTTCAGTCAGCAACTGAGTTCTAAATCTACTACACTAGGATCAATGTGAATGGGCAGCAGGGCCAGGTTATCCTCTGTCCTTTCTGACTCACGTGACTGTCTTCTGGTAATGCTGTGCTCCTTTCTACAGCCCGGCAGAACAGGGAACCTTTTACCTGAAGGAAAGGGGGTGGGGCAACCACTGAAGGAATCTTTTCCAGACCTTCACCTGACCTCTGTGTGAGCACATAATTCATCTCCGGAAAAAAAGCACCTCACTGTTGGGTCCAGCTTGTTCTGCTCAGATTAGGGCAGGCAGCTGAGATGGTGGATTTATGAGGTGACGTCAGCTAGAAGACGGGGATGCAGGGCCTGAGCCACGTTTCACACACTCCTCAATTGTTTTAACGGCCCTGCTTTTGAAGGATTCCAAGTCTCTCCCCCAGCTACACTTTATTAAAATGGCAAAGATGAAGAGGAGTGTTTCTCCAGATAAATCACCCAGCTTCTTTAGATTCTGCTCTCTTTCTTCTCGCCCCTTCCTCTGGAAAACGCTCTCAGAGGGAAGGAAATGAAGAATTGCAAAATACTTGCAGGTACATGTTTAATGCCTTAAACTCTTGCATTGTATTAACAACTCTTCAAGGGTTGGGCCTGCGTGATATAAATGGATTCTCAATTTGACCAATTTAAATAATCCCTGAGAGAGAACTAAAGAGAAAATTTACAGCCTTAGAAACTGAAAGGCATACCAGCCTTTAGCCTGCAGGCTTTGTCTTTGCACTCACTGTAACACAGTGCTGTTCCCCAGGGGAGTCCAGATAAAATGGGGATTGAAGAGGGAATGAGGCAAGGGGTGTGGAGTATAAGAGAAAGGTTTAGAAGCCTGAACAGGGGAAGAGGGATAAATAGAAATGAGCAACAGGAGAGACAACAAAACTTATGTCCAAGAGATAGAGAATAAGGAATAGAAATCACAGTTCTCCTATAATATATAACAATGTGCATGTGTGTGTGTGAAGCCATAGGAAGCTCTGGTGGTATGGTGCTAAGGAATTGTACTGCCAGTGTAAAGGTAAGAAGTTCAAATCCACAAGCTGCTCTGTAGGAGAAAGATGGGCAATCTCCTCTCCTCTAGTTTACTGTTTCAGAAAACCCAGTGGAGGGTCAGTTGTGATTTGACAGTACACAACCACACACACACACATATATGTGGTTCATTGTTGTTTTATATATATGTTGTTGTTATTGTTATGTGCCGTCGAGTCGCCTGCGACTCATAGCGACCCTATGTACAACAGCCCTAAACTCTGCTCTGTCCTGTGCCAATCG
>NW_006399856.1:2234775-2237230 GCF_000299155.1 Elephantulus edwardii | reverse complement strand
CCCATCCTAGTTACCCCGGTCACTGAGTCAATCCAACTTCCAGAGGGCCTTCCCCTCCTGCATCTGCCCTCCACCCTCCTAAGCATGATGTCCTTCTCCAAGGACCAGTCTCTCCTTACAACATGACCAAAGTATGTCAGACGAAGCCCCAGAATCCTTACCTCCAAGGAGCCACCTGGTTTAACGCTCTTCAGGATGAATCTGTTTGTTTTCTTGGCAGTCCATGGTACACTCAACACTCGTCTCCATCACCACAGCTCAAAGGCATCAATTCTCCTTCTATCCCCCCTAGTCATTGTCCAACTCTCTGATGCATAACAAGTGATTGCGAAGACCATGGTCTGTATCAGAGGCACCTTCGTCTCCAGAGAGACACCATTGCTTTGTTAGATATATACACACACATACAGATACACACACACATACAGACATATACACACACACATACAGACATATATACACACACATACAGATTATCTCTATCTCAATCTCTATCTATATCTATACACACACACACACACATATATATGTTGTTGTTATGGGCCATCAAGTCATCTGTGACTCATAGTGCCCTATGAACAATAGCTCTAAACCTTCCCTATAATGAGCCAGTCTCACTCCGACACGTCTACCCCTTTGTCCCAGTTACAGTGTCAATCCGTCTCATCTAGGATCTTCTTCTGCACTGTCACTCCACCCTTCCATGCATGATTTCCTTCTCCAAGGACTGGTCCCTCCTGGCCACATGTCCAATGTGAGACAGAGCTGCAAAATCCTAGTGTCCAAAGAGAAACTTGGTTTCACTCTCTCCAAGACAGACCTATTTGTTCTCCTGGTAGTCCATGTTATGTTCAATACTCTTCTTCAGCACCACAACACAAAGGCATTGCTTTTTCTTCTTTTGTCATCCTTGGTTAGATGCTGATGGGTCAACTATGACTCATAGAAACCCTGTGAACAATGGATCTGAACCTTATTCTATCCTGTGCCATCCTCATTAACTGTGATAAACTTGAGTCCACTGTTACGGTTACTGTATCATTCCATCCTGGTAAAGGTCTTTCTCTCTTTCACTGACCTTTCACATTTCCATGCTTGTTGTATATATGTATACATACAGAGAGAGATAGTTGCACAAACATACATTCATATCAAAACCAACTTATAGCAGATCCTTCACTGGGTTTCTGATTTTGCAAATCACACAGGAGAAGCTCTTTCTTCCATGTGCCACATAGCCTTGGGCTAACAGAACAATGCCCTATGAACTAGGTTACCAGTTGTTGCTGTTGTTAAGTGCCATTGAGTCATAGACAACTCATAGCGACCTTATGAATGAAAGGCCTGAACACCTGTATAACTTTCATTGTTTCTCCAAGTTCATAGGGTTTGGGGAGGCAAGGTATTTCAGAGGTTATCAGAGCCCCCAGCATGAGTACATGCCACTCCTGCTTCCAAGTTTGTTTTAATTGGGAAGCTCCACCAAACACTTTCCACCATGTTTAACCATTATCACATTTGACATATCAGTGTCACAGTGTTTAGCATCACAGCAACCGTGAGTTAGGTCTGTACAGCAAATGGACAGACCAGTGCTATGCCACTTAGAAGAATGTTTGACCAGAAATAATTAAAGCCAGGCCTGAGTGCCACAGATTAAAATCATCCACCTTTGGCTTGGTAACATTGCTTTCTGTTCACTAGGCCAACTGAGCTCTTTCTCTGATGTTGTTAAGTGCCATCGACTCGTAAACGATGCATAGTGACCCTATGAACAAAAGTCCTGAACACTTGTATAACTTTCATCATTTCTCCAAGTTCATAGGGTTTTTGGAGGCAAGCTATTTCAGAGGTTACAAGAGCCCCCAACACACACACACACACACACACACACACACACACACACACCACACACAGTGCATGAGTACACGTATGCATGTATAGTCTCTGCATATAAACCTATATCAGTTTCCAAGATGAAACAATTGTAAAAACAGAGGCGTGCTTCTACTTAGAAATCCAGAAATGTATATTCATTACTGAGGTGAAAGACTGGAGATGACATAATCTCCATTAAGAGAATTAAACAAAAAAATGTTGTTGCAATTTAGCAAGATGCCTGAGTGTAGTGGTACAGGAATAACTGCAGAGAAAGTGAGCGGGTTTAGCTGACGTGAAGTGAGAGAAAGAAGACGCCCATCAGAAGTAAGACTAGCAAAATTTAACAGAACAGCAAGCAACAAACGCTGGTGAGGTTGTGGAGAGACTGGAACACTTATTCACTGTTGGTGGGAGTGTAAAATGGTGCAACCACTGTAGAAAAAAGCAGTGTGGCGCTCTCTCAAAAAGTTGCAAATAGAGATACCATTTGACCCAGCAATTCCACTACTGGGAATACACCCTAAAGAGACCATAACTGACATCCAAGTAGTTATATACACACCCACGTTTATCG
>NW_006399856.1:2231414-2234215 GCF_000299155.1 Elephantulus edwardii | reverse complement strand
AATGAATGGAAGTCCAATTAATAATAATAATAATAATAAAAGAAGTGATTGAGAGTGTGTGTGCATATGTGTGTAGGGGGAGGGTTAAAGTTATAGTGCGGCAGCAGCCAATCAGGGAATAGGAAAGGTAAAAAAATTATTTGAATGATCTGATCTCAACAACCTCCTATATTTGTTGTTATTGCAGTTGTTGTTGTTGTTATGTACCATTGAGTCACCTGTGACTCATAGTGACCCTGTGTACAACAGCTCTGAAGCCTGCTGTATCCTGAGCCAGTCTCACTGACTCTAAAAGCCCCATTATCCCAGTTACTTTATCAATCCATCTCATTTGGGCTCTTCCTATCCTGCACTGTTCCTCCACTCTCCCTATATTTAGAAATAAGAATTTTTGCCTTAAAATATCAAAAAGCCTCTTTCGAGAAGGCGATGCTTAAAATATGTTTTGATTAACTTTGTCTTGTAGATAAATTGAGAGGAAAACTATCCAGGTAAAGCAAACAGTGTTTGCAAAGACCCAAAAGGATGGGAGAACTTGTTTATTTGGGACGATTGTAAGCATCAAAGCTGGAATTAAAAGGTAGATGATAATAAGAGGCGAAAGCATTAATCACAAATGACCTTGCAAGTCTTTTACCGAGTTTACATTTTACCTGGTGGATTTGGGAAATAAGGAGCTATTGGGAAGGCTTTGGTAAGAAGATGAGAGCTGCACGTCATTTTGACGACTGGCTGCAAGCATGAATAAATCCTGAGGTTTTCCCCACCTACTTAATGACTTCAACCATGTTATATTAAAGTTCCATTTTTGCCCATCTAATCTTGAGAATTAATTTTTTTGCCATTTTTCATTATTAGAAGTGACCCAATGTAAAGCTACAACATCATCGCCCATTCTAGATTCCTCCCCTCCCTATTTGTGATCAACAACCACAACAATGGGCTTGAGTGAACATGAGGATGTAGCAGGATAGGGAAAGGTGTGGATCAGCTGCTCACAGTGTCCTCTCTTCAAAGGCATCTAGCTACGATAATAACATTTGTGATGGAAGATCCTGGGGGCACAATGGTTAAGGCGCTTCTCTGCTAAGATGAAGGCAGACAGACACTCAGAACCTACCAGCCCCTCTGTGGAAAGAAGATTTGGCAGTCTGCTTTCTGTACAGATTTACTGCCTTGAGAACCGTCTGGGGAAGATCCATTCCATTTTATAGGGTCACCATGAATCAGAATTGACTTCACCGAAGTGGCTTTAGGATTTCTGACTTTTCTTTCACTTTCCTCCTGCCATCCCTGTAGTGACACAGTGACTCAATGGAAAAGGAGCAGATGGTGGGGGTGAGGATGAGGGAAGAGAAAGAAATAAGGCATTTGGACTAGACTACCTTGAGCGTTTGGAAGCAGGAGCGGCATCCACTTCCTAAACAACATGCCTCCAGAAACTCTATGAACTTTGATAAATGTCCATAGCTGTGGAAGGGCTTCAGGCCTTTTACTCACAGGGTTGCTATGAGTATTGTTCGCCTTGAAGGCATTCAACAACAACAACAACAACAACCTTGAGTCTAGTTAGTTAGTTTGCTTGGCTCCACAATCAACACTCTTGGTAAGAGCAGCCAGGAAATCAAAAGATGAATTGCATAGGGAAAGTTTGCTGTTAGGGACATCTCCAGGATACTGAAAAGCAACAGTGTCAGTATGGAGACTAAGGTGTTCCTGCTCCAGGCCGTGGTCTGCACAATTACATCCTATGCATCAGGAAGCTGGACAATGACTAGGGATGATAGAAGGAGAATTGATGCCTTTGTACTGTGGTGCTGAAGAAGAGTATTGAATGTACCATGGACTATAAACAGATTTGTCCTAAAAAGGGTGAAACCAGGCAGCTCCTTGGAGGCAAGGAAGTTCCATCTGAAGCTCCATCTGACATACTTTGGGCATATTGCAAGGACTGACCAGTCCTTGGAGAGGGACATTATGCTTGGGCTGGTAGAGGGACAGCACAGGAGGGGAAGATCCCTGATGAGATGGATTGATTCAGTCACCAGGGTAAATGTGTCAGAGATGGTGAGGTTGGCTCAATATAGAGCAGAATTCAGAGCTGTGTACACAGGGTCACTATGAGTCGCAGGCAACTCAATGGCACAAAACAACAACAACAACCATGTGTCAAGCCTTGAAGTGCTAGTGGGTATTACCCAAGGTAACATCAAGTCCAGGCAAAAAGATCTGGATATTAAAAACATACAGAAGTATGAGAACCTAGCAGGCATGAGAAAAGTCCAGAAATATGTGAATGTAGCAGACAAGAGAACATAAAAGGAATGCTGGAGGTACAGTGGTTAAGACCTCTGCAGATGACCAAATGGTTGACTTATTGAACCCAGTGCTCTAAGGGAGAAAGATACAGCAATCTACTTCCATAAAGATGACAGTCTGAGAAACACAGGGAGGCAAGTTTACTCTCAGAAACAACTCAACAGCACAAGATGAGAACAGAAAGCAGTTATGTGAGAGGAAAGACTTCTCCCACCTTCAATGAAAATACAGTGAGAAAAGACAACAGATTTGATAGCAGAGAAACTCTATACTTTGAGGTGGAAGGATTTCTTATGCTGGCTTGCTAGAAGGTTGTACTGTAGGGAGATTAAGAAATATTAAAGCTAAACAACTATAAGATATCATCTCACCCCAGTCAGGATAGCAAAATTTAACAGAACAGCAAGCAAGAAATGCTGGTGAGGTTGTGGAGAAACTGGAACCCTTATTCACGGTTGGTGGGAGTGTAAAATGGTACAACC
>NW_006399856.1:2226787-2230519 GCF_000299155.1 Elephantulus edwardii | reverse complement strand
TAAAAACTGGGATCTAGAGGGAAGAGAAAAGACCAGAGAATGGCCAAAATTATTGGGGCAGCTATTGCTTACAGTTTAGGGCCTGTGCCAGGAAGAGGAAGTCTTACTCATAAACAGTGCCACCCAAAGGTAATAAAGGAGGTCAGAATTGCTTCCACTGTGGAAAGCTGGGCCACTTCAGTAGACAGTGTCACAGATGAGAGTGCCACAGATAGGCAAGGGAATAGAGAAGAAGCTCCCACTCACTTGCTTTAAGTGTGGATTTGAAGGACACATGACCAAGGTGGCTCACATCAGGTCCTTGTGGCTGACAGGACTGACAGGCCCCAGCTCCCAGCTGGAAACAAAGGAGGACGCTTCAACGATTTAGATCCTCCCAGAAGAGCTGTGGATGAGCATTAACATTACTGGTAAGTACATTTGTTTTCTCCTGGACACAAGAGCCTACTATTTGGTCCTAAAAGCCTCTGAGATCCCAACTCTTCTCACTATTTCTTAGTTATTGGAACTGACGGAAAACCTCATAAGCAGTTCCTTACCTCACCTCTGCCTTGCATGCAGACTTCCGAGCTGTAGAACAACCCAGTGGTAGATGTAATTTGCTCCAGGACTTAAGAACAATAAATGACATAGTTGAGCCTCTACATCTTGTAGTTCCTAACCTTTATACTTTAATAGACAATGTGCTAGTCAATAAGCCATTTATTTTAAGAACTACCTTCCCTCTGTAACTTGATTTCTGCCACTGTTAGAACCTCTACTTGGAATATTATTTCTTTTAATTTTTGACTCATGTACTTTTAACTTGTTGGTTAAATTTGTGTCTTCTAGGCTGCAACACTTCCACGATACATCTTCAAGGATATAAACATGTATGGCTAAGCACAATTGATAACAGTGCATCTAAATTCCAAAATCAATCTCCACAATAGTCTATGTGTTTCCTATTGCCAATAGGGCCCTTTAGACTAGTGAGAGAAGATCTTCACCCTGAAACCCACAGCATCCCTATTCAGCAGGAAGTAGCTAAGAGAATACACCGTCCCCTTTTCCTTATGATTCAGGGTGAAGTCTCTCTTAGGGAGGAGTGATAGGGAATGGCAAAGGATACACTGACAAAGGAGATTAATCAGAACTGGCTTTGACAAACACTGTGGCAATGGGACAATTAAATAGACTTTCAAGGGAAAAAAAAAGAGGAATGAACTGGAGGGGAAGAGAAAATAGTGCAACGATGAGTGAATGGAAATCCAAACTCTCTGTAAATGTTCATTAAAATTAATAAAATTTAATAAAAATGTTTAAAAAAAGAAATATTAAAGCTAGAACTCTAGTTATTTGCCAGGCTGTTAAGTACAGTGAGGAAGGGCAAATTTGTTGGAGAACACAACAGAATATACCTCTACCTCACCAGCAAACAGAAAAAGAAGGAACGAGGACTCAGAAATTGCTCTATCTGAAACCTAAGTGGGAGCCAATTATACATTTCTTTATGTGAAGAGTTTATCAGTTAAACAGTGTTATTCCTAAAAGACAACGATCTTCCAGATCTCTGAGAATGTGAGTTGCACATCTGGTGGGAATTCTAACTAACCATGTTTTCAGAATCATGTTCATCAAAACTTAATAAACATTCCTGATTCCTTGTCTTGTTGTGTATGGAGAGGTCATGTTTAACAACATAAAGTCATTAATGAACAAATTAGTATTTATTTCAGCACATGAATGTGCATGCATCTACCCTTCCCTGGATCTTGCCTTCTTGAGAAGAACTCTTTGCGGGTGTGGAAGTGTATGGGGAAGGATGCCAATGTAGTTTTTCAGGTAAAACTTTCCTGAATTTGCCAACAAGATATTCATTTTCACCTTGCGTGTTAATGGGATGTTGCTATCATTCTCTCTTGGATAAATGTTCACCATGTAAGGGGCCTATTATTTCTTTTCTTGTTATCAGGACAGTGACCAAACCCTTGGCAGAGTGTCTGGAACAGAAAATAGTGATTGTTTTGGTTCTATCTATTATCATTAGACCAGTCCCTTGAAATTTGCTTTGCCATCACAGATCGCCCACCCTCTTTACCATCAAGGGTGACAGAATCTTTCTACCGCCCACCCATTCTCTGCTGGATGCTTGGTCTGAGTCCTAAAATGTTTCAGTGAAGGAGTTTGGTGGAAGTGCCTCTCGGAGGAAGAATATGTTTGTTCTTTGCCAGACATACTCCCCAATCTTTAGCTCCAAACCATTTATCACCCCTTGCAAAGTCCTTATTGACAGAGAACTTGAGTGCTCAGAATAGTGCCAACTGCACAGGGATCTCTCCAAACACAGCAGTCACGCTTCCCTTCATCTCCCCAGGCTCAATCCAGAGCCACGTGCTTTTGTCTCAACCCAAAGGATTAGCCCAGAGAACTCCCCCCACAAACTGCTTTCTTGGGTCATTGATTTTCCAGAGGGGTGGGGAGAGGGGTTGTTTGTGGATGAGACATGGACCAGCACTGCTCAGTCTGAAGAAAAAGGTTTGCAAGCTCATTCAACCAAAAAGCAATGTTATCAGGCCTCCAAAAGAGCCCTGGCCCACACCTGCACTGGCAAACACTCTCTTACAGGAGAGGAAAGAAGAAAAAAAAATCCTGTGTTCTTAAGCTACTCCATTTCTGATGCTTCTTTTGTTAGGTTAAGACAGGCATGATTTTCCAAGTTCACAACAAAGAAATCTCATCGTATTCAGAAGAGAGAGAAGCGGAGCTCATTATATGACTTAGAGCCCTCTGTCCAATTTCGTATAGGCTGCAACTGAATTTCTTGAGTCATTTCTATCTTGTATTGCTTAAATAATCTGATTTACTTAAACCTCATTCTCCAGACTGATCAGGTGCAGACACCCTTCTATGGGAAACGGCAGAACCAAAGGACTGTAAACTTCATGTCTCCTGAATTGTACAATCATGTAGAGTTTTCATCCATTCATTAATTTTTAAAAAAAAGATAGGAAATATACAAAGGTACTGCACAAGATTAACATGCTTTACAAAGCCGTCACCCCCTCAAAGTCTTTATAGACTAAGAAGCTAAGAGATCTGTATTTAACAATATATGCATACTTAAGTGATATACCTGGAGTCAAATTTTAACCCTGTCATTTATTAGCTATATTCTCTTCAGAAATTTGTTTAACTTCTCTTTGTCTGAATTTCCCTACCTGTAAAAACTCACTATTGGTTCTATCTCAAAGACTTTTTATAAAGATTAGAGGAGGGAAAGAATTTAGGACGCATAGTATTGCCTCCATCTATTAGTATTAAGGAGCCCTTGGGTTCCAGGAATTAAAGACTTGGCTGCTGACCAAAAGACTGGCAGTTCAAATCCACCCAGTTCTACAGGAAAAATACTTGACAATTTGTTTGCATAAAGATTTTTGTCATTGTTGTTATGTGCAAGTTGCCTGTGATTTGTAGTCACCCTATCTATATATAAGCCTACTCTGTCCTGAGCCAGTATCACTGACTCTGACATACCTTCCCCCATTACATAAAGATTACAGGCAGGAAAATCCTTTAGGAAAGTTCTGCTTTGTAACTTGAAGTCAATATAAGTTGGGACCTTAATGATGGTTGTTGTTGTTGTTATGTGTCATCCAGTCGCTTGCGTCATAGCGACCCTATGCACAACAGCCCTAAACTCTGCTCTGTCCTGTGCCAATCGCACTGTCTCCGACACACCCATCCCGATTA
>NW_006399856.1:2222424-2224317 GCF_000299155.1 Elephantulus edwardii | reverse complement strand
GTTTAGGGCTGTTGTACATAGGGTCGCTATGAGTCGTAGGCGACTCGACGGCACATAACAACAACAACAACAAGCCAGTTGCTGTTTGTTCTGACTCTTGCCAAGTCCAGGGGCCTCACCACAGAATTGGACTTCAGAGGAATGGGTTTGCAGTTCTCTGTAATGCATGGGGTTGTTATCAGTCAGAAATGATTGCTTGGTAACCAGATAGGTTTTTTTCCTTTAGTTTATAAAAAAGAGCCACATGTAAATATAATGTATAGCAAAACACTATGAGGCAGAGGGCGAAGATACCTCTCTCATAGAAGTTATTCAGTCCATATTTGGAGAAGAAAGAATGAAGGCTTTTTTGTGTATAAAACTAGACCTAGGAATTTTGACTGATTAATCACTAGGAACACAAATGACAATATTTTTGTAGTCCAACACACCCTTTCTCATGATAAGGATGGATCTACTTAAATACACCCGCAGCCACTTGAGAGCCCCTCCCCTTGACGTCAGACCTCCCCACCCTGCTTCGCCCAGATCCCATGAGGCATTTGCTATTACCGCATCACCCTTTCTCCTGTCAATGCACTTGTGTAACCTGTTCTATTTTCTAAATATGGAAAATATCTTACAGGGATTACATTTTCGCAGACTGCTTCCTGAAGAGCCAGAGGGTCACGCTTTAATCTGATTAACACATTTTTCAGATTGCACTCCTGGGTGGATGACGGGAGACTTCTCCATAGCTGGCTAATCCAGCCTTGGGACGTGGTTTCTTGTAACCATCCGTCAGGGAAACCTTTCTCCACAAACTCCTGTTCTGACCTCCTCTCAACTTTTGCTCTAGATCTTGGGGACTACCTTATTTGGAAGGTGAACTTTAGTATCAGTAAACTGTGAATAAGACTCCTAAGATAGTTGTTGTTTTTGTGTGCCCATGAGTTGGAACTAACTTGCCCTTCCAGAGGTTTTTCAGAGGTTGTAACCTGAAAGAAAGGAGATTGCCCATCTTTCTACCTTTGGGATCTTGTGAATGGAAATCACCATCCTTTGGGTTGGCAGCACGTCTTCTAATCCACTAGATCACCAGAGCTCCCTGGGCCTAGGATTGCTGGTAGTGAATTGGGGTCTCTGACTGATGTACTCAGTTAACTAACGTATTTGATTGCTAAACAAAAGGTTGGAGATTCAAGTGCACCCAATGGTACCTTAGAAGAAAAGCCTGCTTAGAAATCAACTTCCAAAAATATCAGCCACACAAAACCCTGTGTGGTATGGTTCTATTCTGACACACATGGGATTGTTTTGAGTCAGAAATTGGTTTGTGTTTTACCCCCCACCCCCAAGTGACTGTTTAAGTTTGCAAACTTGAGATTCCAGATTTGAGAATAACTACTACCTGTATAGGATTCAAGAATGCTCCATGCACCATCTGTATAAGACAGTCTTCTCAAAAACTCATTCATGTGGGAGGAACTTACTCATAGCTGACCCGACAGTGGGTTTCCAAGACTGTGCATCGCATAAAAGGAGATTGCCCAACTTTCTTCTCTTGAGCTGCTGGTGAATTAGAATCATCAAAACCAACAGCTGCTTTTGGGTCAGCAGCTCAACCTCTGTCAGAGTTGAAGGGCTTCTTGTTGTGATGTGCCATCAAGTTGACTAAGACTCATAGTGACCCTGTCAACCTCACTGTCTCTGACATACCAGATCCCTCCTGGCAACATGTCCAAAGTATGTCAGACGAAGCCCCAGAATCCTTGCCTCCAAAGAGTAGCTTGGTTTAATCCTCTCCAAGATAAATCGGTTTGTTTTCCTGGCAGTCCAGGGTACATTCAGTACCCTTCTCCAGCACCACAGCTCAAAAGCATCCACTCTCCTTCTGTCCTCCCTAGTCATTGT
>NW_006399856.1:2205963-2221341 GCF_000299155.1 Elephantulus edwardii | reverse complement strand
GAGATGATTCTGAAATTCAGGTGGTATGAAATTATTATTATATTATTATTTTTATTTTTAGTGTACCATCAAATTAGATCTGACTGGTACAGAAGGCGATTGCCCCTCCTTCTCCAGCAGAGCATCTGGTGGATATGAGCCACGTACCTCTGGATTACAGTGCAGCTTCTTGCCACTAGGCCACTAAAGGTACCTAGAAATCTGCATTTTTTTACAATCTCCATGAATGAGAGTGTGAACAGCTAATTTTCATTCCATCAGCACTGTTCTGATTTTAGATTGAAAATTCCACATAAAGAACCCTTTCTGTTTCAGATAAGACAGGCTAGTGGGAAACTCTGGACAGGCTGTTCTTCCTATCTGTGGTATTCTTACAGTACTATTGCCACATCAACACAGACACCAGCTCTTTGCGGTAGAAGTCTCTGAATCCTTGGCAACATTTTCATGCAGTGTGACATGAGAGTAAGGAACTCCCACAAGCAGGCCTTGGTGAGAACATTCTATGGGGCCTTTCTGCATTTGTCAGACTCAAGGAATTTACTTTTTCTTTCTTAGTGCAGAGAATTGAGCTCAGTTCTTCAAGGCTCCAAGTTCTCCAAGACTTCAAGGTTTAGGTGATTATTTATTACCACTTAACCCCACCTCCCATGCCCAAAGGCAAGCATTGCAAGGTGATTGTGTTTCATATCTTTGAATATGTATATGTCCTTGTAAAACATGTAGTATTGTTTCCTAGGTATTTCAATTTATACAAATTGTATTCTCCTACAGACTTCACTTTTTTATGTTAGATATTATAGTAATGTTGTGAGGGTCTTTCCTTTGTTGCCTCTTGTGGTTATTGCAATTAAGTGACATGGCATTTGTTCTACTCATAATGACAGAACAGAACAGTGCCCAGCCCTGCATGATACAATCGTTGCGATTGTCACTATGTTTGATCCCATTGTCACAGCCTCTGAGTCGGTTCATCTCATTGAGCGTCTTCTTCTTTTTTTTGCTCAACTTCTTCTTTATCAAAGATGGTATCCTTCCAAAGTACCGCAGAGACAGTGTTAATGTCCTCATTTCTAAGAAGTTTTCTTGGCTTCACTTCTCTGAGAACAGATTTGTTCATACTTGCAGCCCACAGCTTAGTCACCATTTTTTTTTAAGACCACAACTCAGTTGTGTCAATTCTCCATCAATCTTTTGTATTTACTGGAAAACTTTCATATAAATATTGAAGCAATTGAAAACATCATGTTCTGAATCAGGCTCACCTTGGTCTTGTTTGAAGCAAAATGTTCATGTGTGAAGCAATGTATGGGACTGATTGTAGGATGTGTCTAAGACACAATGTGAATGAACTAAACACAATGTAGATAGATGACTCTATGAGAACCAATAAAACAAAAATGAGGGAAGATCTTGGCATCTTTTAAAAAGGCTCTGAACCTTTTTTTCCCTTGGTGTTCATGCCTTTGTGAAATTGCCTCAATTTGAGTGTGCACTATGCTTACTGACTTGTTCTTAATGAACAAATATGGCACAAGCGATGAGGCGTCATTTAACATTAAGTTTCAAAAGTCTCTTGCTTCCCATCTTGCTCTCCCTTGTTCACTCTGACGGAAGCCAGCAGAAATCTTGAGAAAGTCCATACAGCAAGGATTTAAGAAAGGCTGGCAGCCACCAGCTAACAAAGAACTCAAACACAAAGTCCAACAGACAGAGAAGAATTAATTCTTGCCAGCAAACTCATGACTAAGCTAGAAAGCTAATCGTCTCCCAGTAGAGACTTAATATGGCCCTAGCTCCAGCCAACAACTGGTCGTAGCCTGTGGCAGACTCCGAGCTAAAGATGCAGCTGAGACATACGAGGCCCTGACTTACAGGAACTATGTATGTTTGCTGTTTTAAGCTGCTAAGTTTGGGGTAATTTTTCATGTAGCAATAAATAACTAATGTAAGGTTAATCATTTGTATAGTGTGTATAGCATCACGCCTCTACCTCATTTTACACACCTGTTCTCTGTAGTGATAGATAACTGACTGAATCTAAACCTGCTATTAATACCACAGTGAACGTTGTGAATCATCTCCTCCTGGAACTGTATGAAAAGTTCTCTGGGATATATATGCAGAATGTGAACTAAAGAAGCATTTGAAGCAATATGAGTTTCTCAAGCCCTTAAATTTATCTTCCCACAAAGATTTCTCCACTTTATCAATTTCACCCTAAAGTTAGGTAGTCTTTGAGAGGAAATAAGCAGACCTCTGATTAATGGGAACTTAGGTGTGACATGGTGGCTTATCAAGTTGTCAGGTGATCAGGGATGTTCTGTAGAACTTGAAGGACAGATGTATCATCTTGAAAAGACACCCAGGCATGGTCACTTTTCTTTCACCCAGACTGACTGGTTCATGCTGGGCGTCAAACTTGAGGGGCTGGCTGGAAAAAGCGGGAGGGAGGGTGGTTCAAAACTGAGTGAACACATCTATAACCATTAGATCAACATTTCTCTATTTGGGTTTAATAAATGGCCTTAAGTTCCTGGAAATGTGTGCAGAAACCCTGTGGCCATGAGAAGATCTGTCCTTTCATTCTTTACAGTAGGTTGAAATATATTTGGAATTCATTGGACTGCGGCTGTCCTACACCAAAAGGCATTTCATAACAAAACACCGTCATGCCCCATTTATAGAAATAGCATGCTGAGCTCTGCCTGCTCTGAGCAAATAAAATATGTTCTTGTAACATAAACAGCCTCACCTTCCTTCTGAAGACTGAACAACCATTAGAGATTTATTAAAATAGATATTTCAGCTATACAGATGCATACAAAGCATGTTAAACTTATGCATGTGTGTGTGTGTGTGTGTGTGTGTGTGTATGTGTATTGAGAGAGAGAGAGAGAAAGCATACTCAAAAGAGATCTTCGTAAATGAACCCCAAATAGAATACAAATGTTGGAAGAGAGAATATCAGAGTTGGAAGGACCAGGAGGATTGAAACTCTTCTAGTCCAGGCATCTCAGTTTATAAAGGAAGAAATGAGGCCCAGAAAGATGAAGTAATGTAACAGAATACCTGGCACACCAAGGTCTGAATGGGGAGGAGAAGCTGAGCCTCTTAAGCCCCTTCACTGCTGTTGTGCACGCTTACAACTGGCACACACATTTGCTGATCTAAATTGACGATGAAAATGAGTTGTTTTAATATTTTTTTAACGCTAGTGGATTCAATTAATGGCAGAATTCAATTAGATGCAAATGTGTGAGCTGTTTGAGCTAGGACTTCAAACCAGTTCATCTTAGTTTAGTCTTGGCCAACTAAGTGAAACAGGGATGGATCAGGATTTGAAAAATGTTAATACCTGGAATGACATCCTGAATAAGGATAATAATGAGTTCACATCGTGTTAGTAACTTAGCTGCCTTAGAAAATAAAGAAAGAGTTGCATTGCATAGCAACCAAATCTTTTTCCTTACAGAGTCAAAAATAGCAGAGTCCAGCTCAAAGACGGTGGCTAACCATGTCACTTTGAATATGTGTTATTCTCTACAGTCCTGGCAAGAACCCATTCTCCTACATTCTCCTTCAGTGTTCACTATGCTTCTTCTAAGATTCCCATTGCAGGACTTTGACATGCCTTTTTTTTTCCCCTGCTCTGATTATCATTCCAGTATATTCACATCCTGCAAATCCTTGTGGATTCTAGTTTCACTTTGTTGGCCGTGAATGAACTTGTTCAAACCAGTCCAAAGTTCTGGATAGAGCTTGTGATAGTTTTCAAGTGTGCAACAAATTCTTTGATATTTCTTCCTTGAGGAGACAGAGCTTACTTCCACTTAAATATAAACCAGGGCAATACCTTCTAAATATCAGTATATGGAAGAAAAACAATTGTACTGCCCCAAGACTGGGTTGTAGAATAGATTATGGCTTGAACTCTCTCTTGACCACTCTCTTGGGCAAGTCCATTTTCTTGTCTGACCCTCACGTTTATGTGATGTGACGTGGAACTGAAGCCTCTTGCCTACAGATAGACAAGTAAAGTCTCTAGAAAAATGATTCCCCAGCTCCAGTGAAGACATCAGATGATTGCAGCCTGAGCTGATGACCTGAAATCTTTTTCATAAAGGACCCTGAACTAGAATCGCCTACTAAGCTACTCTGAATTCTTCACCCACAATTAGTAGTAGTTTACTATTTCAAACCATTAGATTTCCAGAGTAAATTGTTTTGTAATAATGACCAATGTCTTTTATATTAATGCCATGAGAGCAGCTGTCTATTTTATCCAGGGATAAATCTGGATTGTTGAAGAATATCCTTTCTGCTAATATGATGCTAGGAGAGGCTATTCATTGGAAAGGAACATCATGCTTGGAGAAGTAGAGGATCGGCGAAAGAGAGGAAGACCATCAGCCAGCTGGATTGACACAGTCACTGCTGCAATGAGCCCTAGTGTGTCAGGAAGTATGAGGATGGCACAGGATAGAATAAGGCTCAGATCTATTGTTCATAGGGTCACAATGGGTCCTATTTAACTCAGCGGCAACTAACAACAGCAATACTTTGGCACTTGGGAACAAATAAGGAGCAAGAAGAGAAGGGTGAAGAATTCCTGGCTTCCCCCTGCCTGCCTGTATCAGCAGCCTGATAAGCCTAGTTATTCTAACAGAGGCTGACAGTGGGGACATGTGTCCATTCTCAAGACCTGATTTTGGAATTTTGAAGGAGACATTCTGCATGAGAATCCTATTAATACAGATAGGAAACTTGTGCTCTAATCCTAGTTTTCTTGGAAAAGTCATTTCCCCTGAACAGTTTTCAAAATTTGCCTTTTAAAATAACACACCATTAAAGTCCTCTCTACTCTCAAGTATGCCTGTTTAGTGCATTAAAGAAACTTCACCTAATTGTGGTTCAAAGTACCAGGATTTGAATATAGCTAAATAGTTGTACTTGCACCACATTCCACATTCCAAATATTAATGGATGTTTACAGCTGTTTCTCCTCATTTTGACTGTTCCAATATGAGGGCTCTACTTCTTGTACTATATTCAACAGTGTTCCTCTTTGTTCATAAGGGTTTTCAAGGCTTGTTATTCCCTAGTGGATGGTGAATCCTGCTTCCTAGTCTTTCTTAATTCTGGAAGCTCTTCTGAAGGCAAGCCAAGTGACCCTGATTTTACTTGAAACCAGGTGGCACATCTTCCAGTATCATAGCAATCCATCATCTTAATACAGCAACTGAAGACCAAGGTGTGCCTGATTGAAGATAGGGTCTTCTCGGTCACTTGTTATGCATCTGAGAGCTGGACAATCAATAAGGATGGCAGAAATATAATTGATGTCGTTGAGTTGTGATGTTGGAGGAGAGTGATGAATATCCCATGGGTTGTCCAAAAGAACAAACAAGTATGTCTTCCCAAAGGTGCAGCCGAGATATGGACAGTGAAACTTCCCACATAGTTTGGGTATGTGTTAGGAGGGGCCAGTTCTTGGAAAACGACATTGTTCTTAGAAAGGTGGAGTGTCAATGACAGAGAGGAAGTCCCTCCCCAAGCTGGAGTGACATAGTGACTGTAACGGTGGGCTCGAGTGTGCCAGAGCTGATGATGATGACGACACAGGATCCACTGCTCATAATGTTGCTGTGAATCGCAGTCAACCGGACAGCACTTAACAGCAAACAGTTTTATAGGCAATTCTCGTTGTAAAGTCCTTAGGAAGTTAGGTTGCTCACCCAAAGGTTGCTTCTCTCCTGGCAGCTTGAATCCAGCACCAGCTGCATAAAAGAAGGACAATTACCTCCAATTCAACTTACAACCTCAGAAGTCCAATGAAAGGTGAGCAACATGTTGGTTCTGATTCAACAACAATGAGCTTGAGTTTTTGTTCCAAATAGTCTGTAGGAAGCTCTGGTTGCATCATCTGCTGAGTTCCTTTGCTCACTTAAAGCCTGAGCCTCTCTGTTCGTCTGAAGCCACCAATGGTTCCATATAGAGAAGATGCGCAATTTCCCCCTATGTGATTTACAGCCTCAGAAAACCAATGGAGGATTAGCTACTGTTAGTGCTAATTAATGCTGTTGGTTCCAATTCAACGCAAGGAGTTGAGATATAGTCACTAAGCCTCATGTTCTTCCTCTTACTGTACTTCATCTTCTAAATTATTCCCTAAAATAAACTACTAATGGTACTGACAAACAAAAAATAAGTAATGAACAAATCCCACTGACTTTCCTTAGAGTTGTTTGCTGAAACGTTGTACATGGAGACTTACATATGACCTTAAATAGGGACAGGATATCAAGCGAATATAGTTTGGAGATATGGGAAGGTGATACTATTCAAGAGAGCTCTGAGTCAGATACCTGGAGATACACTATCCTGACTTTGCTGTTTTTTTTTAAATCTTGGACAAGTTACGTCATTTTTACAATCCTGCCTGCTGAAAGTGAAGAAGACTTGGAGTGCTAACTGAAAAGAGCAAGAATACAGACTTCAGTATGAATTATATCTCAGCACTTAGGAAACAGAAATCCTCACAGTTAGACCTATGTTGTAGCTGAGTCGACTACGACTCATAATGACCCTGTGAAGAACAGATCTGAACCTAGCCCTTGCCTTCACCATGCTCATGAGCTCTGTCATGTTCAAAGCCATTGTTGAACTCACCGTATCAGTCCATCTCATGGAGGGTCTTCCTCTCTTGTGCTGACGCTCTAGCTTTCCCAGGCAAGTGTCTTTGTCCAAGAACTGACCCCTTTTGACAGCATCCTTATGAGAGATGATACTTCACTCTCCTTGCCTCTAAAGAGACTATTTGCAACTTCCTTTAGGACGGATACCTTTGTTCTTTTGGCAATCCATAGTACAGTCAATGCTATTTTCTAACACCATAAATTCAAAGGCATCATCTTTAATCTTCCCTCCTCATTGTCTAACTTTCAGACTCATAGAAAACAACTGAAAAGATTGTATTTTCCCTTTGGCTCAGGAAGCAAATGGACCAATAGGCAGCATCATTATAAATAGAAGGGAAAAAATGATCTTCCAAGGATTTAATTTTACTTGAACACACAATCAAAACTCTTGGTAATCAGCAAATCCACTGTCCAAGATCCTTCTAAAATGGTAAAGAACAAGGAACATCATTTTTAAGATTAAGGGATGTCTGACCCAAGCCAAGGCATTGTCAATTGTTTTGGTTGCTTGTGAAAGAAAGTTAGTCAATGCAGAAAATTCAATACCTTTGAATTGTGGTGTTGTTGAAGAGTATTGAGTATACTGCCAAAGGAAAATGTTTGTCTTGGACAAAGTGCAACCCCCATGTTACTTGATAGTAATGTTGGTGAAGGTTTGTCACTAATCTGATCATGTTGTCAGGAGATGCCAATCATTGGAAAAAGCCATCATGCTTCGAAAAGTGAAGGATCAGTGAAAGAAAGGAAGACTCTTAATGAGCTTAACTGAAACAGCCATTCTGTTGTCAAAATGTATGAATTGGAGTTAACTCAAAAACACTTATCAATACTAGCAATTTCTGGATGAAGAAATTAACATTTAACACCTGAAACTTATAGATTCAAGATTCAACCTCTATTGCCATCATAGAAATTTTTCAATTTTGACTTGACTTAGAACCAAATTGGGGCGACTATTGAGAGATGAGGCATTTGTGGCTGACAGATTAAGTATTTATTTATGCAAGACACTAAGCTGCCACCTCGAAAAGAGCCCATCCTTGGGGAATAAGTGTCAGAGCACATGTGTTTGTGCCAAGACATAACACCACAGGCTCTAGAAGACCTGGAAAACTCTATCTACCTTCAATACCATTAACTGTGGCTTAGAGGCTCAAATGGCTCAAATAAAAACCAAAAGGGATGAGGAAAGTTAGAACAAAGAACATCCAGAAAAAGAATGCAGGGTTTTTAGCAGAGGGTGACTCCACCACAGAAATCAATGACTTTGACACTGAAGGGCTGGAATGCCTTCAGCAGACATCGGTGACAGTCTGAGCAACAACCAGAGATAGTGCCACAAATGGGCCAGGTGGGAGAGCAAAACAGCACCAGATGTGACCTGGTAGCCAGAGGACGGGTTTAGAGCACGTGTGAGACACCCTCTGAGGCTAACACAGAGGCAGACACCAACACAGATAGGAACTCAGATCAACTTGGAAGAAATTAGAGGGAAACTACGTTTGTGCAAAACAGAAGCGCACCTTCACCCAAAGTCACTTATGCTTGCTCTTGGGTTCCTATTTTTATCCCCAGGCCTGGGCAGTCTGAAGTAAGTAGGTTACTGATGAAAGAGATCTACTATATAATACTCCATATGAGTATCTTTACTTTGGTTTATGATCCCTAGAATCACAGAATTATTATTTAGAGAAGTATCACGTTGGCAAATGATAGTTCAGAGTCACTGGTGAATCTTGAAAGGATTACTTATGCTAATTTGTTGCCTGCCAAAACACTTGGTTTTGAATCATAATTATTCCCGGTTTAGTGATGTCAGTGAAACTTGGAGAACTCAGGTCGCATAGCCTGTAGGCAGTGTGCTGTTAGCCCCTAAAGATCATGCCTCTCTGGTGGTTCGAATCCACCAGTGCCTCATGGGGAGAAAGATGATCAATCTCCTCCTGTGTGATTTATTGTTTTGGAAAGTCTATGGAGGGTCAGCACTGTGTGAGTTCTGAGAGAGAGTGACAGAGAGAGGAAGAGAGTGAAGGAGAGAGGGAGAATGAGGAAGAGAATAAGGAGAGAGAGAGAGAAGGAGGGAGAGACAGACAGACAGAGAGATTGGAAGGGAGAGAGTGCCAGCAACTTAAAGAGAAATGAACATTTTCCCTAGCTGACCATAATGATCTCTGGGAATAGACAGGTCCATCTGGAGCAAAGAGGCTCAGTTTCTGAACTGGCTATTGGAAAGCACAGCTTTAGGTGGGTGGGTGGAGGAGGTTTGCAGCTACCTCACTGAGGTGAGTTTTGACAGAAAAAAAAGGGGTGGAGAGAGTTGTGGTAAGGACCACATGCTTCCAAATGGGAAAAAGGATCTGGATTCTTCCAAGGATTGCTTTCGCCTGGGAAGGGGCTGGGTGATCCCAACATCTACTTGGAAATGGAGAATTTTTCCACCCTACAGGAAGGAGAGGGGAGGAGGACTATGGACTGCTGGGCATGTTACTCCCCTTCCCTCTCAAGCATAAAGAAAAGCTGTTGTCAATTAGGGAAGAAAGAAGATTCAAAACAGCTGGCGGGAAGAGTGCTTATTCTGCACAGCTTTCAGAGAGCAGGGCAGGGTGGAAAAGGTGGATGGGATGTGGAGACTTCTGGAAAACTCTCCCCCACCTGCTGCAGTCTTCTGACCCCAACAACCTTTTACTCTTCACCTCTGCAGGGACTTGTTGTCAGTTTGAACCTTTGGCTGGCAGTAACCCCAGGTTGAAGGACAGAAAGATAGTTTTCTTCTAGAAGTCGTGAGCCATTTTGCCCAACAGTGCACATTATCCACTAAGTCTACACACAGAGCTCACAACTTCTAGCATTTGTGCAAATAATTAATTTGGTTTTGTCTACTGAGAGTTGCTCTTTGATCTCAGACTAGGCAAACTGACTTATTCCATTTTTTCTTGATATATTCCACCTTCTCTCAAAAGCCTTTTCTGATTATGTCTGTGAAAGTCAGTATCTTGCCTCCTGAACTACATATAAAATTTCAGCAGTATAAAGTTGGTGTTCTTTTTATGTTGTTTCTACTTTGGACAGCTTACCTTCCACTCTCCAGGCAGAGCTGATGGTTGAGTTTACACATGGGGCTATGGCTAATCCCTAGAAATCAATTTCCTAAGAAACTGCACTGCGATCTCAAAGGAACAAGGTTCAAATCTATCCTCAAAATCTATCAGATGCCCCATGGGAGAAAGATGGGCAATCTCTTCCCATATGATTAAACTGCCTCTCAAAATCCCCTGAAGAGTCAGTTTTGAGTCATTCTAGTTCAACAGCACTCAACAACAATGACATTTAGAGTCCTCTAGCCTCCTAGTAGTAAGGAGCTGTGCTGCCGTCCCAAAGGCACAGGATTCAAATCCATCACCTGCCCCACAAGAGAAAGATGAGAAATCTCTCATGTGATTGCAACCCTCTGAAAGCTATGGGTGACCCTCCAGTCCTTTTGGTTCTAAGAGTTCACAAACTTATAATTTTACAAGAATAAATATTCCTATATATGAACATATGTAGGTTCCAACTCTATGGCATACAACAACATTCCCAAGACTTTAGGTCTCCTGTCATAAGGCACCAAAGTCTTAGGAAGCTTCTTTAAAGGTTATGTACTGGGTGGAATTTTCTGCATTCCTAAGGAGGTCACTGCCAAGGAAGACTTGGTAGGGATTTCCCTGGGGGTAGATAGGTTGAGTCTGGAAATAAGACCAGGGAAGGCCTTTTTGGTTTTCTCACTTATGGCAGGGGTGAGGTGACAGAGCAGAAGCAGGTATCTTCAGGATTGTGCAGTTGTAGGCTCAGCATCTGTTTTCCATCATCTTCTTTCACTAGGGCTTGGATCCTCTTACAAGTTACACTTTGCATTATGAATCCAGGCCCTTGAGTCTTTTATTGTGTGGATGACCAACACACTCTTGTACTATGTCGAGACACGAAGATGTGCTCCTCGGAAGACGTTATGAAAGTCTAGCCATTTAAAGGCACATACAGAAGTTGCATTCTTGTCCTTTAGGTAACTGTGGCTTCCAAGCCACAGATATGATGACAATAATAAGTTGACTAGAACTTTTAAACTTCAGCTGCTCCATAGATGCTGCTGTTGTTACGTGCTATCAAGTCAGAACTGACTCACAGCTGATCCTGTAGTGGATTTTCAGATTTTCAGGAAGAAATTGCCCATCTTTCTCCCAGGTAACAGCTGGTGAATTCAAACTGCCAGCCTTTGGTTTGGCAGCACAAGTTTTTACCTAGATCTAAGCTACTAGAGCTCCCTTTTCATATAAAGGAAGAAATATTCCTGTCAAATTATAAGATTATGAACAGTTAGAACGGAAAAGGATTTTAGGCATAAGCGTCAATTTTTCTTTCACAAGGAAAGTGGAATCCCAGAGAAGTTAGCTAATGTGACCGATGTTATACAGCCATTTAGGACACCTGGTTTCTTAACAAAGGTTATGATTCCTTAGTAGTGATCCCTAACCCTGTGTTCTTTCCATGATGTGATTTTCAGAGACTTTAGGCATGAGAGAGATAGGCCAACTGTACAATGTTGTTGCTGCTGTTGTTCATTGCCTTAGAGTCATGCACGACTCATAGAGACCCTATGGACAAAAGGCCTGAAACCCCTCTACAACTATCGATATTTATCAAAGTTGATACGGTTTCTGGAGGAAAGTTGTTTAGAAAGTGGATGCCACTCCTACTTCCAAACCTGTCGTAGTATGTTATTGTTGTCATGTGCCATTGAGTCATCTGCGGATGTACAGAGACCCTATGTACAGCAGCTCTGAACCCTGCCCTGTCTGGAGCCAAAACAACATCATATTTTAAAAGGCAAGACTTACAGATTTTATTGAAGTGAAAATAGCTTTTTGTCCCCTAAATAGTCCTGTTGCAAAATTCTACAAAATTATGATTAGAGATTAATTCTCTTAGTTTCTGTTGATTTTTTGCTTAGCTGGCCTGTGCCTTCAATACATACTGTCTTGGTATTTGGTTAGAAAACCAAAAATGACATAAACTCTATACTTTAAGGGTGTACACATGGACTAATGACAGTCTGTACTCTCATTTCTCGTTTGATTTTCCTGGGAAGGTTTGTGGGAAATGGGGAATTTCAGAAGTTCCTGAAGGACCAAAAAAGGGACACAGGACTGGGATTCCTCAGCTTTGTCAGGACATGGCGCCATCTTGATTTCAGTGGTATCAGTCACTGGACCTCTTTGGAGAGCTAAAGAACGCTGAAACCGGTGATTACCTACTGATGCCCCGCAGCTGACTTACATCACTAGCAAATAGCCCAACTCTGAGTGACAGTAAAGTCAGGGAAACAAAGTTGATGCACTTTGGGAAATGGGCTCATTTTAAATCCAAAGACTTTGGTGAATGAGACTTGAAGGTGAGACTCTTAGATGGGGCCAATGAAGACATAAAGCTAAATGCTGGAGTCCCAGACTCTCCTAGAACATGCTTTAGGAAACCCCTGAGTTATAAGAAGCAGGCATAAATAGAGTCAGGAGTGAAGGGAATGTGTATGTAAAAGTCTCCTGAAGAAAGCCAAAGCCATCTTTTTAGTCCTGTAAACTGCTCCAATCTCTTCTTCTGTTTCATAAACAGAATCTGCTCTTTTGGCATAGCCTTTTCACACGGTTCCTTTCAGTACTTGAAGATGACTGCTGTAACTTTATAGACCCAAGAATCGAAGAAGACAGATAGACAAACAATAAAAATAATAACGCAAGTTACTAATTACACCATTCAGAAGAAAAGATTATTGCCCAATCTTCCAATTCCAGCTGGCTATAAAACCATGAGAATTGGCCTTTCCTTAAGTATTCTGGAGTTATTTCAAATAATTTTCACTGTGTGATTTTTTTTTTCCTTCTTAGCTTTTCCTGAGAGACGATTGGAGAAGTTCAAAGCAATACCCAGATTTTTTAAAGAGCTAGTTTCATGGTTGAGGTGTGAGTAGAACATATTATTACTCTTTCTTCTCTTAGAAGTCACCATCAAGGATTCTTAAGTTCTTTTTCTTGTAATTTCCACACCATGAATACCCAGATGCAAGTTCTGGTATGAGGCCAACTGGTGCTTCATAACTTTGAAAGGGCAGACAATAAAAAGAAGTGAGATGAGGGAAGAAAGAAAATTTCTCCCTAAAAAGAAAAACCATTTCCTTGTGTTGATTTGTTTTGTTTCCTTAGGTGATTTATGCTAAACAGATTGACTGAGTTTGACTTACTTGGGGCCCTTATCTGAAACACTAATGTATTTGCTAAGCTAGGAACTTCTCTAGAGAAATTAGCACCATGTTCTGCTGAGAAAGAAGAAGAGGGAATCAGGTGGGAAAGGCACTGAAGTTTTCCTTTGTTTCTTTTTTAAGTAAGAAAATACTGAAATGCCCCTTTTAGGCAGGTGGAAGTCTAGGCTAATCTCAAATGGATTAAACAGTTCAAGAATCCAGGAACTTTCCAGTCCAAGGACTTGCCGTGAGGTTCAGGATAGGGAGACTGTTGTGAAGGAGCTTTTGTGGCCTAATCCACAGGGAAGTCATTCCGCTAGCCCCTAAGGGCACACCTCTCTAGCAGTTCAAATCTACCAGTGGCTCTGCTGGAGAAAGATGAGCAATCCCCTCTTCATGAAACGTACACCCTTTAAAAACTCACTGGATGGTCATCTATGGGTTAGTTTTGACTCAACAACAATGACTGACTACGAGCAGCCCGAGTCCAGATGTTCAACTCAGGACCTTCAGCCATTTGACAATCTGTGGCTCTGAAGTCGTTAGGTTGACCAAACCTTTTCACAAAGAGTGTCTGGAATTACAGTGACTGCTTGAGCTCACCTCTCTATGACCTCACCCAGCCAGCCAGGCCCCCAAGATTCACATCTGTGCCCCAGCTGAGCTGAGATGGAGGAAGAGTTTATTGCATCCCACATACCCACTCCCAACAATCAGAAGTGTTGAGGGAGATATGATCACCAAGGTGACTGGGAGAGTCCCTCCACCCCCTTGGGGCACCTTCTGAGATGCAAAGCATATGGGAAGTTAAGCTGAGAAATCTCTGAATTAATAAGCTTTTCCAAAAGGAAGCTGTTAACTCTTTAGAATTTAAGGGTCCATATGGAAACTACTACCAAGGAATCTCATCAGAAAGTATGTCCATTGAGAAGAAAAGCCTTTTCTGTCTTGATTAAACTGCACTTCTAGCATCTACTATATATCTGGCACACAGCAAGTGCACAACTTGCTCTTATTAAATGAATAATGAATATTGAGTCATCTGATGGGAATAGCATTCCATGAGGTCCAACCCAATCTCCCTGACAATGATCCATGCTATAAATCCACTGTTGTTGTTAGGTGCCGTTGAGTCACCTGTGACTCATATCTACTCTATGTACAATAGCTCTGAACCCTGCCCTATCCTGAGCTGGTCACTGAGTCCAACACACCTAATTCCATTGCCCCAGTGACTGTGTCAATCCATCTCATCTGAGATCTTCCTTTCCTGTGCTGTCCTTCCACTCTTCCAAGCATGATGTTCTTTTCCAAGGACTAGTCCTTCTGGTCACATGCCCAAAATCTGTGAGATGGAGCTTCAAAATCCTTGCCCCCAAGGAGAACCTTGGTTTCATTCTCTCCAAGACAACCTGTTTGTTCTTTTGGAGGTCCATGATATGTTCAATACTCTTCTCCGGCACTATACTTCTAAAGTATCGATTCTTCTGTGTTTTTTCTTTTCTCCCTAGTCCTAAACTATCAAGTTTAGTATTACCTGTGGTGACCCTGTGAACAAAAGATCTGAAACCTATCCCATCCTGTAACATCCTCATACTCTCTGACATACTTGAGTCCATTGCTACAGTCACTGTGTCAATCCATTTGGTTGTGGATCTTCCTCAGGTCTCATAGCCTTTTCCAAAGACATAACATTTAAAAGGCAGATAGTATAACAGATTAGAGTGACCAGGCACAAGATTGAATTTATTCTTAGGCAAGAAGACTGTCACTCTCACCCCCTGACTTTTGAGGACACCATGATTGTCCTCCTCTGTTCATGTCCCTCACAAGAGGACAAGAAATCTTAGGATTGTGCCCATGAAGAAGTGGTACTAAAAAAAAAAAAAAGAAGAAGAAGAAGAAGAAGAAGAAGTGGTACTGATGTTCTAGGCCCCATCACAGGCACATTGGACATGACAATTCCCACCTCAAGAAGAAACCATACTTCTTAACCCTGGGGAATAGTCTGGGGCAGCCATTTCTGGGGAACAGGGCCAAATGCTGGAGCATGTAGGATGTCTACACATATGCTTGAATAGTCCTTTACAGTATTGGAAGGAGCTGGAAAAAAGAAATAAAAGAGAGCTGGTCCAAGGACTAGGAGGCAAGCCTCAGGGCTGGGAGACCCGTTTACTCTATGTCACCATATTGTGGTAAGAAATTCTAAGGACTCTGAAAGACAATTTTTTCTTTCCTTTTCAGCTTTTCTATAACATTTAATAAGTAATATTATTTTGTTAATTTAACATTGCTTCTTCACACATGTTGTTGTTGTTGTTGTTATGTGCCATCGAGTCGCCTGCGACTCATAGCGACCCTATGTACAACAGCCCTAAACTCCGCTCTGTCCTGTGCCAATCGCAC
>NW_006399856.1:2195202-2203212 GCF_000299155.1 Elephantulus edwardii | reverse complement strand
GTAGATGGGCTAATTTCTGGGTTCTCATGTGTCTGTCATTGTACCAGTACCACGCTGTCTTGACCACCCAGCAATGTAGTAGGATTTTAAATCAGGGAGTGAGATGCCTCCTACCTTGTTTCTCTTTTAGAGAAGTGCTTTGCTTATTCAGGGCCTCTTTCCATTCCAAATGAAATTGGAGATTGCCTTTTCCATCTCATTGAAGAATGGAATCGGTATTTGTATTGGGATTGCATTGAACGTGTAAATTGCTTTTGGTAGTAGTTTCATTTTCACAATATTGAGTCTTCTTATCCATGAGCAAGGTCTATTCTTCCATTTCTCCAGGTCTCTTTTTGTTTCTTACAGTAACGTTTTGTAATTTTCTTTGAATAGATCCTTTGTGCTTTTAGTTACACTTACTCCCAAGTATTTATTCTTGTGATTCGCTATTGTGAAGGGTATTGTTTTTCTTAGCTCCAGCTCTGTATTCTTTTTGTCACTGTAGAGAAATCCAACTGATTTTTGTATGTTGATCTTGTATCCTGCCACTTTCCTGAATTGGTCAACTATGTCCAGTAGTTTTCTTGCTGAGTCTTTAGGGTTTTCTAAGTATACTGAAAGATCTGAATCTTATTTTGGACCTGGCTTTTCAGTCTTCGGTGACTTTAAAGAGTGTAAAAGGCCTATCCTGTCTGGGCCAATTAGACTGATTGGGCTATAACAACCGTTAACAGTCTCTTCTCAGCTCAGACTCAGTAGAATTAGTGGAAAGCTAATTGATATTGTGTTCAGGCCCAACTGCAGTCTTTTAAATGATGAAGATGGATAAATTTGGAGAGAAACTCAGTGTAATATTTAATAAGGATTAAAAGAGCACCCTAGTTCCACATATACATAAAAAAGGAAGCGAATATGGGCATTTATTGTATGGGCTTTTCAAATAATTATAAAAGAGGCTAAGAAAACAGGGTGTTATCACTGTGAAGATCTATGTTTCAAGTCAGGAGGATAGAACTTATTTATGTAGTACTTTTTTAAAAGTCCATGTGTAGCTCTTAAATATTGTTAAGTGATTAGTTGAACGTCCACTTGTACCCATTTCACGGACACAAGTAGTCCCAGTTTTTACCTGATGTTCCATAGCTTATATACCTCCATTCCATTCATTTTCAAAAGTGTTACAGTAATAGGTAGCATGGATCCCTTACTTAAGAAATATAACACTAACATGGATGTTGGGGAATAAACAAATAAAATGTTGAACTGTTCCTTCAATTCATAGGGATCCTATGGATCACAGATCTGAACTTGTCCTATCCCGTCCCATCTTCATGACCTCTGTCTTGCTCAAGTCCATTGTGGTATTCATTGTGTCATTCCATCTTGTTGAGAAGTTTCCTCTCTTTGGGTAATTCTCTACTTTCCCCAAAATGATGTCTTTTTCATGGACTGGGTCTTTCTGAGAATAGGCCCAAAGTAAGTGAGACAAAGATTACAATCCTTGCTGCTAAGGTTTTACTTCCTTCAAGACAAATTTGTTTGCTATTTCGGTGTCTATAAGATGTGTATTTATTACTCTTTAGCAATACCCACAATTCAAAAGTATCAAGTCTCCCAATTCATTGTCCAACTTTTAGATACATAAGAAGCAAGGCCATGACTTGGATTAGGGGCACCTTAGTCTTTAAACTGACATGCTTATTCTTTAGAACTTTTAGGAAGTCTTTAACAGAAGAGTTTCCCAATGCATCATGTCTTTTAATATCTTGACTGCTGCTACCAAGGATGTTGAAAGTAGTTCCAAGTAAAATGAAATAATTGACAAGTGCAATCATTTCTTTGTCATGGTATTGTCTATTTATCCAGTGGTGAGGATTTTGGTGGGTTGGGTTTTTTTTTTATGTTCAGATGTATCCATAGACTTTATTGTTGATTGCCTTCTAGTCAAGCATGAGTCATAGTGACCCTATGGACAAAAGGCCTGAAGCCCCTTTACAATTATCGACATTTATCAAAGTTCATAGGGTTTCCAAGGGTATGTTATTTAGGAAGTGGATGCCACTCCTGCTTCCAGACCTGTCACAGTATGTTATTGTTGTTATGTGCCATTGAGTCACCTGCGATGTATAGTGACCCTATGTATACAGCATATCTGAACCTTTCCCTGTCCTAAGCCAGTCTCACTAATTCTGAAACACCAACCCCCATCCCCCCAGTTACTGTATCAATCCATCTCATCCAGGGTCTTACTCTCCTATCCTGACCGTCCACCCTTCTAAGCATGATGTCCTTCTCCAAGGACCTGTCTCTCCTGGCCACGTGCCCAAAGTAAGTGAGATGGAGCTTCAAAATCCTAGCCTCCAAGGAGAGACTTAGTTTTACCCTTTCCAAAACAGACCTGTTTGTTTTCTTGGCAGTCCACGGTATGTTCAAGACACTTCTGCAGCACCACAACTCAAAGGCATCTATTCTTCTGTCATCCAGAGTCATTGTTCTACTCTCTGAAGTATAATAGTATCTGAGAAGACCATGGACTGGATTAGGTGCACCTTTGTATCTAGACTGACATTGTTGCTCTTCAGCACTCTGGAGAGGTCCATAACAGCAGAGTTTCCCAATGCAATTCATCATTTGATTTCCTGACTGTTAAGGGTGTTGATTGTGCATCCAAGCAAGCTGTAATTGCTAACAACCTCAATCTCTTCTCCATCTAATTGGTGCTGCCAATTGGCCTAGTGGTGAGAATCTTTATCTTCTTGATGTTGAGCTTCAATCCATATTGAAAACTACAGTCCTTGACCTTCTGCAGCAAGTGCTTCAGATCTTTTCCAGTTTCAGCAAGCAAAGTTGTATCATCTGCATATTGTAGGTTGTTGATGAGTCTTCCTCCAATCTCAATGCCAAAAACCTTCTCATAAAGCCCTGCTTCCCGAATGATCTGTTCTGCATACAGATTGAAAAGGTACAGAGACAAGATGCATCCCTGATGCACTCCTTTCCTGATTTTGACCCATGCAGTGTTTCCTTGCTCTGTTCTGAGAACTGCTTCTTGGTCCAGGTATAGGTTTCATCTAAGTATGATCAAGTGTTCTGAGATTCCCATTTTCCTCAAGGTTAGCCACAATTTATTGTGACCCACACAGTAAAATGCTTTTGCATAGTCAATGAAACACATATATTCTTCTGGTACTCTCTGCCTTCTGCCAAGATCCATCTGACATTGGCAATAATGTCCCTAGTCCTTAGTGAGACAACCTCTTCTAAACCCAGTCTGTATTTCTGGTAGTTCTCTGTCAATGTACTGTTCAAATCTTTTCTGGACAGTCTTCACCAGAATTTTGCTATTGTGTGATATTAGTGATATTGTTCGATAATATGGATCTCTTCTGGTCAGTTGGTCAAATAGTTATCCTCCAGATTTCTTGTCACACTTGGATAGCATAGGTAGGGCAGCATCTGTTTGCTGATATACATAAATTGGTATGCCATCAATTCCTGGGGCTTTCTTTTTTGCCAAGTCCTTCAGGGCAGCCTGCATTTCCTCCTTCATCACCATTGTCTCATGCCCATAAGCTGTTTCCTGAAATTCTTATGTCAGCCAATTCTTTTTGGTACGCTGACTCTGTATACTCCTTCCATCTGCTTTTAATACTTTTTGAAGCATTCAATATTCTTCACAGAGCATCCTTAAGCATTGCACCTCGTGGCTTGAATTTATGCCTTTTTTTCAGTTTAAGAAATGCTGAGTGTTTCTGGCCCTTTTGATTTTCAGACTCCAGCTACTTGCACATTTCGTTGTAATATTTTGCCTTGTCTTCCCAAGCAGCCCTTTGAAATCTTCTATTTAACTCCCTAACTTCTTGATTTCTTCCCTTCGCTTTGGCTTCTTGGTGCTCTAGTGCAATATTCAGAGACTCTTCTGACATCCATTTTGGTCTTTTCTTCTTTTCTTTGGTCTTCCTTCTTAGTAATGACTTTTTGCATTCTTCATGAACAATATTATTGATATCTTCCGACAGCTTATGTTGTCTTCGTTCATTAGTGCTCAAGGCTTCAAACCTATTCCTGAGTTGGTTTTTAAATTCATGGGAGATAGGTTCAAGGTCAAATTTTATTCCTATGGTTATGATTTAATCTTCTTTAGTTTTAATTTGAACTTACATATGAGCAGTTGATGATCTCTTCCACAATCAGCACCTGGCCTAGCTTTTACTACTGATATTTAACTTCTCCAACAGTTCCTTCCACAGATGTAATCAGTCTGATTCCTGTGTATTCCATCAGGTGAAATCTGTGTGTATAGCCTGTGTTCATGTTTCTTATAAAAGGTATTTGCTATAAGTAAATCCTTGATTGTACAGAATTTCATCATTCTATCTTCAGCCTCATTTCTATCACCAAGTCCATATTTTCCAACAACTGATCTTTCTTCCTGATCCCCAACTTTTGCATTCCAGTCACATTATTATTATTATTATTATTATTATTATTATTATTAAAGCATCTTGGTTACATGTTCGATCAATTTCTGACTGCAACAGTTGATAGAAATCATCTATTTCCTCCTTTTTGGCTCTTGTAGGAGCATAAATTTGAATGATAGTGGTATTAACAGGTCTTCCTTGTATGCACAAGGATATTATCCTGTCACTCACAATATTGTATTTCAAGATGGATCAAGAAATCTCTTTTTTAAGTATGAAAGTAACCCCTTTTTTTCTCACCTTTTCATCTACAGTGTAATAGATTATATGATCTTGGGATTCAAAATGTCCCATACCAATCCATCTCATTTCACTAATACCCAATATGTCAATATTAATGCATTCCATTTCTTTCTTTACAATGTCTAGTTTTCCTTTCATGCTTTTCACAATCCGTGTGCCAATTATTAATTTCTTCTTACTATTTTTCCTCCTTCGTGTTTCCATATTTGAAGGTTCTCAGTTGCTATATTTATTACTCTAATTCGTACATAGGGTTTTCAAAGGCCAGTTATAGTTCAGAAGTGGATGGGCAATCCTTCTTCCTAGTCTGTCTTAATTTGGATGTCCACTGTTAGAAGAATATCTGACAGACAAGTATTTTTACCTGGCAGGTGAAAGATACTTTCCTTATAGAAATAACCAATACATTCACTGCCCACCCACCTCAAACCTGTGTGACTTGTCTTTACCCTTTCCCTGCTACCTCCCCATCCCTTGCTCACCTGGCTACCTTTTCAAACCCTCCCTTCCTCAGCTACCTTTCAATATGACCACCAGTCACTTCTTTTTTTTTTTTTTTTTTGTTCAATGAACATCTACAGAGATTTTGGACTTCCATTCATTCACTGCTGCACCTCTCTCCTCGCCCACCACCCTGTTCGCTCCTCTCCTCGAAAAGCAAAAGAAAAACTCCTTCATTGGTACACAATCCCCCCGCACCCCCCCACCCCCACCCTGAGTATACTCCACTCTGCAACCCCCACTCTGGACTCTTATGATAATCATAATGCCCTAAAATAGAGTACTTTTAAAATATTCTCTCCCTCATCGGCTTCAACGCAGCAAACACAACCCATCCAGTCCCTCTCAGTCCCACCCCCACCCCGATGTCAGCCCCACTCCACAACAGTGGCACCATACAGCATTTGTCCTCCTGTGACTGAGACACCCCATCCAGCACAATGTCCTCCAGGGACCCATTTTGAATAACATTGCATGAGTTCCCCGCCCCTCAATGCAGCGTAGTATTCCATTGTGTGAATATACCACAGCTTCTCTATCTATTCGTTTGTTCACGGGCACTTAGGTTGTTTCCAACTCCTTGCTATTGTGAACAAAGCCGTGATAAACATGGGTGTGCATATATCTATTTATATTGTACATAGGCATTTTCTGGAAGGATACACAGTGAACATGCCCCCTTGGACGCCTTCAGGGTGGGAGAGGAAGTGGTTGGGAGAGAGTGGCCTGCAGGAGAATTCTGAGTCTATCTACACAGATCATACATATACAAACATAATGTTGCTTAGATAGGAGAATGGCTTAGTTTGTAAATGTCATCTGGGTGGACCAATCGATAGAAAAGGGTATTATGCACAATATAATACCATGTTGCATCGAAAAACAAGGAACTCATGCAATATCATTCAAAATGGGTGATCTCCACCAGTCACTTCTGTGGTGCCCTGCACTATACCCTTCTACTGGTTTCTCACACTGTTGTCCATCTCTTGTTCAGGAGGGTGTTAAGTCCAACTCCCATGTACCAACTTCAGAGAAAGATTTTGGCTTGAGGCTGTACTGAGGGAAGATCCTGGACACAAAGCTTCTGCTAAGGTCTGTGACTTACTGTCTCAGTTTTACATTGCTGACACAATGTGATGATCCCAAGGTGCAAGCAGTTATCTTCTAGCTCTGATGCTGTCTGTGGTGGTGTGTGTTTGTGTGACTCTGTGGGTTCCAGAAGCTGTGTGAGTGAAGATGCCACTCAGTTCAAAAGCCAGACTGTGGTTTTTGATATTCTGCACTAAGTGTTACAAGTCTTCTTCACTTTCTGCAGGCAGGTTTTATTATCTGCACCACACAGGTTGTTGTGATGAGACTTCCTCCAGTCCTGATGTCATAGTGTTCTTCATATAATTCAGCTTCTTGACTGATTGCTCAGCATAGAGATTGAACAGATATGGAGAAAAGATGCAGCCCTAACGTACTTCATTTCTAATTTGGAATCAGGAAATCATTAACTGGACAGCTACAGGTTGGCTGTAAGTTTTCAGATGTTTGTCTTCTCTAAGGGGTTTGCTAATTACATATAGGGCACACACTTTCTATTTCCTCTGAGGAACAATACAGGAAAGAGAACAGATTGAGTTGAATATTTATTCAGTGCCCAAACACATGGTATATATGGTGGGGGAAAAAAATACAACTTTGTCCATAGATTTCTCCAAACTCAGACTTCTAAACTGGAGCATAGAAACTCTCTAAAATGCCAACTGAACAAAAGGAATAATAAAAAGGACTAAATCTATGCACATCATACATAAAACAATAAACAAAAGAAATTCATGGAACTGAATTTTTCTCAGAGCCCAAGGTTAAGGGTTGGACAAAGATTCGAGGCATTTCCTGTCCTTGATTCAATTCTTTATTTCTAATTAGTACTCCTACAGTATAAAATCCTGGGGACAGGAGCACAAAAAATTCTTGAAAACTAGAGAGGACTGTATGGGCCAGCTGTGCTGTTCTGCCTTTCTTTGTTTAAATCTTACCTTACTGAGTTCCCCGTTGGTCCCTCAACTCCCTTACCCAGATGCTGAGGCCTATATCTCTTGATCTCATTAAGTCTCTGCAGTTCTATCAACTTTTCTGGCAACCTTCTACATGTTTACGAGATTGTGCATGAAGCACTCACCATATGGACACATCTGCCTAGCTACTCCTCCCCTCAGTGAAAGCCAATGTCAGTTGAAGAATCACAGAGTTAACTTTATGACCCTGAACTTACAGAGCAAGCTGAGACTGTGCCTTCTCTGCTTGGTGCACTATGGTAGATTCCCGCTGCAGTCTCTACTGTTTCTAATTATTAAGGTTTTAAAAAGAATATTCTCGTGGAACAATACAAAAATGTACAAAAACAGACACAACTAGAAGTGTCCCCAGGTCCTCATCCACACATTTCTATTCCACTTTTCTGTATATATTTTCAGAGCAGAACTTTATTTTCTTTCTTTCCATTTTTTCATCTTTTATATTGTAGTATGCTTCTAAAATGCCTTTTTTTTTAACTTTAAAAAGAAGACCTCCAATGAAATAGATTAACACGGTAAATACCATGTTGTTTTTGTTGTTATGTGCTTGCAACTCATAGTGACCCTATGTACAACAGCCCTAAACTCTGCTCTGTCCTGGGCCAATCGCACTGTCTCCAATACACCAATCCTGATTACCCCAGTCACTGAATCAATCCACCTCAAAGAGGGCCTTCCCCCCCTGCGCCGTCCCTCCACCCTCCCAAGCATGATGTCCCTCTCCAAGGACC
>NW_006399856.1:2186619-2195102 GCF_000299155.1 Elephantulus edwardii | reverse complement strand
AGACGAAGCCCCAGAATCCTTGCCTCCAAGGAACAGCCTGGTTTAACCCTTTCCAGGACAAATCTTTTTGTTTTCCTAGCAGTCCATGGTACATTCAGTACTCTTCTCCAGCACCACAGCTCAAAGGCATCAATTCTCCTTCTATCCTCCTAGTCATTGTCCAACTCTCTGATGAATAACAAGTGATTGCCATAGTGGGCTTAATTAATGATAGAAATAGTGAGGATGACACAGGAGAGGGCAAGGTTTGGATCTGTTGTTCATAGGGTCACTATGAATCACAGTGAACTCGATATCACCTAACAAGAAGAACATTCTTTTTAAGGAGGAGGTAGTGAGAACATATAAAATACATTATTCAGCACTTTGGATTTTTCAGATTCTTTTGTTTGGCTTTAGAATTACAGAAAAGTTGTAAACAAAATAGAAAGAATTCTCTTATTGATTACATACTCAATTCCCCTTATAATTAATATCTTACACTACTATGGCACCTTTTTCACAAATTAATAAATCTGTATAAAGCAAGACGTAGATATTAAGTAGAGTTTACTTTTCTCAGGCTTTCTCCATTTTTACCTAATGGTCTTTTTCTGTTCCAGGATCCCTTACCCATTGTATAAACATCCCCCTTATAGTTGTCATGTCTCCTTCAGCTCCTCTTTGCTGTGGCAATTTCTCACATTTTCCTAGTTTTGCTGATCTTGACACTTTTGAGATATATTAATTACATACTTGGTAGAATGTCTCTTGAATGGGATTTTCTGATGCTTGTCTCATGGTTAAGGATGGCTACTGAGAGGAAGATTACATTGTATAGTGCAATTTTCCTATCAAATTTGCATGTTATAAAAATATTTTTATTGTGATTTGAGTAAAAGTTTGCAACGCCTATTGGTTTTTCAATCAATCATTCATAGACATTTTGACTTATAACATTAATTGCAATACATACAAGGTCTGACAAGTCTCTTATTCTACATTGCCTTTCTCTTCACTTGCCTTTATAAGTGTCTTTATTAATGTATTAATATATTTATTAATTTCTGTTAATGTTCATTACCTGACTGAAACAGTATCTGCCAGGTTTCTTTACTATACTATTACCCCTTTCCCCCTCCCTGATTTCCAGAACATTAAGAAGTCCTGGTGCATAGGACATAGCATATCGAGCTGATAATTGAAAGGCCAGCAGTTCAAGTCCACCAGCCTCTCTGTGGGAGTAAGATGGGTAATCTCTTTCCATAAAAGATGCACAGTCTTGAAAACCAAGCAGATGATTACTACGGCTCAGGACTGACTTAATAGCAATGGCTTTGTGGTTTTGATTTCCAGATCGTATTTTTTTGAAAGAAGTCACTATAACAAATGTATGGTGTAGAAGACATTTTAAATAATATGGTTGCCAAGGGGGCAGGGGAGACTATTACATGCTAAATATTCCACTCAATTTTAGTAAGTTCTAAAATTGTTTGGGAGGATTAAATTGTCAACATACGTACAAACAAACCCAAACAAAACTAACAAACAGAACCATAGATGTATGGGAAGGAGGAATGATGTTCTAACTTTCTAAATTTGAAGTACATGTATAATTTGGAATTTTTCTTCATAGGGGAAATGCCTTTTCTCAATTTATTTATTTACTCAATTATTAATTATAGCAGTATGGACTCATGTTTGTTTTATATTTTGGATTGTAATAAAAAATTTTTTGCCCCAAATTTCCCATCTTTAGCTATTGTGAGTTCTTTTAGTTGTCTCCTATGTCATTCAATGGTCCTTTAAAATTCTTCAACTAAACCCATCACTGTGAAGTTTGGAGATTTTTCCCCATTGGTTTTGACAACTCCCTTATTTAATTCTTTGGGGCTTTTTTCATTTAAAAATATTTCACAAATTACCCTGTTTCGTATTAAAAGTCTTCTTTTATTAATGTATGTACTTGAGGAGAATGATATTACACAACTATTGGTTAATAAATTAAGTGTTCTTTAACTAATCAATTTCTATTAGAATCAATGCACTGATGACCAATCCAATATGTGTATGAGAATATTGTCCGATAAATTCTTAAAGTATGTGTATTTGTTATTTTGTTGTTGTTGTTAGGTGCCATCGAGTTGAGTATGACTCATAGTGACCCTCTGAACAATGGCTCTGAACACTGCCCTGTCCTGTGCCATGCTCATAATCTCTGAGACACTCAAGCCCACTGCTGCAAGGACCATGTCAAACCACCTGGTCAAAGATCTTCATCTCTTTTGCCACACCTCCACCTTTCCAAGCATGACGTCTCTCTCCAAGGAATACCGTCTCCTAGCAATATGCCTACAGTATGTGAGACAAAGCTTCATCATCTTTGCCTCCAAGGAGCACTCTGGCTTCACCTTGGCAGTCCATGGGCTCCTCAGCCCCATACCAATTGCCCTTCAATAAAGTAGCACCAATATACAATATTCTGAGAGCAGCAGATGAGTTACCCATCTGCCAGTTTCTCTCCTGCTGTGATGACACAATATATTGTCATATGCTTTGATATTCTGCAAGTCCTAAAAATGTAAAATACACTATCAGTTTTGAAAGCTACAGGACAAAATGCCTCCATGCTCATCTTTCTAACTGCTACAAGGCAAGATTTGAAACGATTCTGTAATTTGCTTTGCCTTAGGAGGATAGATTCACTCAAGATCTTGTTGTGAGCTCACCATAAGACTATGAAAAGAAATCGAAGCAATAGACTCAAAACACCACCATCTTGCCATAGCCTCAGAGTGGTATTTGAGATGTTATCTGCTATGTTCTTTATAGAGAGAGGCACAGCATGACCACAATCACACAGCTATTGTTATTAGGTGCTGTCCAGTCAGATATAACTCACAGTGACCCTATTAACAACAGATGTGAACCTTGTCCTATCCTGTGTCATCTTCATCATCTCTGATATATTTGTGTCATTGCAGCAGTCACTGTGTCAATCTATCTCATTGAGGGATTTCTTCTCTTACACCAACTCTTCTGCTTTCCAAGCATGAGGTCCCTCTCCAAAGAGTAGCCTCTCTGTAGGCGAGGACCATGACCATATGGAGCTTTGGCAGCCTAGCGGTAAGAATGTTGCACTACTGTCTCAAAAGCATACGGCTCTAATTCATCAGCTGCTCCAAGGAAGAAGGATGGGCCGTCTTCTCCCATGTGACTTACTGCCTCTGACAACCCACTGGAGTGGCAGCAATGGGTCGAGTCTGACTGGACGGTGCACAATAAAGATGTACTCAAACTATATAAGAGGTAAAGCTTTGTCAACTTTGCCTCCAGGGAGAACTCTAGCTGCACTTTTTCCAAGACAAACTTGTTTGTTCTTTTGGCAGTCTATGGGATATTCAATACTTTTTTTCCCAACAACACAATTTAAAGGTATCAATTCTTCTGTCATCCTTACTCATTGTCCAGCTTTCTGATGTGTAGCAGATGATTGAAAAGAATCAGGTGCACCTTAATCTTCAAACTGACATCTTTGCTCTTCAGTATTTTGGAAAGGTCCCTGACAGTGGACTTGCCCAATGTAATATATCTCCTGATTTTCTTTTTTTAAATTAATTTTAATGAAAATTTATAGAGATTTTTGGATTTCCATTCATTCATTGTTGCACTTTTCTCCCTGCCCACCCCACCCAGTTCATTCTTCCCTTTGAAAAGTAAAAGAAAAATTCTTTCATTGTTATACAATTCCTCACCCCCCCAAGTTCACACCCAAGAATGTTGCTTGTTGATCCAAGCAAGATTAAGTTATTGACAGCTTCAATCATTTCACCTTCTATCTTAATGTTGACTGTTGGTTTAGTGATGAACACTTTTGTTCTCTTGATGCTGAGATGTAATCCATGCTGAATGCTGTAGTCCTTGATCTGTATCAAGTGCTTCATATCCTCCTCACTTCAAGCAATGAAAGTTTTGTCATCTGCAATAACACAGGATAATGAGTCTTCCTCCAATCCCAAGGCTACATTCTTCTTCATAGAATCCTGTTTCTTGAATTATTTGCTCACCATACAGATTGAATAGATATGGAGAAAGGAAATAACCCAAATGTGCATCCTTCCTGATTTTAAACCATGCCATGTTCCCTTGCTCCATTTAGACAACTGCTTCTTGGTCTAGGTATAGATTTCATATGAGCACAATTAAGTGGTCTAAGATTCTCATTCTTCTTAATGTTAGCCACAATTTATTATAGTGGTGACCCATAGTGGACAGTGTTTGGTGAAGTTTCCTGATTAAAAAAAGCTTGGAAGCAGGAGGAGTGGCAACCACTTTCAAAATGGCTTGCCTCTGGAAACTCTATGAACAGTGCTCAGGTCTTTCACAGGTTCGCTATGAGTTGTCTACGACTGGATGACACCTAACAACAACAACAACAGCACTTTCATATGTCTTAGACAATAAAAGAAAAATAGATATTCTTCTGATGTTCTCTGCCTTCATCCAGGATAAATCTGACACTAGAAATTATATCCTTGGTGCTATGGCTTCTTCTAAAGCTGGCTTGATTTTCTCATAGATCCCTTATATTCTAATAGCCATTTTCTAATGATCTTCAACAATACTTTGATTGTATATAAGCTATTAATGATACTGTTCATCAATTTCTGCATTTTGTTGGATCATCTTCTTGGGAATGGGACAAGTGTGGATCTCTTCCAGGCAGTTGGCCAAGTAACTGTCTTCAAATTTCCTTATACAAACTTGTAAGCACATCCAGGGCTATATATATTAGTTGAAGTATCTTAATTGGTAATCCTTCAATTCCTGGGGCCTAATTTTTTGCCAACGCCTTCAGTGCAGCTTGAACTTCATTCTTCATTGCCATTAGCTCTTATTCATATGGTATTCCTGAAATTTTTCAGTGTCAACTAATTCTTTTTGGTACAGTAGTTCTATATATTCCTTCTATCTTCTTTTGATGCTTCCTGGATCATTCAAGATTGTTCTCAGAGCATCTCTCAAAATTGCAACTCAAGGCTTAAATTTGTTTTTCCAGTTCTTGAGAAATGCCAAGCGAGTTCTTCCCTTTTTATTCTCTGACTCCAGCTCTTGGCATATTTTGTTGCAATACTTTGCTTTATCTTCACTGGGTAGAATAGAGAACTCTTTATAGATAGCTCTGTCTTGGAGAAGGTGTAGTCGGAGTCTTCCTTAGAAGAAAGGATGGCTAAACTTTGTCTCACATACTTTGGTCATGCTGGCAGCAGGAACCATACTTTGGAAGAGGACATTGGGCTTGGAAAGTTGGAGAGTCAGCCAAAGAGAGGAAGGTCCTCGCTGAGATGGATTGACATGGTAACTGCAACAAGGAACTCAAATATGTCAGATATGATGAGGATGGCACAGGATAAGACAGGGTTCAGGTCCATTCTTTGTAGGGTTCCTGTGAGTCCTTTCTTACTTGGTGACACCTAATAACAATGCAGGGAGCCCTGGTGGACTAGTGGTAAGCAGTTACTCTGCCAAAATCAATGGCAGGTAGTTGGAAACCACTAACTTCTCTAAGGGAGAAAAATAGGCATTCTCTTTCCATAAGATTTATGGTCTCTAAAGAGTCAGCTATGAATCAGTTCCAGTTCAATGGCACATACAAACAACAACGTAACTAGAATAAGGAGCTCTGGTGGTACAATGTTCAACATATTGGGCTGCTAACTAAAAGAATGGTGGGTCAAGTGCACCAGCTGCTTAACAGGAGAAAAATGAGCAATAATCCAATGGAATATGACCATAAATGGGAATCTACTCAATGGCTGTGAGTTTGAGCTTGGATTTGTGGCTATTGTTGATTTTATTAAGTTTCACTAAAAGACATATTGGCAGATTTTCATTTGTATCTGTGAATACAGTGCTGTTTGAAAAGAGTCACTGAAGTTGTTTTCAGTTAGATTAACATGAGGTCATACTGGAGTAGGGTAGGTCCTACTCTTATATGGTTTGTGCCTTTATAAAAGAAGAGAAGACATGGAGAGACCAGGAGGCAAACCAGGGTTACCAAAGGATGCTGCAGTTGCAAGAAAAGAAACAGCTAAAGCTACCAGAATCTAGTAGAGAGGCAGGCATTGAAGAGGTTCACCCTCAGAGTGTCAGGCCTAATAACACAGCACATAACTTGATCTGGAATTTACAACCTCCAGAATTGTGAGACAATAAAGGTTTTTTTTCTTATATGCAATACAATTTGAGATATTTTGTTACAGCAGCCTAGGAAATGACTATAGAAATCTATTACATTGAATATGTAAAACTAACCATCACATTAATTAAAGAGAGGCATTATACAATAAGAAAGATGTAGAGAAGCAGAATATTAGGCACCCAAACTACATTACTACTATATCACTTATTCAGATACAATTAAAGTGGTAACTAAGATACCGACTATTTCTTTAAGAAAGAAACAAAAAAGCTACTGTTGCTGAGTTGATTCTGATGGACAGATATCTAATAGGATAGAGTAGAATTTCTCCATAGGGTTTGCAAGGCTGTAATCTTTCTGGATTTCCAGAGCTGAACAGTGACTAAGGATGACAGAAGAATCATCTATGCCTTTGAGTTGTGGTGCTAGAGAACAGTCTTGAACATATCATGGACAGGAGAACAAATATGTCTGTCTTGGAGAGGGTGAAACCAAGTTCCTCCTTGGAGGCTAGGATTTGAAGCTCCATCTCACATACTTTGGGCATATGGCCAGGATGCACCAGTCCTTGGAAAAGGAAATCATGCTCAGAAGGGTGGAGGGACAGACAGTACAGGAGAGGAAGACCCTGGAGGAGATGGATTGATACAGTAACTGTGGCAATGGGGGTAGGTGTGTTGGAGTCAGTGGGACTAGCTCAGGACAGCCTTCAGAGCTGTTGTACATAAGGTCACTATGAGTCACAGGTGACTCGATGGCACATAACAACAACAATGCCGTCTTTCCAGAAGCAGCTTTTCTTGTGTGTCATGGCTGGTGGTCCAAACTCCTGGTCTTTTGGTAACCTGTTAGTGCTTAACCACGGTGTAACCAGGACCTCTTAGACGCTTCTTTGTGGCTGCTGTTAGGTGTCGTCCTTGAGCCAGTTCCAACTCATAGTAATTCTATGTGCAACAAAATTACACACTTTCTAATTACTTCTAATAATTTCGAAGTTACTTCTCTATTGGTTGGTAAATGCTCATTTTTCCAGAGGTCCAAAATGACACTCTTCTGACCCCTCACTTTGGCCTTCTAGATTATCCTGACTCTTCCCATTATCCAAGAACAAAAGTGGTAATGCCTTTTACAACAGAGATCTCTAATTCCTGTTCTAGAAGAAAGGTTTCTTGGTATGCTTTCAACATGGTGAGTGTTCTTACTTTGTTGTTGTTGTTAGGTGCCTTTGGATGTGTCCTAACTCACAGTAATCCTCTACCAAAGATCACACTTTTCTCCAGGGACTAGTCCCATCAAATAACATATCCAAAGTATAGAAATAAAGTCTCTCCATTCATAATCCTAAGGGACTTTTGGCTGTACTTCTTCCAGAACAGACTCATTCATTCTTCCGGCAGTCCGTAATATACACAGTATTCTCCATCAACTCCAGACTTCGAATGATCAATTCTTCCTTCTTTATTATGTAGCTTTTATCATTATATGGGCTCAAAAACATTATAAGTTGGCTTGGTTTTTGTGTCAGGGTTACACTTGCTTCATAGAATGACTGCATGTATTCCATTTTTTTTTCTATTTTTAAAAAGAATTTAAGTAGAATTTGGTGATAGATCATTTCTGAGTGTTTGGTAGAATTTGAGCATTTATTCATGTGTCTTTTGGCCATCAAATATCTTCCTCTGTGAAAAGTCTTTGAATGTCGTTTATGGATTTTGTAATTAGGTTATCAGTCTTTTTCTTGTGTAAGCCCTGTAGGATTCTATAAATTTTTGTCATGAGACCCTTGTCTGAGATGATATTTATTGTCAAATACTTTTCCCAGCTAGGGGGTTTTCTTTTCATCTTTTGGAAAAAGGTTTGATGCACACGAGATTTAATAATTAGAACATTTCATTCATCAATTTTATCCTCTCCAGATTGAATAGTTGACAGATATATCAAGAAATACACAGTCAACTCATCTTTATAGATGCACTCAAGGACACTTCGCCCAACAAAAATCCACAATTTACTTTCTTCTCAAGTATTCAGGGTACATTTTCCAGAAATGACCATATTTGTTGTTGTTGTTGTTGTTGTTGTTGTGTGCCATCGAGTCATTTGTGACTCACAGCGACCCTATGTACAAGATGTATGAGACCCTATGCCAACCTCGCCGTGTCAGACATACTCATTCCCACCACTCCACTCCCAGAATCAATCCATCCTCTCCTGTGCCATCCTTCCACTCTCCCAAACATGATGTCCCTCTGCAAGGACCAGTCCCTCTTTTCAACATGCCCAAAGTATGTCAGACAAAGCT
>NW_006399856.1:2184276-2185484 GCF_000299155.1 Elephantulus edwardii | reverse complement strand
GTCTGTTTGTTGAAATAAATCAATTGGTATGCTGTCAACTCCTAGAGCCTTGTTTTTTGCCAATTCCTTCATAGCAACTTGAACTTCCTCTTTCATCACCATAGGCTCTTACTCATATGTTATTTCATGAAATTCCTCTGCATCAGCCAATTCCTTCTGATACAGTGACTCTGTGTACTCCTTCCATGTTCTTTTGACAAAAAAAAAAAAAAACAAACAAAAAACCAACCCCTCAGGAAATGAAAATTATCACAATAATGCACTCTAAAGTATTTTCTCAGACTGCTGTTATGTGTCATCGAGCCATCTGCAACTCAGAGACTATGTATAACAACTCTGAAGCCTGCCCTCTTCTGAAGCAGTTTCACTGATTCCGACACACCTACCCCCAATTATCCCAATGACTGTATCAATCCATCTCGTCTGGGGTCTTCTTCTCCTGTGCTGCCCCTCCACCCTTCCATGCATGATGCCCTTCTCCAAGGACTGCTCCCTCCTGGCCACATTCCCAGAGTATATGAGATGGAGCATCAAAATCCTAGCCTCCAAAGAAAGACTTGGTTTCACCCTAAGATGAAACTGTTTTTTCTCATGTCAGTCCACAGTATATTCAATACTCTTCTCCAGGACCACAACTCAAAAGCATCAATTTTTCTTCAATCATTCTTAGTTGTTGTCCAGCTCTCTGATGTAAAACAAATAATTACAAAGACCATGGCCCTGGATCAGGTGCACCTTAGACTCTAGACTGACATCATTGCTTTTCAGTACTCTGGAGAGGTCCTTGACAGCAGATTTACCTAATGCAATTCTTCTTTTGGTTTCCTGACTGCAGGTGCCAAGAGTGGGAGTGTTGATTGTGAAGCCAAGAAAGCTGTATTTGTCAACAACTTCAATCTCTTCTCCATCCATCATGATGATGCCAGTCAGTCTAGTGGTCAAGCCAACAGTGAGATACTATTTCACACTTACAGCAGTACCAAAGTTTAACAGAACAATAGCAATAAATGCTGGGGAAAAAAATTGAAGAAAGGGGAACTCTATTGCACTGCTGATTGGACTATAAAATGGTACAACCACTATAGAAGGCAGTTTGACATTTCTTCCAAAAGGTGATCATAGAAATCCAGGACAACCCAGCTATTCCACTACTAGAAATATACATACACCAAGGAAATTAGAGCTGAGTGAGACACAAACAAATATAT
>NW_006399856.1:2182748-2183999 GCF_000299155.1 Elephantulus edwardii | reverse complement strand
ATCAACAAATGAATGAATATAGAAACTATGGTATGTTTACACAGTGGAATATTATGCAGCTCTGAAGAACAATGAAATATTTATAAAATATGAAACAACAGGGGAGAGTCTATAGGGCACTATGTTTAGTAAAATAAGTCAGTTACAAAAGGAAAAATACTGAATAAGAGCACTATTGTTAAAATAAAAGGGTAAACGAGGGGTTGGGGCTTGGGAGGAGGAGATCAGAATAGCATGTACAGACAAGGAACATCGGACAAGGGAGGATCAACCTAAGATGAACAGAGACAAGGACAATATACAATTGCAATTAACAAATAGGAACAAGGTATGCATAACTGTTTAAAAAGGGAAGAGGAGAGATGGTGGGGGAAAAAGGAGATAAAATTCCTACAAAAGGAGAGATTAGTTGACAGATGCAAGGTGTGATGGAATGGGCAAAGTGCAATGAGGAGTTGAAAAATAATGTGTGAATTAAGTTGGGGCTTTACGGCAATGATTTAGGGCAAAGAGAAAGTGGGTCTATTTGAGAATTAGACACTAGGAACTGTCCCAGAGTGCCACAGATTGGGGTCCCAGGTGGGAGATGGTCCAACTGGGACAATAGTCCCTAAGGCCAAGGGTAAAAGCTGAGTTTACCAAGTTGGGCAACTTATGGTGAATCCTAAAATTGGAGGGTTGAACAGAATCAGTGAGAAAACTGAGACCACTCATGCCAGAAGGGTAATTTTCAGGCATAGGAAATGGCAACCAAAGTGTCCAGGGTGGATAAGCTAGAAACAAGTGTTATATGAGTGTGTCAGAGCAGAAGGGGTAGAACCTAGAGCAGTTTCCAGACTCACCCCTCTGGTATGCATCAATTTCTGTTAAGGGTACAAGAGTTGCAGATTCCAAATGAAACAATGACAGAAATAAGAAAACTTGACAGTGAGATAAAACCATGTAAAACTGACCTACCAGAGGGTATAATATTGAGTTTTTCTTTTGCCCTCAACTACTACTAAAAAAGAAGGGAATTGGAGGGCTCCACTGGCCTATTTTTCCTTAAAATGGTAGATGTTGGTGAAGTAGTAGGTTAAGGGTTGGCCTGCTAATTGAAAGCTTGATGCTTTGAAACCATAAGCTGGACTTCAGGAAAAGGATAAAATAGTCTTCTTTCTTTTATTATTACTATTATTATTATTATTATTATTATTATTATTATTATTATTATTAATAGACATTTACAGAGGTTTTGGATTTCCATTCATT
>NW_006399856.1:2176147-2182648 GCF_000299155.1 Elephantulus edwardii | reverse complement strand
CATTCATTGTCGCACTTTTCTCCCTGCCCACCCCTCTTCTTTCATTAAAATGTATAGCTCTGGGAACTCTCCGAGGGTCTCTATTAGTTAGAATTGGCATGATGAGGTAATGAGGTTGAGTTTCTGTTTTGTTTAGTAAAATGTTTAGGCATGTTATCAAGAGGAATCTATCCCTGGATAAGGTCATCATATTTGATGAAATAAAAGGTTATAGAACGGCGTTTAGAGCTCTTGTACATAGGATCGCTATGAGTTGCAAGCAACTCGATGGCACATAACAAAAACAGAAGGTTATAGAAAAAGAGGATGATTCTCAACTAGATAGACTGATAGATTGACACAGTGGACACAACAACAGGCCCAAACACACCAATGATCAATGAGGCAGCGTTCACTTCCGCTTCTTGTAGGGTTGGAACCACCTCTATAGTACCCACTAAGAACAGTGATTGACTTGATATGGACTAAGGCTGACAAAAAGGAAATAGATGGAAACAGTAATATCAAGAACCTTTCTCTCAGCAAAACTTGAAAAGGTAAGGATGAGTTCTGAAGAGTAAGTTGATTTTTTTTTTAACAGACCCCTTACAGAAGACTCTTACAGACTATTACAGTGAGGCTTTCTGACACCTGTGACTTTCTTTAACACGCCATTTCTTCCCTCATGGAACATCAACCCAAAGCACTGAGGAGCAGTGTCTGACAGGTTTCATTGCCTGAGATTTCCACTACGTGCTTGGAGGCATCTTTGTTTAAAGGGGAGACTGAAGGGTGGGGTGTGCTAGTCTGGGAGACAGTGGGTGGTAACATTTTCCGAAAGGACAGAGAAGCCTATTGGCTCAGCTGGTTAGAGCATGGTGTTAATGAAAACAGGTCATGCCCTGGTCCCCCGCCACACCCAACTGGTAGTCTCCATTCTGGGGCCACAGATGGCACTCCTCAGGAGGAAAGGGGGTGTCAACTGAGAGTGTAGGAATGATGCCATGCAAACCCACGTCATGTAAATTCATACCTTCTGCAGGGGAAAAAATAATTTAGGGATATAGCGCCTTAATATTTTTAACTAATTAATTCCCTATTCATTTAAGGCATAATCTCATATGTGACACTTTATTAGTTAGTTGTTGCTGTATAACATACCATTCAAAAGTTAATGATTAAAACAACCACTTTTTATTTAGCTTACAGTTCTTTGGGTCAACTGAACAGTTCTATTCTGGGCCAGCTTAGCTGATCTGTCCTACATTTGCTCATGCTCCTGCAATCAGTTCAGGGTCCTGTGGGGGCAGGTTGGTCTAGAATGCCCACATAGCTTCCATTGTGTCTCTCACTTAACAGGCTGGCTCAGGCTTCATCATATTGATGCTGATGGCAAACGGTGTCCACTGTGTAAGCTTTTTTTCAAGTCTCTGTTAGTGTCACATTTGTTATAATTCTGTTGCAACAAGGCCACCATTGTTCCAATTTCATTGAAATCTCTCTTGTCAAATTCACAGTCTTGACAATACCTAGGCTATTGAACATAATAGGCATGCTCTTTCTTTGGCTGCCACAGGATTGAATTTGGCTCAAAGGTATCAGATAGCTAAGGTGGATGACAAAGCTAAGAATTATTAATAACAAGGGGTGGGGGTGATTCAGTTGTGCAGATGCCAAGGTGATATATAACAGTTTATCCTTTTAGTTGGATTTAAGAGTTTTGGGTTTTAAGTTCAAATTGCCAATTCTACTTTCTGAAACATTGGACAAAGTCTTCCCATTTACATGTTTTCGTTTTCTCTGCTGTTGTAATAAGGGCTTAGATTATAAAATTTCTAAAATCCTTATAGGAAGTGCTGATTGCCTAGGAATTGTGTCTTTAACCCAAAGGCATGTGGTTTGAATCCATCACCTGCTCTGTGAAAGAAAGATAGGCAGTCTCTTCCTGTGTGAGTTCTTGCCTCTGAAAACCTCCTGAAGAGTCAGCTATGAGTTAGTTCTGATTCACTGGCACATAACAACAAAATCTTTCTTAGTTACAAAATCTTATGAAAACCACCTATATTGTTCCTTCAAAACTGCCATTTTAGCTTGGAAAGACAGTATCTGCTGTCAAGCCTCTTACTCCCAGTAACTTTATGTACAAAAGCACAAAAGGTTGTCCAGTCCTGAATACCCTCGCAATATTTCAGTTCATCATTGAAGCAATTGTACCAATACAACTCATTAAAGGTCTCCCTTGCCTTTCTGGCCCTTTAGTTCAATGAATACAATGTTCTCCTCCAACAATAGACCCCCTCCTGAGGACATGCCCAAACTGAGTGAGTTCAACCATGTTCTGTTGTGATCCACCGGGTTTTATTGGCTGATGTTTCAGAAGTAGATTGTCCAGCCTTACATCGTGATTTGTCTTAGTCCTGAAGCATCACTGAAAACCGTGACTAAAGACGTACCTTGGTGATGTTTGGAATACCATTGTCATCCCAGCATCACGGCAACATGCAAGCCAGCACCAACAAACAAGCTCACAGGTAATGGCATTCTAATTCAAAACAGTGAACTTTTTACACAGAAAAAAAAAATAAAGGTATGTCTTTGCTGCTGACTCCAATTTCAGAGCGTAGAAGAAACTGAAGAAAGGCCATTTATATGTCAACATAATTTTAACTCACAGAGACGTCTTGTTGCGTATTGTTGTGTGGGCTCTGACTCACAGGGCCAGCACATACGACAGAGGAAATGCTGCCAAATCTTGCTCCATTCTTCCAATAGCTAGGGTCCTTAGCCTATTGTTGAAGCTGTGGTACAGGCTATCACAATGAGAGTTTTCTCGTTCTTATAACTGACCTATTTTACTGAGCCTCTCTTGATTATATATCTCTAAGATTTGTGAGAAAAATCTCACTATCCTCCCTTTTAAGGAGAATTCTTCAAAGTGTTTCCTAAGCAGATTTGTGCTTTTGACAATCCTAGATATTTTCAATATTATCTACCAACACTATAATTTAAAGGTGACAATTCTTCCTCCGTCCTCTTTATTTATCGTCCAACTTTTGCATACAAACATAGACTAGTATTAGTTATTAATACTAATTAGCAACTAATTTGTCATTGTTGGTACAAATTCTATCACGTGATCTCCAGCCTTGTTTGCATCACCAAGGGCGTATTTTCCAGCCACTGATGTGTATTCTTTGTTTCTCGCTTTGGGATTCCAATCACCTGCTGTTACTGATGCATCTTGGTTATATGTTTCATCAATTTCAGACTGCAGAAGTTGGTAGAAATTCTCAATATCTTCATGGGGACTTAGGGCACGGGGGCTTGTGGAGAACATAAACGTGTTATTCATGCCAAGAACTCAGATTCAAGTATTGCACGTCTTGCCTCCCTACCCTCCGTGCACTATAAATTTTTATCACTTATTTATTGACTTTCCTGAGCTGGAAAGAGAACTGGTAAAGTAGCATGTAATATCCCTCGTATTCCCACACAGATGTCCGAGGCTTCTTTTTTCATTTTAGTCAAATCTGATTTGTACTTCTTCGTGTTTAACACCCACAGAGTATTCCAGGCTGTTTTTCTGCTTAAATATTACATAAATAAAAGTATGCAATCTTGCAAGGGTGAGCAGAAGTGAGTTGCCAGCAGGGACCGAGATGCTGAGGACAGGATGAGCCTTTTCATTTATCCACTTCCCAGACCTTGTTCCCGGCCTCCTGCAAAGCCTTAGGGAGGTCCCGTGGGGGAAGTTTGAACTCATTCTCACTCAAGCCTGTTGGTTCCAGCTACTCAACATTTTACCAAATAGCTCTGCACAGCTGTTTCTGGTTAGGTATGTGCTTATGTTGTTGCTGTATGAGTGTGTGTGTGTGTGTTGTCTTCTTAGTAAGTTACTTGTTCTATGTTCCCAACAAATCTACTTGGGGTCATCTAGAATCCCAAGTAGGGATAATCACAGAAGAAAATTATTCTTGGATTCAGGAAGCATTTACAAAGGCTATATTTCATAAAGTATGCTTTCTATTATTCATAAATATACGGATTATTAAAACTGAGGTACAGGAATATAAACATATAAATGCCCTCTGACTCCAAAAAATCCTGTTGTTGTTAAGTGCCGTCGAGTCGCAGGCGACTCATAGCAACCCTATGAAGAAGAGTCCTTGATGCTTGGGTGCCTTTCATCTTCCCTCCAGGTTCACAGGGTTTCCGGAGGCAAGCTTTTGAGGAAGTGGATGCCACTCCTCCTTCCAAGCTTGTTTTCATTGGGAAGCTCCACCCCACTCTCTGTCCGCATTGGGTAGCCACTCATTAACGCATTTGACACACCAGTGTCACGGTGCAGCCCCACAGCAACCAAAAGTGACCACAGTACGGCAACTTGTACACCAGGTTTATACGACTTAGAAGAATGTCTGAACAAAAACAATGAAAGACAGGCCCAAGGGCTGTGGATTAAAAGTCACCCACCTTTGGCTTGGTAGCATCGCTTTCTGTCCACCGGGCCAGCTGATCTCTCTCTCTCTGTTGATATCATTGTTGTTAATTGCCATCGAGTCACAGGCGACTCATAGCGACCCTATGAAGGAGAGTCCTCGACGCTTGGGCACCTTTTATCCTCCCTCCAAAATCCTACTGAAGTAAAATTATATTGTATATTGTGGTCTTTTTGAAACATATTCTTTTAAATTTTTTTTAAGTCTTATCAGTGTAAAATTTTAGATTTATGGAGAATAAAGTTCAGAAGATTCGTCTTTGACTTCTTTCATCTATCTATTCACTTATTAATCCATTCAACAGACATTTACACTGCCCTGTTCTGCCACTTACACTGCCCTGTTCTGATCCCTGCAGTAGATACCAAGAAGTGTTTTGCTCCTCTCTATGAAGGAGTCTCTCCATGCCAAGAGGCTTGGAGTGAAGGTTATAAAGGACCTTTTCCACTTGTGCTCAACTTCTGAGATCATTCTGAACATGGGTGAAGTCATAAGTGTCACTGGCAGGGGAGGGACCCTATTTCACACTCAACACATCATCTAAATTGTAGGTTTTTAATACAACCTTATTAAACAGTGAAATATTTCTATGTCTAGGTTTATATAATCAGGCTGTAAAATTCAGATAATTTGTCTCCTCAAAGGTCACTCATCAAACTCAGTGAAGTTCTACACACTAATTTTACACACTAGTTTGAAAGCCATACTGTCCTATCTCCATACCTTTTTAATCTCTATGCAGAACAAATTATCCAGGAGGCTGATCTCTCTGAGGAGAAATGTGGCATCAGAGTTGGAGGAAGACTCATCAACAATCTGTGTTAAGCAGCCAATCCTGCTTGCTCAACTGAGGAGGACATGAAGCACTTGCTGTAGAAGGTCAAGGACTGCAGCCTTGGTTATGGATTGAAGCTCAACTTTAAGAAAACAAGGATTCTCACCACTGGGCCAATTGGCAGCATCATGATAGAAGGTAAAGAGATTGATATTGTTAACAGCTTTAGTTTGCTTGGCACCACAATCAACACTCTTCTTACCAGCAGCCAGGAAATGAAAAGACAAATTGCATTGGCAAAGTCTGCTGTCAGAGACCTCTCCATAGAATTAAAGAGCAATGACATCAGTCTGGAGACTAAGGAGTGCCTGATACATGCCATGGTCTTTGCAATTACTTGCTATTTATCAGAAAACTGGACAATGACTAGGGAATGATAGGAGAATTGATGCCTTTGAGCTGTTCTGGAGAAGAGTACTGAATATACTATGGACTGCTATGAGAACAAACAGGTTGTCTGACATACTTTGGACATGTTGCAAGGAGGGACCAGTTCTTGCAGACGGTGGAGGGAGAGCGCAGAAGAGGAAGACCCTAGATGAGATAGATTGATTCAGTCACTGGGGTAATGGGGGTAGGTGTGTCAGAGACACATTGGCCCAAGATAGAGCAGGGTTTAGAGCTGTTGTACATAGAGTCTCTATGATTCGCAGGTGACTTGACAACACATAACAACAAAAACACTGTCTATAGACATATCCCATTTCAGCATGATTTACTTGTAAAAAAACTCTCCCAAGTCTTTGTGTTAGGAGAACCTGGTAAGCTGATTATCAGAGAAAAACTTTGGAGGAACCAAGAAGTAAATACTTATATTCTATGGGAGATATTGTCCAAGAAACCATTCTGACAACCAAACAGTATCTATTGAAATTGTGGGACAGCTGACCCCTTCTTCACCTTGGTGATAATAAAGCACTCATAGTGGTAGTGTTGTTATGTGCTGTCAAGTCACCTGTGACTCATAGTGACCCTATGTACTACAGCCCTAAATCCTGTTCTAGCCTGTGCCAATCTTATTGTCCCTGACACACCTACACCAATTACCCAGGTCACTAAATCAACCCATGTCATAGAGGGCCTTCCTCTCCTGTGCTCTCTCTCCACACTCTCAGGCATGATGTCTCTCTCCAAGAACTGGTCCCTCCTTGCAACATGTCCAGTGTATGTCAGACAAAGCTTCAGAAT
>NW_006399856.1:2166555-2174877 GCF_000299155.1 Elephantulus edwardii | reverse complement strand
CCAAAGTACCTAAGAGCAATGGTGTCACACTGGAGACTAAGGAGCTCATAGACTTTCTTATGCATGAGCCTATTATTTTATTGCATATACAAAGACATGTGATTGCATGGATCATAACAAATTATGGACAATGTTGAGAAGAATGGGATTCCTAGAATGGGGATCATTGTGCTCATGTGAAACCTATATACTTGATCAGGGAGCAGTTGTCTGAACAGAAGAAGGGAACACTGACTGGATGGCTTAAATTCAGAAAATATGTGCATCAGGATTGCATCCTTTCTTCACGTCTTTTACGTCATTGTGCTAAGCAGCTTATTAGAGAGGTTGTATTATAATGAAGAAGAGCATGACATCAAATCTGGAGGAAGATGCCAACAGTCCACCTTATGAGGATGACACCTTTGCTTGCAGAAAATGAAGATGACTTGAAAAACACTTAGTAAAGATCAAAGACTGTAGCCTTGAATTTGGATTACATCTCAACATTTAAGAAAATAGAAATCCTCACCACCAGAACAATAGGCAACATTACGCAGATGGAAAAGAGAGTGAAGTAGTCAATGATTTCATTTTACTTGGATCCACAATCAATACTCGTGGTATCATCAGTCAAGAAATCAAAAGAAAAATTGCACTGGGAAAATCTGCTATCAAGTATCTCTTCAAAGTGCTTAAGAGAATATTGTCAGTTTAAAGACTGTGACTGATTCAAGTCATTGTATTTTCAGTTCCTTCCTATGCTTCTGAAAGTTGGGCCATGAATACTAGAAGAACAGATGTCTTTGAATTGTGGTGTTGATAAAGATTACCAAATATTCCATGCACTGCCAAAACACAAATGGACATATCTTGGAGAACTGGGTTGATAGGGATAGGTAAATCAGAAATTTGCTCTCTAAAAGGGGGGCATTAGGACATGAGGCTTTAAGCAGCTAGCTAAAAAAACAACCAAAAAATCATTACTGGAAAGATTATTGTAAGGAAGGGAAACCGTCCACCAATATAAAAGAGCAAAATATAATATACATGAAAGACTGTATCAAAAAATGTACATACATGAAACACAATGTATATGAATGATAAATATAGGAATGAAAATAATCTTTTCTTCCAGAGAAATTCTAATTTATCTTCTTCCTTATTAAGGTCTTAAAATATCTCTTTCCCTTAACACATAGCATAAAACCACAAATGCCAGGCCCAAGAAGCTTGTTTCATATTTATCAAGTTCTCACATTCTCCATCTTCCATATTTAAAAATATTTACTTAATTAAATTTATGAGCCAGAAGTTGAGAAACATATGGAGTTAAAGGAAGGAAGGGAAGTGTAAAATATATATATATATACAGTCCATTCATTCAACTTTCCCCAAATGCCATTCCACACTGGGGGAGTTGGCTGAGCTCACAGGTAATGCTATGTAATAAAATGTCCAGAGGATGCCAAGCTTCAGCCCTGCACGAAAAGAAAACAAAAACCTTCCTACAAGATAAACTGTACAATTTGGAAATAGGACTGGTTTGGGGGTCCTGTTTTAAGCTTTCATAATGATGGTTTCCACGGGGTGAGAATCAACCAACTTCTTGGAGAATTCTGGAAAGGGAAATGTTGAAACTTCTAAAAAAAAAAATCAACATTCATTTCCCCAAATGGAAAGCTGTTTCTATAGGGGGCTCTGTTCTCTCCTTTTTGGACAGGATTCAGTCTGCCAGATCCTGTCCACAGGAAGACAAGGTGTGGGGTAGAGGCCCATTCCAGACGTTAGAAGCTTTGCACAAGGGGTCTTGTTCTATGCTCTTGGAAATGATCTATCTCACACAGTTGGCCTACAAAGTCCATCTACTTGGACAGGTTCATTTTCCGGAGTAACCTGATAATTTGAGTGTGCACTTTCTCAACTCATATCATATCTAAGACGTGACAAAGTGAAGAGTAGAATGAATGTTAATACTGGCAGTATTCATATGCAGTTTGATTATTTTTATTATTGTCATTACAACAATATGAGCCAATAGGTACAAACAGGTAACTGGTATGCTACTGTTATTTTTCTACTCTTACTTTCAAAGCCCAAAGTCTCATATACCAGAAAACCCTCAATCCAATGCAAACTGCCATCTTTGTTCACTCTTTTGTACAGACTTCATCAAGTGGTAAGAAGTAGTTAGCTCACAGAAAGCTCTGGTGGATGGTGGTTGTTGTTGTTGTTGTTGTTATGGGCCATTGAGTCAAGTAAGGCTCATAGAGACCCTATGAACACTGACTTTGAACCTTGCCCTATCCTGAGCCAACCGCACCATCTCAGGTACACATGATCTCATTGCCACAGCCACCGTGTCAATCCATCTCATCAATGATCTTCTTATGCACTGATCCTCTACCCTTCCAAGCAGAATGTCCTTCTCCAAGGACTGGTCCTTCCTGGCAACATGACTGAAATATGTGAGAGAGGCTTCAAAATCGTTGCCTCTAAGGAGCAAGCTGGTATTACCCTCTCCAGAGCAGATCTGCTTCTTCTCTTGGTAGCCCAGGGTATGTATGTTCAGTATCTTTTTTAGCACCACAACTCAAAGGCTTCGATTCTTTTTCTTCTGTCATGAAGGTTTAGAACCAACCCCAAGGTACATGGTTCAAATCCATCAGCTGCTCTGTGGGAAAACTATGGACATCTCCTCTTGTGTGATTTACTGCGCCTGAAAATCTGCTGGAAGGTCAGCTATGAGTCTGTTCCAATTTGTTAGTACTCAACAACAACAGTTAGGTCATAGTTAAAATGCCCTGAGGTTTCATCTTTTTGTCAATTGGAATCCCAGGTTCTTTGCAATCTTCCTTTTTGAACTACTGCTTCATAGAATGAATATCCTGTAACTGTGACTCCATCCTACTCATCTCTTACAAGCAAGGAAAAGCTTCAAGATGAAGCTCTGAAACTTGTAACTTTGGTAACAGTTACTTAGGAGATCCATCATGGCTTATCAGTAGGTCAGATGATGGTGAACTTGAGATGGTAAAACTGGAGGTCATCCACAACCCTTGTGATGTTAGCAAGTCACTGCATCTTCTATGTTTTATTTTACTGCTTGAGTGTTTAAGTATGGCCATATTTTAACGAAATAATTTTGTCGCTTTGCTTACCTAGCCCATGTGAACAGGGCACACATGCCTATTTGGATTAGGACAAGTTCCAGCTCAGGTAGTACACTGAGTTTGTATTCATTACAAGGTGCTAGAGTTTTGTGTACAGTCCAGGTTATTAAGTCCAGAGGGATGTTTGGTTTTTGTTTTGTTTTGTTTTGTTTTGTTTTGTTTTTCAGGAGCCTCATTCTCCTGTCCTAACTTATGATGATGGTTGCTGTTGTGTACTGTCAAGTTGGAACTGACCCATAGCTGACCCTCCAGGGTGTTTTCAGAAGCAATAAATCACACAGGAGGAAATTGTCCATCTTCCTCTGATGGAGTAGCTGGTAGATAAGAACCACTTGCCTTTGGGATTGCAGTTCATGTTCTTACCACGAGGCTACCAGAATCCCGTGTTTTCATCTATTCATGATTTCATAGGGAGCAAAGGAATATGAATCCCCAAAATCCAGTTGTCCACAGCAACTAATTGTCTGGAGATACATCAATTGCAGGAGATGAGGAAATGAGTTAAGAAGAATGACCTTCAACGAAGAAGTTTCTTTATCTTTTGCTTTTCAAAGAGAGGGGTGAACTGGGAGCAGGGGCATAAAGAAAAAAGTGCAACAATCAATGAATGAAAATCCAAAATCTTTATAGATGTTCATCAAAATGAATAAAATCTTTTTAAAAAAAGAAGAATGACCTTGTACTCTATTTGCCCATGATATTTGTACTGTAGGGATCCATGGCCCGCCATACTACCCTAACCTAACCCTTCACAAAGTGCTATGTTTAAAAGAGTGAAAGGAGGAAAAACAAGACTATATAAAGAGTTCATCTTTTCTTTTAGCTACAAGTTCATCTGGTATAGAGTTTCTCTGCTAAAATATCACCTTGTTTTCTTATCTGACTCTCCATTTCCCCTCAAATACTGGAGTCTGAATTGTTTAAAATCATTTTACAAAGGGGGGAATCACTTAGTCATTGTTCTATGGTATTTTGGCAATTCCCATAATTCTGAAAAATTGACCACCAGCAGAAAAAGAAAAAGACTGAGACAGTGACAATAACAATGAGCTCGAGCAGGTCTGAGATCATGAGGATGACGCCAGATAGGGCAAGAAAGATTCCAGTGTTTATCATAGGTCCCTGTGAGTCATAGCCAACCTGATGGCCCATAACAAGAATGACATTAGTGTCAACTATTTAAAGTATTAGTAGCATCAGTAATATTACTAATAGTTAAGATTTATTTATTATCTTGACATGCTCCACCTTGTATGACAATACTGAGACAATAAAGATATGATGAAATTAAATTTGATAATTTTTTTGTAATAATAATGAAGCTGAATAAAAGAGAACATGGAATCTCAGGGGTTTCAGTGACTTATTTGAAATTAGAATTGGCAAATGGCTGTACTGAATCCTAGCCCATCAAAAATACTCTGAAATATCCTAGTTCCTACCAATGACCATCTCTTGATCCATCATACATAAGAGACACCTTTGATATAAAGGGGAAAGCCCCAGGAGAAATGTTGAGAAGAAATTTTCCAACCTTAACAACTAGTATCGTCATAGGCACAGAGTTTCAAATCTATGCTGACTTTGCAGAAGCTTTTATTGACTTGAAGATAGAAACTAGCTAAAGACTTAGATTTGTTCAATGCTGCTTCCATCCTCCCCAGAAGCCAGAAAAAAGATGTCCAGGAAGAAAAAATACCCCTGCAGGTATAGAAGATGCTCCTGGCAGTCTAAAACTTTGCTATCTACCTCCTTAAGACCTGTTTTTTATTCAATATACTTAATGGTGATCTTCACTGATATATGGAGGACAGTCATAAGTGGATATTCTCTACCTTTTTAATTGCAAAACTATTGCTCAGCCTTCTTTTAAGAAAATTAATTGTCCATATAGGATTGAGTTAATTCACTTAGCATAATGCTCTCCAGTCCCTCCTAAGTTATGTAGGAATTTTTTAAATCATTGCCCTTGAATGTTGCGTATTATTCCATCATATGAACATACCACAATTTCTCAATCTATCTGATTGTGGTTGGACATTTGGACTGATTCCGTGATCTTGACATTGTGAGTACAGCTGCAATGAACATTGGTATATAAATCTCCATTTGTGACTCATTTCTGATTGTCTCAGAGTATATTCCAAGCAGAGTAATAGCTGGATCATATTGTAGAAACAGAAGGATAACTAGTAAAATGGGTATGAGGATCCAAGCAGGAGAGGGGAGGAGAAGAGGGGTGAGAATGGGCGGCGGGGGGAGGGGGAAATCATAAGGTCACATGATTTAATGGGCAAAGGGAGGGGTGGGTAAAAGGAAATGGGAAAGATCTGGTGTGAAAAACAATGTATACCAAAGTTGTAAGCAAACCCGTATAAAATAAAAATGTCTTTTTTTAAAAAATTGATCATATCATGAAACAGATTGACCTTTCTTGGAAAGAAATTTGATAAGCATACATTGCTGGACAATGGAAAGAAAAAGATGGCAGAAGACTTGATGCCTTTGAGTTGTGGTGTTAGAAAAGAGTACTGAGTACCTTATGGACTACCAAAGGCATAAATAAGCATGTCTTGAAGCTAGTGCAGCAGAATGCTCTATGGAGGCAAAGATGTTGAAGTTTTGTTCCACATACTTGGAGCACGTTGTTGGGAGAGGCTATTCCTGGCATAGGGACAACACACTTGGAAAGGTGGAGGGTCAGTGAAATAGAAAAGGCCCTCAACTAGGTGGCTTGATGCAGACACTGCCACAATGGGAGTGTGTCAGGAGGTGTGAGGATGGCACAGGATTGGAACAAGGGTTCCAGTCTGCTGTTCTAAGGGCCGCGATGGGTCGTACTCAACGCAACGGCACCTAACAACAAGAAGTAGCAATATGGCTCTTGGGGACTTCACTTTGCATGTACCTGCATCATTTCCTCTAGTTCTGGTCCTCCGAAGCAGTTGCAATTCCATAGACTTTTGTCCCTGCTAAACTGAATTTTACCCATTTGTTGCATTTCTAAGTATGGTTTAGAATCTCACTCGGACTATTCCGTAAGCATGTATCTTCATCTATCTCCACTTTTATACAGACATCAAATTGTATTAGACTTGAAAAATGGAAAAATGGAAGAGGGGGGAGACGGGAGGGCTGGATTATCCGAGTAATCAATTTAGTTCTCTGCTGCCCTTAGGCCATGTTGACACAGCTTAGCTCTCGCCTGCTCCTTCCAGACAAGTTTATCTGCTGCACATTGAACTCCATTAATCTTCCTGAAAGGCAAATGCATTCAGGACAGTGTTAACACTTAACTCTCCTGAAAGGAAGACAGAGTCTGTGAGGTACAGAAAGCAGGGCTCTGGAGCCTGCACTGACAGCTCCCTGGAGATGGAAATCCACATGCAGAAAGAGCGGAAGCAGCAAAGGGGGCTTCGCACAGACGGCCAGAGGAAGCCGATCATGGTTAGAAACACCAGCATCAAGCCAAACGGCTCCATCAACTCAAACGAGGTTGTTGTTATGTGCCATTGAGTCACTTGAAATTCATAGCCACCCTATGTACAACAGCCCTAAACCGTGCTCTATCCTGTGCCAATTGCACTGCCTCTGATGCACCCATCCTGATTACCCCAGTCACTGAATCAATCCACCTTAGAGAGGGTCTTCCCCTCTGACTCTGTCCCTCCACCCTCCCAAGCATGATGTCCCTCTCCAAGGACCTGTTCCTCCTTACAACATACCCAAAGTATGTCAGACAAAGCCCCAGAATCCTTGCCTCCAAGGAGCAGCCAGCTTTAATGCTTTCCAGGGTGAATCCGTTTGTCTTCTTAGCAGTCCTTGGTACATTCAACACTCTTCTTGAGCACCACAGCTCAAAGGCATCAATTCTCCTTCTATCCGCCCTAGTCATTGTCCAGCTCTCTGATGCATAATGAGTGATTGCAAAGACCATGGCCTGTGTCAGACGCGCCTTAGTCTCCAGAGTGTCACCATTGCTCTTCAGTACTCTGGAGAGATCCCTAATAGCAGACTTTCCCATTGCAATACGTTTTTTTATTCTGTCACCACTCATAAGGCAACATAGAATGCTTCTGCTTTGAAGCAAAGACTTTGTCTTTCTAACCTTGAACACATCCTCAAGAAAGAAAAGGTCACTGCATTTGATAAAATCGGCAAAAAACACGGGGAAACCTCCGTGGAATTCACCGATGTACTAGCTGCAACAATGAGCCCCACATGTCAGTGATGCTGAGCCTGGCACAGAGTTGACCAGGAGGCTTGTCATGAACAAAACAGACTCTGCAGCAACTAACAACATATAAACTGATGAGACAACAATCACACATCTGTCCCATTTTGATACAATGTTGACCAGATTTATTACTGAAGATTCAAGTAGGCCAAACAACAATAGTATTTGGTTTTTTAATGATAATGAATAATTGCTTTTGTGTGGAGTGTTCTCACCATAAAAGTAAACAATGCGAGAGCTAGAAGTGTCATGGAATAGTTTTTTGACATTGAAGTATTTAAAGCATTTAACTTGGATGTTATTGCATTCTCTACTTAACAAGGGTCAAAGTCCTCCTCACGCAGACAACAGGATGATCCCATTGGTCATACCTTCAATTTGCTCCAATAGCTCTCTTCACTCCAAATAGTCTGCAGGATAAAATATTTTCTGTTAAAATGTTTCCCCTCTGCAGTTCATTTTGTATTACTCTTCCTACCATTGCCTGTTCTCCATACCATGGCCTCACTTCTCCACTGGAATAATTAAACACACACACACATACACCCCACATCCCCCAAATTTAGAGAAAGCAGACCCACCTCCCTCCCAGGAGCTGATTCTGACTCATAGCACCCTTCCAGTGGGTTCCCAAAGCTCTAATTCTCTACTGGAGGACACAGGCCAGTTTTCCTTCAGGTCAGCAGCCTGACACATTGTACACTATGCCACCAGGGCTCCTTCAGCTCCAAAAACTCAATGTATAGGAACTTGATGAACTTTGTATGTAAACCAGTATAAAATGCTTTATTTTTTTAAAAAACAAACAAAAAAACCAAAAATCCTCAAACTTATTGGTCAAGTCAGAACAGGGTCACAGTGGACTCTCCACTAGGTTCCCAGAGCTCTCACCTACAAGGGAGGAGATTGTTTATCTTTCTTTCAAAGAACTAA
>NW_006399856.1:2155764-2163640 GCF_000299155.1 Elephantulus edwardii | reverse complement strand
ATTGGTGGAAGATCTATTAACAATCTCCGTTATGCAGATGACACAACCCTGCTTGCTGAAACTGAGGAGGACCTCATGCACTTGCTGCGAAGGGTTAAGGACTGCAGCCTTCAGTATGGACTAAGGCTCAATGTCAAGAAGACAAAGAACGTTTTTGTTTATGTCATTTAAACTGATATAGTGCATGGCTTCTCAACAAAATTGTGCTGTTACGAGACTGTTGGGAACTGTTAAAGGCAATACTGTTGACTTAGCTTGGGGAGCTCCTTAAGGCCTTTCATGTCTCTTTCACATCTAGAAGTTTCTATACATGTAGTCCCTGATCCCTACATTGATGGTATATTTGCATTTATGCACTAAACAGCTTCAGAAGTCTTTTCTCCATTAAAAATTGTATAAGATTACTAAAAACTTACTTCTTTGAGCTGTCTTTATTGACATTTCAGAGTTCTATTGCAAGATCTAGCTCAGAATCACCTTAAGGTTTAATGAAGTGAGGAATGTGCCAGAAGTATTGGTGAAACTTTCAACCTTGGCCTTTGTGACTGTAATCACAGCAGATTTATCTCTGTTACCATTGGGTAAGTGCTCACAGTCAGTCCAGCCACTGAACTCTTGACTTGTAAATACCGTATAACCACTGACCCATAGGCTTGCCTTTGTCTCCATGTAACCCAAACGTCATCAGGTCTCATCTGCCAGTGGGCTCACTGACAAAACAGTCAGATAAGAAGAAAGTCTTCTCATCTTTCTAACCAAATGATTGCCGTGGCCCATACAGAAAAGAACTCATGCCATTTCCTCCTCCCATCAAGAACTACAATCTGAAAAATGCAATGAAAGATCTCCATGAGTTAGAGTTGACCCAGATGCAGTAGTCATGGTTAGGGTAGTGTGAGGAAAAACTCAAAAAGTCTACTCAAGGATTTAAAAGCTGCATGTGCAAAAAAATGAAGGTGATTGTGCTGAAGAATTTGTTATGAGCAGGGTTAGGTGGTTCAATTATTTCAAAGTGAAGGCCCATTGATATAACATTAATGGGCAAATCCCAGTGTGAGGAGGACGTTTGTAAGGCTAGGACTTCCTAACATTTCTATGCATCCCTATGGGTGTCTGATTTTGGCTCAAACACGAGCACATCCCTATGGCACTGCTCTAGTCTCATATGCAAAGCTCTTCCCACTCCTGCTTCAGGAGCCTGTGAGAACCCCAATCCCCTAGTTATCAGAGGTGCATAGGTGGTTCAAACATTAAGTACTCAACTATTAGCTGAAAAACCCATGCTTCAAACTCACCCAGAGACAACTTAGGAGACAGGTGGTGGTGGTTTGTTGTTACTTGTCTTGGAGTTGAGCACCACTCATAACAAGCTTATGAACAAAAGGACTGAAGCCCCTCTACAACTACCAACATTTATCAAAATTCAGAGTTTCCAGAGGCAAATTGTTTACGAAGTGGATGCCACTCCTGCTTCCAAGCCTGTCATAGCATGTTATTGGTTGAGTCCCTGTGAAAAGCACATAGAGCAATCCTACCAGGATTGCTATGAACTAGAATTCACCTAAGGATGATTACCATCAACACTATCAAAATTTCTAGGTTATAGAAGGAGGGGAAGAATCTAGCTCCTTCAGAATATGTTCAGTATCTTATTGGATATGGGTCTAAGAAGTTACAGAGAACTGAACTTCATATTCCAGAAAAAACTTAAAGTCTGTTTTTCTGAGTTTAGCAGGTGTGACATCTTACATGGAAATGATTCTGTCTGTAAAACCAGCTTATTCCAGTTAATTAGATGCATTTGTTAGCTGAAATCTGAGCACTGTGTCATACCTAAATTATCTTATTGTATGGTGATTTCTTGAAAAACACTAATCCCTGTAACGTCAAAATCATATGGTTTTATCTTTATTTGGTTACTTAAGTAACCATTAATATATTTAAATGCCTCATAGATGGAACTTGAAACAAAAGTTAAGAAGGGAACCAAAGGGTGAAATATGATTAGGTAAATTGGGTGTGCCATCAGGGTTGGCGTTACCCAACCAGTAACTCATGAAGTCATTACACTTATATACCTCGTCCCATCCCAGGCTGTACAGAATCCCAAGTAGTATCTATTATCCGTTTTATATTCATGGATTAATATAGGACAAATATTTGTTAATTGCTTACATATAACTTTTCTTAGGTCATCTGACTACTAATTACAAAATAAAATAAAAACAACAAGGGCCTCTCCAAAGTGCTAAAGATCAAAGCCATCAGTTTAAGGACTAACATGAGTCTGATCTAAGCCATGGTTTTTCAGTTGATTCCTAGACGTCTGAAAGTTTGACAATGAACAAGGATGATGGAAAAGAATGTATGCCTCTGAATTGTAGTGTTCGGCAATGAATGTCCATGCACGTCCAAAGAAACTAACAATCTGTCTTGACAGAAGTACAATCAGGTTGCTCATTAGGGACAAACACGGTGAAACTTCATCTCATTGACCTTGTGCGTGTTGTCAAGAAGGGACAATCTTTGTGAAAAGACATCACATTAGGAAAGGTGGAGAGTCAGAGAGAGAAAGAGGAAAATTCTTAGCAAAATGGATTAACGCAGTGACTGCACCAATTGGCGTGAGCATACCACAGATGGTGAATATGGCACAAGATAGGGCATGTTTCAGATCCGTTGTTCACAGGGTCACTGTGAATTTGAGGTGACTCACTAGCACCACCCAACAGCAAAAACAGTAACAAAATTATTTTGTAAAATTAAAAAAATACCCAATCTCTTATTTTTATTTCTCACTGCTCCTCACTTGCTATGCATCCAAGAGTCAAACAATTAATAAAGATTATAAAAGGGGAATTGATACCTTTAAGTTGTGGTCTTGGAGAACAGCAATGACTATTTTATGAACTGACAAAAAACCCAAAAATACATGTCTAGGAAAAACTACAACCAGAGTGCTCTTTAGAGGCAAAGATAACAAAACTTCTTCTCACATATTTAGGACATTTTTCTAAGAGAGGCTGTTCCTTGGAAATGGACATTGTGCTAGAAATCTAGAGGGGGCAACAAAAGAGAGGAAGTCCTTCAGTGAGACAGATTGATGCAATGACTGCAGCAACAGAGTCAAGTGTGTGAGAGATGGTGAGAATGGCACAGGACTGAACAGGGTTCAAATCTGCTATTCATATGGTCTCTAAGAGTCGTACTCAACTCGATGGGACCGAACAACAACAAAAGCAACATTTGTTCACAATCTCCATAATAATCTTTATCAATAAACATAAATAATGACAAGGAAAATCCAGAAAGTGGTACATGACATTCTTCCAGATATTTCCTTTCTCGGAAAGTTTTGAAACAATTAAATCTGAAATACCAAAATGGGTTGTTATCAACCCTGCAATGAGTTTTCCATACAAAATAGTAATGATAGCAATGAAGGAGAATGGGGATGAGGCTTGAATGTGGGTAAGACTGGAAAGTATATTCTGGCCTGTGGGAGAGTGTGGGTGCCTGTGTTCTTACTATTGATTATACATGCATCTGAGTGTAAGTCTCGGGCTATTTAACAAGATCACCAATTTAGGCGTAAATGTCCACGGGCAGATTGGAATGATGGTTAAGGCAGAAGGCAACTGGAAAAAGAAATTGGAACTGCTGAAGGAAAGATGGAACAAGGTTCAGCTTTTCCTGTTTAGCGACAAGCGAATGTAGCTGGGTGAAAATTTCCAGTGCTGGTTGGAGTCCAGGGAACCCTGTGTGTGCATTCAGCTTGCCTCTGCCACTTCCTTATCCTGGCAGGGGCATGAATTTCCCTCTGGCCTGGCACATGACTACACCGTATGGAGGTCCATTCCATTCTGTCTTCATCTGCTCCCCTCGGCAGTGCCCCTATGGGCTGCTCCTGAGGGTGCCTGCCAACCATGCTGCCAGGAAACATAGGCACAAACAGAACAGGTTCAAGGGTCTTGAGGAGAAGTCAGGGGAAGGGCAGGAACAGGTCGGAAGCAGACAGGCAGGATGGACACAACAGACAGGCTCTCTACAAGGTGATAGTCCTTCCTGCCACCAAGCTAGAGTAACGCACACCCCTCACCTGAATGCAGATGCCAATTCCTCTATGTTTTCACAGTTCCCCTAAACTACACAGGCAGCAGGTTCTCAGGGACCAGCCTTATTTTCATAAGCTCATTTCTCTAGTTCATCCTAGTGTATTAAGTGGGGGAAATGGACGCTCAAAAGGAAAGAGAAGATGTTGTTTGGTTTTTTGGTTTTGTCTTTGTTTTTTTAGTCAAGTTTAATCAACTAAGTATCAGAAATCAGGTAGAATGGGTCTAGTACTTAAATATATGACTATTATTTCGTTATCATAACTAGACTGCAGTGAGTTCTCTGGTGGTAGCCTAGTGGTAAAGCTTTGTGTTATAAACCTGAAGGTACATGGTTTGAATCCACGAGCTGCTCCATGAGAGACAGGTGGACACTTTCCTCTTGTCTGATTTATAGCCTCTGAAAATTCCCTGGAGTGTCAGCCTTGAATCGGGTCTGACACAAGGGCATATAAGAACAACATCATGTTTGAGTGCACTCTGATGCCTACCTGCATCATTGTCACTTTCACTTTCTACTTAATTTTGTTTTGTTTAGAGGTTGTTATTTAAGATGCCATCAAGACAAACATGACTCATGGTAATGGATGAACGACGAATCTGAAGGCAGTCCTATGTTGTGCCATCCTTACCATCTCTGACGTTCTCGAGCCCATTGCAGCTGAAAGTCTTCCCCTCTTCCATCTCTCCTATCATGATATCCCTCTCCAAGGAATAGCCTGTCCTAGCAACATGCTCCAAGTCCATGAGACAAAGCTTTGTCGTTTTTACCTCCAAGGAGCACTTGGTCGTACTTTCTCCAAAACATATATTTGTTCTTTCGACAGTCCATGGGCTTTTTATGACTCTTCTCTAACACCACAGATTAAAGGCATCAATTCTTCATTTTCAATGCTGGTGTTCCAAACAAGGCCTGAGGGCCTGTGACCCTTGGAGGCCCAAAGAGGTGGAGGTGTCGAAAAGGCTAATTTTAAGGGTTTATCCTGCTCCAAACACAAGAGGCCAAGCAAGGGGTGGTGAAGTTTATAACAGCCGTGCCTTAATCAGTGTATGTGATCATTCAACAAAAAATCATTATGGAATAGACAGGCTCTGAGCTGGTATTTACCACGTAGTAGTTAATTTACAGTCTCTTGTGGCTGAAATTCTCAAAGATTCTCTTTTACATATTCTATCTTCATTCATTCATATATTTATGTTATAAATATTCTCTAAGAACCATCTCTGTGACCAGAACTGAGTACACTCTGCTTTCCTTCCCACCTGCTCATATCTAAATAATTTCAGTACTATTTAGAGAATACTAACACTAACTAATATAAAACCCCTTCAGATAAATTATTCTACTCAGATGCATAAGAACTTTGAATGTTTTGGTGAAAACTCCACAATGATTCCAGGCCTCCTTAGCAAGTCTAAAGGAAGAAGTTTATTCAGCTGAGACAGTTAATATGTCCAAATCAGCGCTCCCGCGCGTGTGTGTGTGTGTGTGTGTGTGTGTGTGTGTGTGTGTGCGCATGTGTACATGCTGAACAAATCAATGCTGAATTAGTTTTATGAGAAGCGAACATTAAGAGTATGTAGAAGATGTGACATTCACAACTAGGCCAGCAAATGTGTGGTGATAACATTCTCACCTACACAAAATGCAGGCTATGGTCCCAAGTTGGATAGAATTGCCAGAGAAGTGTTCACTGCTTCTAAGAGCATGAAGACAAGCTTTGTTATATCAAACAAGAACTAAAAAGGTACTCATCTTTTTTCTCACAAACCTCAAACAATAATATGTTATTCTTGTAAGTCAACCAGTCATAGAACCCGATAAGGCACAGTAGAACTGCCCCATAAGATTTCTAGAGTGTTATCTTTATGGTACTAGATTGACAGGTCTTTTGTCTTGCAGAGTTTGAACTACTAGCCTTTTTAATAGCTACTGAATATTTAATCACTGTGCCACCAATACTCCTTCAAGAACTAATGAAGGATTTGCTCATTTCTGATATTTTGGTAGTGGTTTACCTGGATATGTAGTCTTTTCCCTACATGTTAGAATTATTTTGTTTTGTTTTGTTTCCAAGAAACTAGAGAAATTTGCCTTATTGTGTACCTTTGTCCTGTGAAAGGCCACAGTAGAATATACTACAATTGCATATGCCTATCCAGTTTGAAATAAAAAACAAAGCCTAGGGCACCTGGAAACTAGGATGTCACAAAACCCTTTGTTTTGGAGACAAGGATTTTGAAGCTCCATCTAACATACTTAGGGCACATGGCCAAGAGGGGCCAGTCCTTAGCGAAGGATATCACTCTTGGCAGGGTGGAGAGAGAGAGCAGGAGAGGCAGAAACAGGATGAGATGAACTGACACGATAGCTGGGGTCAGGGTAGGTGTGTTGGAGGCAGTGAGACTGGCTCAGCATAAGGCAGTGTTCGGAGCTATTATATATAGTGTCCCTAGGAGTCACAAGTGACTCAATGGCACATAACAACAACAATCTAGTTTGATTGGTAGAAGAAACTTTTATGTCAGAATGCCTGAATTTAAATCTTAACCTCCCATTTAAAGAGTATATGACTCTGGGAAAATAAAGGCTGACCATTTACATTTATTTTCCTTTTGTCTCCAATAAATAAATAAATGAAGAATGAGGGCTGCCCTGGACTTGGGCCATTTTTGCTAGTCCTGAGTTATCAGTCAGGAAAACAAAGCTACCATAAATGTGGTGGAGATAAGAAATTAGATGATTCATGAATGAAGGAAGGTTTATTTGGGTCTCAGACAATTGAGCACCACACTCCTATGGCCATGGTGATAGGCTCAGGACACAGTCATAGCTAACGAGATTGTTACAGAAATTTGCCGGAATCACAGGAAGAAATCATTCCTCTACTCCACTGGGGATAGGTCACAAGTGTGAATTTTTTTTTGGTGGCCAGCATATTTTCAAGAGAGAATCAGTGCCAACTCGAGCAAAATGAGCCTGGGAAAGGAGAGATTCATTGCTGCTGAGTTGGAACTGGCCTGTAGCTGACCCTCCAGAGGGTTTTCAGGGGCTGTAGACGAATCCCACAGGAGAAGATTGCCCATTTTCCTTTTTATAGTGAGGCCAAATCCCACTGCAATCATTAATCACATACCTGGAAATCAAGGTGGCATAGCTGCGTTTGAAGTCACTATATTTATGTTTAAACATTTGATGATTTGTAAATCAGAACGAATTAGGAGACAACTAACAGTAACAGACATACACTAGGATTTGCTGAGGATTACATAGACAGAAAACTTAGCATGGAGTAAGTGTAGTGTGTCAAAGTCAACTTAGTAGTAACTTTTTTGAGGAGTGGGGAGTGTTTAGTGTTATTATTGTTGTTACAGTCTAGTCCAAAGGGAGTTGTACTGATAATCCAAAAGCAATGCCTTTTCTGGCGGCTCTAATCCACCGGGTGCTCTTTGGCCGACAGAAAGATGGGCGATCTTCTCCTCTTCAATTTACAGCCTTGGAGACCCAATGGATATTCAGCTTTGGGTAGATTCTGACTCAATGGAAATGCAAGCTTTTAAAAATAATATTATCATTAGGATTAGAATTAGAACTTCCATCCTAGTTTTCCTATTCCTGCCCTCGCCTCTCCATTTTATGTGTATTAAATATTGTTCCATAGTGGAGTGGACTTGGGGGGAGGGATTGTATAACAATGAAAGAATTTTTCTTTTACTTTTCAAAGAGAAGAGCAAACTGGGGCGCGGGAGACGGGGGTTTGGGC
>NW_006399856.1:2154512-2155664 GCF_000299155.1 Elephantulus edwardii | reverse complement strand
TATTTATTATTATTATTAAATTTAATGAAAATTTACAGATATTTTGGATTCATTCATTGCTGCACTTTTCTCCCTGCCCACCTCTCCCCTCCAGTTCATTCTTCTCTTTGAAAAGTAAAAGAAAAATTCTTTCATTGTTATACAATCCCTCCCCCCAAAACCCCTCCACTATGCTGCCTTCATTCTGGACTCCTGTCATGACAGTAATTCCTAATCATATATCCTTTTTAACAGTTCTCTCTCTCATCTGTTTCAATGCAGTATACATAATTTATCCCGTCTTTCTCAATCTTCCGCCTAACCCCCGTGTCAGTCCCATTTTACAACAGTGGCACTACACAGTATTTGTCCTTTTGTGACTGAGATATTTCACTCAGCATAATGTCCTCCAGGGTCACCCATTTTGAATGCTATTTTATGAGTTCCTTGTTTTCCAATGCAGCATACTATTCCATTGTGTGACTGTACCACAGCTTCTCTATCCATTCATTTGTTGATGGGCACTTGGGTTGTTTCCAACTCTTTGCTATTGCGAACAAAGCTGCGATAAACATGGGTGTGCATATACCTGCTTGGGTGGTGGTTATCGATTGTAACCATTAAAGAGGTGCAGCCTTTGAGTCAGCAGCAGAACTCCTTACAGATTATGCCACCAAAGCTCCCGTCTGCAAACACTGGGAGATTAATAAGTCACTGTTTTGTTTTGTAGGTCAACAACCCCTGGTTGTGTCCATTTTTTAGTGATTCTAAAGGGCATAGGGTAATTTGCAATGTGTTGGGGCAGAAATTTGGATCACTATAGAACTTTCTCTCCTGGACTCCAATGTCGCATAATTTTGTTGTTGTTATATATCATCAAGTAGGAACTGGCACATAGCTGACCCTCCAGCAGGTTATCAGAGGCTGTAAATTGCACAGAAAGTGATTACCCATCTTTCTCCCATGGGAAGCTGCCTGCCTTTGGATTAATGGCACAGGTTCTTACCCAAGAGGCTACTAGAGCAGTTTTTGTTTGTTGTTGTTGTTGTTGTTATGTGCCGTCGAGTCGTTTCCGACTCGTAGCGACCCTATGCACAACAGCCCTAAACCCTGCTCTATCCTGCGCCAACCGCACCGCCTCTGACACACCCATCCCGATTACCCCAGTCACCG
>NW_006399856.1:2123878-2146207 GCF_000299155.1 Elephantulus edwardii | reverse complement strand
GAAAGAAAAAATAAAATATTTTGGTTTATAAAAATACCCCAAAAAACCCTCCAAAATTGTACCATCTGAAATCAGCAAATAGTAGGAAATAATGTCAGCAGGTCTTTTTTTCATCTGTCTGTGTGTTCAAAATGAACACCTGAGAATGGCACATAACTCCCTGAGATGGAATCTGTGCACTTGTAGAGCTACGGGATCCGAGCTTTTAGGAACTTGACCTCATCATCCAGTGTTCTTAAAGCCCCCATCCTTTTCTTGACTTCCTTCCTGACCCGAGAGGTGTCTCTTCAGGATTCTCTGCTGCTATGTCCCTGCTCCATCTCACCGAAATCCACCGATAAAGAGTATGCTAAGATGACTGGCTCAAGCCTCCATAGCGTGTTGATTTTTTTGAAAGAAGACCCTATTAATGCCCTACTGTCCCTATGACAGTCTGAAGGTAAGACAGGAGCGGACCCAAAAGAGAACATTTGCACAGCCCAAAGAGCTGTAAAGTGGATTTTCCTCACATTTTCTATTAGACCTGGCACTAACTACGTCTGTGAAGAAGTTTTTACTAGCATCTGATGCCTGCATCTAAGAAATATGAGAAATTAAGGTCCAGGGAATAGTGAACAACTAGTTAATCAGTCAAAGCTTATTTATAGAGTCTGCAAGCCACATTACTCTACAGCAGCTGTTCTTTGTCTCCATTGGGCTTTTACCAAAAAAATAAGCTTAATACATAGCATGTGGGCTTTAGAGTAATTATTTGCATGGATTCTAGATAGTGAGCACAGTTTAATAGCATTACATAAATAGTGAAAGTCACTGAAATACTCTCTCTGGAAAATGTTAGAAACTCTCCTTCAATGGCTTAGAATTAGAGACAGGGAATAGATAACTTTCAAAATCTAGTCCAAAGCAAGAATATCATTATTTTCCAAGATTGTAAATCAACTTACATGCCATAAAGTAGACATGTTTTTGTGACTGTGAAGATGTAGGAGATGTAGAGTGTTCGCTGCTTTTAGTTTCTATCTAATCCGGAGTTGTTCGCTTTCTTTCTCCTTTTTTCCTTTTCCCTTTCTTTTTCCCTTTCTCTCCTCTCCTCTGTTTTACACTCCAGTCTTTTAAACTTCTCCATTAAATGGATCTTGGAAATGACCTTTGTTTCATACAGACGTAATCCACATTAAGTTAAGCTTCATTCACCAAAGGGCGAATTTCAGGAAGTGCTAAATGGGCAGAAGCCAATGGTAATGAAGAAGGAAATAGAAGCTGCATTGAAAGCATAGGCAAAAAAATAAGATCCCAGGAATCAATGGGATACCAATTGACTTGTTTCAATTAACAGATTCAGCCTTGAATGTACTCACCAAGAAATTTGGAGGGCAGCTGTCTGGCCAACAGATAGGAAAAGGTCCGTATTTGTTCCCATTCTCAAAAAAGGTGATCCAACTAAATGTGCAAGTTATCGAACAGTATCATTGATGTCACATGCATGCAAAATACTGCTGAAGATCAAATTTGTTAATTGTTGTTGTTGTTTTTGTTGTTGTTGTTATGTGCCGTCAAGTCATTTGCGACTCATAGCGACCCTATGTACAACAGCCCTAAACCCTGCTCTGTCCTGTGCCAATCGCATTGCCTCTGACACACCCATCCCAATTACCCCAGTCACTGAATCAATCCACCTTATAGAGGGTCTTCCCCTTCTGCGCTGTCCCTCTACCCTCCCAAGCATGATGTCCTTGTCCAAGGACCTGTCTCTCCTTACAACATGTCCAAAGTATGTCAGATGAAGCCCCAGAATCCTTGCCTCCAAGGAGTAACCTGGTTTAACACTCTCCAGGATGAATCTGTTTGTTTTCTTGGCAGTCCATGGTACATTCAATACTCTTCTCCCGCACCAAAGCTCAAAGGCATCAATTCTCCTGTCCTCCCTAGTCATTGTTCAACTCTCTGATACATAACAAGTGATTGAGAAGACCATGGCCTATGTCAGATGCACCTTAGTCTCCAGAGAGACACCGTTGCTCTTGAGTACTTTAGAGAGGTCCCTAACAGCTGACTTTCCCATCGCAATACATTTTTTTATTTCCTGGCTGCTGGTGCCAAGAGTGTTGACCAAGGAGCCGAGCAAACTGAAGCTGTGAACAATCTCTATCTCTTCAATATTTGTCAATATGCACCTCCAGTTTACAAAATGCATACCAGTTTCAGTGAGACAAGTCAATGGACTTAGGTCACGTAATTTATGCAGTCAGATCTCACATAATTTACCCACATCTGCTATTTACATCCTGCTTCCAGTCTGCTTTGCTGTGCTCTTCCTTATTGGTGACTCACACGTGACATACATAACTCTTAGTTTTTCTGAAATACTCCCCAGTTTACTGTTTGAACACGACTTCTTGAGACTTCTATCTCTGGAACAGATTTGAGACCTTGAACACTAATGAATGAAGATCAGATGATTTGTGTAAGGATATCAAGAAGATCATCAATGAAGAAGGCAATAGATCATTAAAATGACAGAAGAGGAAAAAATTACCAGCCTGGATGTCAGAAGAGACTGAATATTGCACTAGAGCACCCAGAAACCAAAACAAAGGGAAGGAAGCAGAAGGTTAAGGGGCTGGATAGAAGATTTCAAAGGGCAGCTTGGGAAGACAAAGCAAAGTATTTTAATCAAATTTGCAAAGAGCTGGAGTTGGAAAATAAAAAGGACTGAACTCACTCAGTATTTCTTAGTCTGAAGAAACTAAAGAACAAATTCAAGCCTTGAGTTACAATACTTAAGGATGCTATGGACAGAATATTGAATGATCCAGGAAGCAAAGAAGATAGAAGGAGCATATAGAGTCACTGTACCAAAAAGAATAGGCCAACACAGAAGAATTTCATGAAACTATGACCAAGAGGCAATCGTAAGAGAGCTCTGGTGGCCTAGTAGCAAGGATCTTCATTCAATCTTGAAGGCGTGTGGTTCAAATCCACCAGATGCTCCACTGGAGAAGGAGGGGCAATCTCCTCCTGTGCCAATCGGGTTAGATTCGACTGTACACACAAGCGATGGATGATAGATAGATAGATAGATAGATAGATAGATAGATAGATAGATAGATAGATAGATAGATAGATAAAAAGAGGCAGTGGTGATGAAGGAGGAGGTTTAGGCTGCTTTGAAGGAAGTGACAAAAAATAAGGCCCCCAGAATTGAAGGGATATCAATTGATATATTTAAACAAACAGATGCTGCCATGGATGTGCTAACCAGTTTGTGCCAAGAAATCTGGAAGACAACAACCTGGCCAACTGACTGAAAGAGATCCACATTTATTCCCATTCAGAAAAAAAAAAAAAGGTGACCTGATAGAGTATGGAAATTATTGTACAATATCACTAATATCACACATAAGCAAAATCCTTCTGAAGATTGTCCAGAAACAACTAGAACAGTACATTGACAGAGAATTACAAGAAATACAAGCTGGGTTTAGAAGAGGCTGTGGCACTGGAGACATTATTGCCAAAGGTAATTCTCAGATGTAACTTCAATCTTCACTTCTCAAAACTAGTATCTCCACTACCTTCAAGAATTCCTCACAGAATAACAATTCTAAGCCCAATATCCATTAGTCTTATTCAATCTCTTCTATGTTCATCTCAGTCTAGTCCTCCTAAGACAGTAAGTTCCCTCTAGGATGATCTGCCCTAAGCAGTCCTCAGAGGTTGCCTTTTTTAGGCCACATTAAATCTGAGGGATCAGTAAACTTGTAGGTCTCCTGAAGCCCTGTTCGCCACATTCGAACTCTTGCTATAAATCATTGTTCTGGTAACAAAGTGATCAATAAGTAAATAAATACACAATGGACCTTATTGTTTTCAGTACTAGATGAAACCAGACCTAGCCCATATACACACTTCACTGAGGGCACTTTGTAGGATCAGATTTTTACCACAATAATGTCATATTCCACAAATTACCACTACGTATTGCTTTATCATCAAGAACCATAACCGAACCAAAATTCACTGCATGTCAACTTGATGGTGAGTCTCAGTGATCCTACAGAACAGAGTTTCCAAAGCCTTTCAGAAGCCGACTGCAACATTATTCTCCCGAAGAACAGTAAGTGGATTCAAAGTGCTTACCTTCTGGTTAGCAGCCAAATACTTAGTCAGTGTATTTCCAAGGCCCGTTAAGAACTCTGAAGCCTTAAGATATTTGAAAATAATAATTCTAACAGCTTGAGAAAAATTACAAGGATAATTTTCAATTCCTGACTATAATGAAAACATTTTTAATTTTCTGTAAAGCCATGCATACCATTATTTCAAGATAGATTTATGATATTAAAAGAAAAACGTTCCTATTTATAATTTTAATAGCAAGAATTATGTTTGAAAATGATTATTTCTTTATGTGTTTTAATGGATTAATAATAAAACTTAATGAGAATGGTAAGAAAGAATCCTGTAAGTCGAATTTATTAATTCATGTAATTGCTTTTTCTTAAAAAAGTGTGATGTTAAACCGAACAGTAGCATTATGGGATATCTGTCAGGATTAAGGCACAGAACTAGGCTTGAAGTTATTGGATAAAGATCATCGTACTTAATATCAAGAACTGTGTGTGCATCTTATTAAAAGCGACATATAAATAATACAAGATGTTTCAATTTGCCTAGATTAAATCATGAAGAGTTATGAGAACATTGTGGAGAGAGGGAAAGTACATTTACAGCATGAGGATGGGTGTTTGAAGTTATAGGAAAAAAAGCCAAATGGGAAAGATGACATTTATTTGGCTTCAGAAAGGATGGATAGGATTTAAATAGAGATTACTATGTATGTTTAGAATTATGATGTCCTCTTTCATGGAGGGAGTTTCTAAGTGGAACAAATAGCCTACTTTGTTACTAACTAAAGGTTATTAGTTCAAGTTCACCCAGCGGCACTCCAAAGGAAAACCTGGCAATCTGTTTCTGAAAAAAAAAATCAGATTTTTACGAGTTCTAAAACATGTAGCTATACTCTAACATTGAAGAGATTGCCATGAGTTAGGATCAACTCAGCCTGGGTTCCTTCTTTTTAAGAAGGTAGGGCATCTTGAAAGCCCTACATGCTTTCTTCTTTTCCTTCTTTTCTCTGACTAGCCTTTTCTTGCTAAATGACAAGTAAGCTTGACTTCATTCATTTGCTTTGATGAGAAGAGTGGACTATCAAAATAACCCATATTGAGTAGAGAGGGTTGGGCTCACAGCACAGTCTTCTTGTAAAACCCAGCACACGTGTTTGAAGTCTTCATCAGCTTCAGATGTAAATGGATGTTGTTAGGAGCCATCGAGTCAAGTATAACCCATAGCAACCCTATGAACAATAGGGTCTCTTCCACTCATTCAACCAGTACTTCTCCAAATTTCTTGATGCAGACTGGTGAGCAAATCCAAGGCTGTATCTGTTAGTCGAATCATAGCAAGAGAGTGAGATTGTTCACAGCTTCAGTTTGCTCGGCTCCACAGTCAACACTCTTGGCACCAGCAGCCAGGAAATCAAAAAAACGTATTGCGATGGGAAAGTCTGCTGTTAGGGACCTCTCTAAAGTACTCAAGAGAAACGGTGTCTCTTTGGAGACAAAGGTGCACCTGATGCAGGCCATGGTCTTTTCAATCACTTGTTATGCATCAGAGAGCTGGACAATGACTATGGAGGACAGAAGGAGAATTGATGCCTTTGAGCTGTGGTGCTGGAGAAGAGTATTGAATGTACCATGGACTGTCAAGAAAACAAACAGATTCATCGTAGAGAGGGTTAAACCAGGTTACTCCTTGGAGGCAAGGATTCTGGGGCTTTGTCTGACATACTTTGGACATGTTGCAAGGAGAGACAGGTCTTTGGAGAGGGACATCATGCTGGGTAGAGTAGAGGGACAGCGCAGGAGGGGAAAACCCTCTATGAGGTGGATTGATTCAGTGAGTGGGGTAATTGGGATGGGTGTGTCAGAGGCTTGGAGAATGGCATCATGCTGGGTAGAGTAGAGGGACAGCGCAGGAGGGGAAAACCCTCTATGAGGTGGATTGATTCAGTGACTGGGGTAATCATGATGGGTGTGTCAGAGGCAATGCGATTGGCACAGGATAGAGCAGGGTTTAGGGCTGTTGTACATAGGGTCACTATGAGTCGAAAATGACTCGACAGCACATAACAACAACAACAACAACAATAGTCATAAAAATCAGGCCAAGTGCTGACTATGGAACAGACCATTGGCCACTCTTGTATAAGTTAAAATTGAAGCTGAAGAAAATTAAAAGGAACTAAAATATAACTATTAAGTCTATTACATAGGAATTTAAAAATTACCTCTAGAATAGGTTTGAGGCATTGAACACGAAAATTCAAAGACCAGATGAGTTATGAGATGGCATTAAAGATATCATCCATGAAGAGAACAAAAGAAAATTACAAAAACAATGGAGAAAGGAAAAAATCAAAATGGATGTCAGAAGAGACTGTGAAAATTCGACTAGAGATCAAGACTCCAAAAGAAAAAGATGTTGACGTGAGAGAGCTAAAACAGAAATTTTCAAAGGGCAGCTCAAGACAACAAAGCAAAGTGGTATAATGGAAGGTGCAAAGAACTGGAGTCAGAGAATAAAGAGGGAAGAACCTGCTCTCTATTTCTAAAGTTGAAGGAGCTGAAAAAGAAATCCAAGCCTTAAGTTACAATACGGAGAAGTGTCATGGGCAAAATTTTGAATGATCCAGGAATCAGCAAAAGAAGATGGATAGACGGTACAAAGTCACCATACCAAAAAAGAAGTTGACACAGAAAAATGTCAGGAAGTACCACAGGAACAAGAACCAATGGTAATGAAGGGAGAAGTTGAAGCTGCACTGAAGACATTGCCAAAATAAAAGGCCTCAGTAATTGATAGGATGTCAATTACTAAGATTCAACTAACAGATACAGCCTTGGATGTGCTCACCAGTCTCCCTCAAGAAATTTTGAGAAATACTGGTTGAATGACTGGAAGAGACCCATATTTGTTCCCATTCCCAAGAAAGTTGATCAAACAGACTGTGGGGGTTATAAAAAAATAAATATCACATGTAAGCAAAATACTGGCCAGAATAATACACTGACAGAAAACTGCCAGAAGTTCAACCTGAGTTTAGAAAGGGCCATTTCACCAGAGATATCAGTATTGGTATCAAATGGATCCTGGCTGAAAACAGAGGATACCAGAAGACTGCCTACCTGTGTTTTCATTGGCTATGCAAAGGCATTTGACTGTGCGGATCATAAAAATTACAGCTAACATTGAGAAGAATGGGAATGCCAGAATATTTAAGTATACTTATACAAAATCTCTTTCTGTCCCCCTCTATGCGACCTGAGGAATGGATCCCATAGTCCTAAGTTACCTGGGAAGCAGGTGGAGGGTTTCAAGGTCCCTTGACTGTCCCACTTCTCTGCCTGTCCAGATCATCCCAAAACGACTGGAACAGCACATCCGCAGAGAACTGCCAGAAGTCCAGGCTGGGTTTAGAAGGGGTCGTGGTACTAGGGATATTGTAGCTAATGTTAGATGGATCTTAGCTGAAAGCAGGGAGTACAAGAGGAATGTATATCTGTATTTCAGTGATTATGCAAGGGTGATTGACTGTGTGGATCACAACAAACTGTGGCTGACTCTGAGAAGAATGGGAATCCCAGAACACTTGATCGTACTAATGCAAAACCTATACTTGGACCAAGAGGCAGTCATCAGAACAGAGCAAAGAAACACTGCATGGTTCAAAACTGGGAAGGGTGTACACCAGGGATGTGTCCTATCTCCATACCTTTTCAACCTGTATGCAGAACAGATTATCTGAGAGGCTGGGCTCTATGAGGAGAAGTGTGGTGTCAGGATTGGTGGAAGATTCACCAACAATCTGCGTTATGCAGATGGCACAACCCTGCTTGCTGAAACTGAGGAGGACCTGAAGTGCTTGCTGCAGAGGGTCAAGCCAGACTGCTCCTTGGAGGCAAGGATTCTGAGGCTTCGTCTGACATACTTTGGACATGTTGTAAGGAGAGACCGGTCCTTGGAGAGGGATATCATGCTTGGGAGGGTGGAGGGACAGTGCAAGAGGGGAAGACCCTCTATGAGGTGGATTGATTCAGTGAGTGGGGTAATTGGGATGGGTGTGTCAGAGGCAGTGCGAATGGCACAGGACAGAGCGGAGTTTAGGGCTACTTTACATAGGGTCGCTATGAGTCGCAAGCGACTCAACAGCACATAACAACAACAACACACTAAATCTATACGTATAGGCCAAGAAGCTTTTGTCTGAACAGAGTAAGGGAACAATGCATAGTTTAAAGTCAGGAAATGTGTGTGTCAGGGTTGTATTCTTTTTCCATAACCTATTCAATCTGGATGTTGAACAAAGCATTTGAGAAGCTGGACTCTATGAAGCAGAACATGACATTAGCGAAAGGCTCATCAAGAACTTGGCAGCATGCAGATGACACATCCTTGTGAGGAAGACTTGAAATGCTCACTGTCAAATATCAGACTACAGCTGTCAAAATGGATTGCATTTTAACATCAAGAAGACAAAAATTCTCACAACTAGACCATCATTATAGACAGAAAAAAGATTGAAATTGTCTATAATTTAATCTTACTTGAATCCATAATCAACACCCTTGCATTAGCAGTCAGGAGACCAAGAGACTTATTTTATTTTTTTTTTCTCAGGAGAATTATTGCTTTGGGAAAGTTTGCTGTTAGGAAACTCTCCAAACTACTGGGGAGCAATGATGTCAGTTTAAAGACTAAGGTGCACCTGATTCAGGCCATGATCTTTTCTTCAATAACTTGCTATGCATTTGAGAGCTGGACAATGAGTAAGGATAACAGAAGAGTCAAGTGTCTTTGAACTGTGGTGTTGATGAAGAGAATTGAATATCCCATGAGTTGTCAAAAGAACAAATAGATATGTCCTAGAAAAAATGCAGCCAGGGTGTTCCTTGGAGGCAACGATGGTGAAGCTTTGTTTCACATACTTTGGGCTGTTGCTATAAGAGGCTATTCCTTGCATCAGCAAAAAAGAGGAAGACTCTACAGCAGAGAGATTGACACAGTGACCACAGCAATGGACTCAAATGATTCAGAGACGATGAGGTTCATTGGGTCACTATGAGTCATACTCAACTTTAGGGCACCTAACAACAACAACATTTGCACATATTGATTCAAGGCTATTATTTCTAACAGGCTATTATTTCTATCATGGCAGGTCCATGGATACCTTGAGCCAAAAAAGAGGGGTAATGTGGATGATGTCCTATATCTAAGAGGAGTATCTCCCTAAAAGAGCCCTGCGAAGTGTGAGAAACAAGTATAAAGATGGGAAACAAAACAAATACTGTCAGTTAATCCCCAGAGGGAGAACAGTACACAATAGTTATCCAGGTTAGAGATGACAAACGTCATCGTAAAGAGCTTGATGCTCGAGATGTCCTCTGACAATGTGTGAAGCTAGCCACCATTCGGCTTCAGGGTGTTAGTTTTTCCTGGGGGAACAGGGAAAATTGACCAGAATGTTCTTCTTTGGGCTGAATGGAGCACAGGTGGTGAGACACAAAGTTGGAAAGGAGCATCATAGCCAAAGGGAGAGAAATAAGCAGAATCTGAAGTATGAAGGAAAACCCTGAAGGCATTTGTCTCAGTTTGGAAAACACTTGTCTCAGTTCCCTGGAAAACAGACTCCGAGACAGAAATTTGCCTGCAGGGAGTGTACTGAGGTTTGTGCTTAGCAATGGCATTTGTAAAAGATTGACAGAAGTAGGATTGGATGAGGACAGAGCTTGAACCGCAGTGAAGTTGCAAAAGAAGCATCACTCAATTTCTGGAACCCAGAGTGTCCATTAGGAATTTCTGGATTGAAGAAAGGAACCAAGTCTTTATATAACCACACTGACCACTTACTGTCCCCAAGAAGTGGATATAATGTTGGGCAAAGCAACTTCTCTCAGATAAACGTAATTCTCATAGGGTGTACTCACAGCATCCCCCCATAGCACCACCACAGCAACCACCCAACACAGATATTTATGATCCTGTGCTTCCTGTACTTCCACTTCTCATGTCCTTTTTACTATTTCCCTGGAAAGGGCAAGATTCAGACATGTTATTCATAAGCTTGCTGTGAGTCTTCATTGATTTGATGGCACCTAACAACAATAACAACATTAACTTAAGTTGTTGTAGCAGCTTCAATTACTTTAAGTTATCTCAGAAGTCTTCGCTGAGATGAAGGAAAGAGTTAGACTTATTTAAAACTTGTGTTGGGTGGATGTAGCCTTATGAGAAAATGCAGAATATTTTGGGAAATTGAATAGTGGAACAGGGAAGAATTTTCAGGATTCAAAACTGGTAAGATGATGGAACAATTCATCACCCAGAAGCCCAAACATTAACAGGTGAGTATCTGAGGATGAAAAGAAAATTATATATACTGCATTGAAACAGAGGAGGGAGAGAACTGTTTAAAAGGGATATGTGATTAGGTATTATTGTTATGACAGGAGTCCAGAAAGAAGGCTGCATAGTGGAGTGGACTTGGGGAAAGAGATCGTATAACAATGAAAGAATTTTTCTTTCACTTTTCAAAGAGAAGAGTGAACTGGGGGGTAGGTTGGCAGAGGGGAAAGTGCAACAATGAAGGAATGGAAATCCAAAGTGTCCGTAAACTTATATTAAAATTAATTAATAAAAAAAGAAAATGATCCATTTCTTCTTAAACAAAATTGTTGTTTGCCTTCCAGTCATAACAGATCCACAGCTGTCAATCCAGTGGGTTTTTAGAAGCAGTAAATCGCATGGGAGGATATTATCCATCTTTCTCCTGAGGAGAAGCCAGTGGGATTTGAAATGTGTGCCTTTGGGATTGCAGCACAGCTTCTTTTTTTTTTTTTTTCAAGAAGTTTTCACTAATTCAATGGTGAGCAGTTTGAATCCATATTGTGGTAATACACATAGTAAAGAATTGGCAATCCAATTTCATAAGGATGGCAACAAGGACAGCATTGGGACAGCCAGGTCTGACTTCTATGAACAACTTTCCCCTCAATAACATCTTAAGTATAAAGCTAATCCCTATAAGGTCAGACATGGTCTTGAATCCCTGTACCCACATCTACTAATTCCAACATCAACCTTCACAGCTCTGCTAAGACAGTGCAGCTTCTTGCCGCTGGGCCACCAGAACCACTATTCCTGTCAAAGCAGGAATGCAATGATAATTGCAGCATAGATAAAGCAGAAATGGCACACATACACTGTGCTTCAGAGGGAGCAGCCTGTAGACACCACTCCCACTGGCCAGGTGTGTGCTACAAAACATTGAAGGCTAGTTCTGTCTTTTGCCTTTTTAATAGCTTGAATTTCATCAGTTAATAAAGACAGATACTGATGTAGGTCTTTAGTAAAAGCAATGTGGTATAAACTGAACTTTTAAAAGGCAACAGATATATTGAGTTTAGAATATATTGATCACTGTTTAAACTCTCAATTTAGACACATTAATCCTCACAAGAAGATAGGTCAGAATGATAATAAAAATGTTTAACAAATATTACATAAGAATGAACAAACAGGATGGTGCTGTTTTGGCCACTGGCTTATTCTAGTACAGACTGGCTTGTTATTATTTATCATTGTTACTCCCAACAGGTAATTAAAGAAAGCGAACTCAGAGATCATCTCAGAACTAACTATGTAGCTACTCATTTTATTGCAACCATACACACACTGCTGTTGACTTGCTTCTGATTCATAATCACACGTTAGCCCTAGAGTACAGAGTAGTACTGTTCTATGGGGGGTGTGAGGGTGTAAATCTTTTTGGAAGCAAACGGTTTCATTTTTCTCCCATGGAGCCGCTGATGGAGTTGAATAATTGACCTTTCCATCAGCACTTCAATGTTTCACTCACTGCACCATCAAGGAATCATTATTTTATCATTTTTAATATATCTCTGCCACAAAAAATAGATTAAAAGTGACATGTAACCTACCTCTGATAAATAATGTTTGTAAGACACAGGAGATTGTGTCTATGAAGGGAAAACTAGATAATTTGGAGGATTTGCTATCTACTTGGGGGGGGGGAAGCATTGCGCTATTACTACAATATCAAAGAACCACCAATTTTCCTTGAGGCTTGAGCAAGTCAGTTCACCTCTCAGGTTCTCAGACAAACTAATCCATGGGTGGTGAATTCAAATACCTCCAGAAGGGTTTCTCTATCAAAGCCAGTAGAAGGGGAGCATTACTGGCAATTCGTGTATATTGTCTGGAGGTAGCCATAAACATCCTACAGGCACAAGGAGACTGCAATTATACAGTGAATGACTTGATATGGCTTTCTAACCACGGTGACTGAGTAGGATTATGCACATGTGAGGAATTTATGGCCCACCAATGGGATTATATAGCTTGTCAATAATGTAGATAAGGTAAATGGCATCCTTTGTGAGTTGTTGCTGTTAGATGCTGTCAAGTCATAGATGACTCATAGCGACCCTATGAACAAAAGGCCTGAGCATTGTTCATAGAATTTCCAGAGGCAAGCTATTTCAGAAGTGGATATCAGTCCTCCTTCCAGGCTTGTTTTAATCAGGAAGCTCCAGAAAACACTGTCTACCATGAGTAACCATTACCATGTTTGGCACATCAGTGTCACAGTTCTCAGCATCACAGCAACCACGAGTTACCTCTGTACAGCAATGCACAGACCAGTGCTATACCACCTAGAAGAATGTTTACTAGAGAAACAATTTGAACTAGGCCTAAGGGCAGCAGATTAAAATCACCCACCTTTGGTTTGGAAGCATAACTTTCTGTCCACTAGGCCAACATAGCTCTCTCTATGGTGTCATTTTTATTGTTGTTAGGTGCCGTCGAGTCATAGACTACTCATAGCAACCCTATGAACGAAAGGCCTGAGCACTGTTCATAGAGTTTCTGGAGGCAAGCCATTTCAGAAGGGGATGCCACTCCTACTTCCAGGCTTGTTTTAATTGGGAAGCTCCAGCAAACGCTGTCCACCATGGTTAACCATTATCACATTTAGGACTGTGCAAAAATGATGTATGGTGCACACTGGTCTATTTCTCCCATCCCACTAGGCTTAAATTAAACCACAGGTTGAAAAGACTAATCTCACTATCATCATGAACGTCTACTATGACTCATAGCAGCTCTATGAACAACAGATCTGAAGCTTGTTCTGGCCTATGTCATCACCACCATCTCTGATAAGTTTATGCTTATTGTTATAGTCACTGTGTCAATTCACCTTCTTGAAGGGCTTCTTTTCTTTCTTTGACCCTCTAGATTTCTCGGTATGATGTCTTTTTCGAAAGATCAGCAACAACAATTCAATGTTTCTCAGTGAATAAATTGTTTCATCATGGGATAGTATCTTTTCTTGACTGTCTTGAGGATTTGAGCCTCCAACAATGTGCAGTTATGATACAGGATTGGGTGAGGGTCTCTCTATATATATTTTTAATATACTTTTTTTTGGAAGGAGGAGTGGTATCCACTTCCATAATAGCTTGCCTCCGGAAACCCTATGAACCTGGAGAGAGGATGAAAGGCACCCAAGCATCCAGGACTCTCCTTCATAGGATCTCTATGAGTCTCCTGCGACTTGATGGTACTTGACAACAACAACAACAACATACATACACTTTTCTACATAAAAATGTATATAGACCAAAGAGAGCATACCTACTGGCCAGTTTCTGCCTGTTGTGGGCTAATTGTAGTCTTCTTGTTGTTGTGTGCTGTCAAATTGGAACCAACTAATAGCTGACTCTCCAGAGGGATTTCAGAAGTAGTAAATCACATAGGAGATCGCCCATCCTTCTCTTGCAGAACTGGTGGATTTGAACTACATACCTTTGGGATTGCAGTGCAGCTTCTTTCCACTAAGTCACACAGTTATATGTAAGCATTACTTACACACAATTTGCAGGTCTTTGTTAACACAATTTTCTGTTTTCTTTTGAGGAAAAAGTCTCTTCTAGTTGTGCAGATGTGCATGTGTGTGCATGTATCTATATGAATGTGTATGTACCAACATACTCTCACATGCTAGAAAAAATATTTCTTTCTAAAAATATTCCTTTTTTGTGTGAAGATGGGACTGATGTACTCCAAGTGTCCCTTTCTCCATCCCCAGTGTCCTCTACCCTCCTCACAGGGGACTTCCATTTGCACTTTAATGTTTAATAAAGTGAGAATCATTACCTGGCTAAAAAAAATTGTTGGAGACAGACCCTTGCTTCCTCTCAGTATCAAGTCTAAGTTCCTGTACTTTCCCCTCCTTCAGTTATGCACATCCCGTGCTCTTGTTCTCTGGTCTTAGCTAAGAAAAAGACCAGTTGCTCCACTGCACCTGTAAGAGGAACTTCTGCTTTAAACTGATCTCTCATCGCTGCCTAAAGTCCCGGGAAGAAGACACCCCAGCTCACATTATTCCTTCAGCCTTCAGAGATAGATGGGCTGGGAGAGATAAGTTGGCCTCACGCTTACGATGTGCTCATGGAGTTATTTATGGTTTGTTTAAAGGCTCAATGTGGAACAGTTGTGGCCTATGACTTTCAACTCCAGGGTGCATTAACAGATTTGAGGAGAAGTGGCAGTGTCAAAATACATGATTGCACTGGATTTACCAGCCGCCCTCTGCAAAGCAGATGCAACACTAATCCTCAGACACTCAGGCAAAGCAAGGTTTCTAGAAAAACAACAATGACTCTGCTGGCCAGGATACTGAGGAAAAAGAACCCCACAGCAGGTGAGTAGTTGAAATAACTAGAGAATTTATCCTCTACTCTTGGGCTCAGAGGATGGGAACAAGTATTGTGCAGGTCTCATGTTATGTATAGACTTTGTCATATTTTAGATACAGACAAAGTAAGGGCTGATGGAGCACGCAATTGAAGCCCCTAAATTTCTACAAATGCCCGTGCAAGTTCTTGGAAAGTCATGTTCTCCAGATGATCTGTAAGAAACACTTTCCCACTATGAAACAATTTCTTCATCAAGAAATACTGAATTGCTATTGCTGTCTATGCATGTCAAGTTGTTCACCTCACTTCATTCACAACACAATGAAATGCTGAACCACCATCATTACGGGCTGCAGATCAGAACATTTGCTATGGGGTGAGTTTTCATTAGCTTTGAAAGTAGATTACCAGACCTTTCTTTCTTCCTAGTTCTCTCAGTTTAGTAACTTCACATAATCGTCATTCAGCATCAGACAAGCCTCCATGTCCAGTTAGGTGGTGGATATTTTTTAGGTGCATTGACTCAGAATCAGACCTGGTCTCATGTATGAAAGGTGAGGATTCTATCAGTGAATCACCAACATGTTCACTGAAACATTGAATAGAGAAGTCATAAGAAAATTCTACCGATGATGGAGACTTTCGTAGATAGTATAGTCTAGGTCCTGCCACTGTACCGTAGCTTCCAAGGAATTATCAAGCTCAGGTCAACAAAGAAGGAAGTTAAACAAGGAACTCTAGACATTTCATATAACTTACATAGGCAACAACTGGAACAGTACTTAGATAGGGAACTGCCAGAAGTTCAAGCAGGATTTAGAAGAGGCTGAGGCACCAGGGATATCATTGCTGATGTCAAATGGATCCTGGCTGAAAGCAAGGAAGACCCCAAGAATGTCTATTTGTGCTTTATTGACTATGTACAGGCATTTGACTGTGTGGATCATAACAAGTTGTGGCTGACATTGAGAAGAATGGGAATCCCAGAGCATTTGATTGTGCTCCTGTGGAACCTATACCTGGACCAAGAGGCTGTTGATTGAACAGAGCAGGGGAACACTGAATGGTTTTGGAACTGGGAAGGGAATGCGTCAGGGTTGTACTCTCTCTCCACACCTATTCGATCTGCTTGCTGAGCAAATTATCCAAGAAGGCTGGATTCTATGAGAAGTGTGGCATCAGGATTGGAGGGAGACTCATCAATAACCTGCATTATGCAGATGACACAACCTTGCTTGCTGAAAGTGAGGATGGCTTGAAACATTTGCTGCAGAAGATCAAGGACTGAAGCCTTCAATATGGATTGCATCTCTATGTCAGGAAAACAAAGAATCTTACCACTGGGCCAATAGGTAGCATCATAATGATAGAGAGGAAATTGAAACTATAAACGTCATCTTGCTTGGATCCACAATTAACACATTTGGTACCAGCAATCAGGAATAAGTAGACACATTGCACTGGGGAAATCTGCAGTTAGGAATCTTTCCAAGTAATTGAGGAGTAGTGATGTCAGTTTGAAGACTAAGATCTGTTTGATTCAGGCTAATAGTATATCTGATTACTTGCTATGCAAATGAGAGCTAGACAATGAATAAAGATTACAGGAAAAGAATTGCTGCCTTTTAGATGTGGTGTTGAAGAAGAGCACTGAACATCCCATGGACAGGCCAGAAAACAAACAGCTATGTCTTGGCAAGGGTGCAGCTGGAATGCTCTTTGGAGGCAAGAATGAAGCTTAGTCTCAAATGTGTTGGACATGTTGCTAGGAGGTCCTATTCTTTGGAGAAGGACATGATGCTGGAAAAGGTAGAGGGTCAGCGAATGAGGGGAAGACCCTCAACCAGGTGGAAATGGTGACTGCTGCAATGGGCTCTTGTGTGTCAGGAAGTGTGAAGATGATACTGGATAGAACAGGGTTCAGATCTTTTGTTCATAGGGTCACTGAGAGTCATACTTGACTCAAGAATACCTAACAACAGCTAACAACATAGGTAAATTATTTATAGAGGCCTAAACCATTCAGAGCTCTGGAGGATTACTGGTAAGGAGTTGAGCTGTCATCCCAAAGGTACACAGTTCAAACCCATGAGCTGCTCCACCAAAGAAAGATGGGCAATCTCCTCCTGTGCAATTAACTACCTCTGAAAACCCACTGGAGTGTCAGCCACGAATCCATTCTGACTCAAAAACACATGTTGTTGTTTTTATGTGCTGTTGGATCACCTGCAATCATAGCAACTATTTTCAATAGTTATGAATCCTGCCCTATCCTGAGCCAATCTCAATGTCTTTGACACACCTCCACCCATTACTCCAGTTAATGTATCATTCCATCTCTTCCAGGGCCTTCCTCTCCTGTGCTGTTCCCCTACCCTTCTAAGCATGATGTACTTCTCCAAGAAGTGGTCCTTGCTAGCAAAATGCCCAAAGTATGTGAGATGGAGCTTCAAGATCCTTGCCTCGAAGGAGAAACTTAGTTTTGCCCACCTCAGCACAGACCTGTTTGCTCTGCTGGCAGTCCATGATTTTTCTTCTATAATTCTTAGCTATTGTCTACTTCTCTGATGGATAGCAAGTCATTGCAAAAAATCATGGTTTGCATCAGGTGCATCTTAGTCACTAGACTGACATCGTTGTTCTGTAGAATATCAGTTCTCTGGAGAGGTCCCTGACAGCAGATTTTCCTAATGCAATTTGTCTTTTAATTTGCTGACTTCTGGCACCAAAAAGTGTTGATTGTAGAACCAAGTAAGCTAAAATTGTTAACAATCTCAATCCCTTCTCCATCTATCATGGTACTGTCAATTGGCCCAGCAGTGAGAATTGTTGTTTTCTTGATGTTGAGCTTCAATTAATATTGAAGATTGTAGTCCTTAACCTTCTGCAGCAAATGTCTCAGGTCCTCCTCAGTGTTGGCAAGCAAGGTTGTGTCATCTGCATAATGCAGGTTGACATAAGAACATCAAAATACTATGTTTAAGTGAATCCAGGGAGAGACTCTTCATTTTCCAAAGCTGACTCCATTGGCACCAGCAGTCATGAAATCAAAAGACAAATTGCATTGGGTAAATTTGCTGTCAGGGACCTCTCCAAAGGGCAGAAATGCAACATTGTCAGTCAAGAGACTAAGGGACACCTAATCCAGACCATGGTCTTTACAGTTGCTTGCTACACATCAGAGAGCTGGACATAGCTGTCTAAGGATGATAGAAGGAGATTCAATGTTTTTGAGTTGAGGTATTAGAGAAGAGTCTTGAACATACACGGACTGCCAAGAGAACAATTAGCTCTATCCTGAATAAGGTGAAACTAAGTTGCTCCTTGGAGACAAAAATTTTGAAGCTCTGTCTCACATACTTTGGGCATGTGGCCAGGAAAGACCAGTCAGTCCTTTGAGAAGGACATAACGCTTGGAAGGGTGAAGGGATAGCACAAGAGAGGCACACCATCAATGTGATGGATTGATGCAGTGACTGGGATTATGGGAGTAGGTGTGTTAGAGATGGTGAGATTAGCTCAGGATAGGTTCGAAGCTATTGTGCATAGAATCACTATGAGTCATGGGCAACTCGACAACACACAACAACAACAATTTGTCCACAAAATACTAGATGTTGCTCAGGTATCAGGATGAATCCTTAAGCTTCGTGGTCTTTATAGTTTGTCAATACTGGACCCAGGTTTCATGAAGTCTAAGGCTTACGGAGTCTTTATATCCCAACCACTGCTGTTGGGTCAGTCCTGACTCATAAAGACTCTCCTTCAGGTTTCTAAGGCTGAAAATGTTTATGAGAGAAAATTTTCATCTATCTCCCTTAGATTAACATATGGATTTGAATTATAGACTTTTCAGATAACACATTGATTGGTTCATTATATTTTAGGCCCCCAGCTCTCTTTCCGCAGAATCTATAAAAACTCAAACTCAAATTCAATGCCATTGACTTAGTTCCAACTTAGTAACACTCTATTGAGGTTTTTTTTAGGCTGTAAATCATAATGGGAGAAGAATTCTCATTTTCCATCCTCAGAGCTGCTGACAGATTTGAACTGCCAAAGCCATGTGGCCATTGGGCCAGCAGCATAACTCACTATATACTACATAACTGAGCCCTGTGAAGTCTGTACTCAAACTCATTGCCATTGAGTTGCAATTGACTCACAGTTAATCCTCTGTTAACCCTCTGGTGGGTTTTCGGTTGAGATTTCCCATCTTTCTCCTGCTGATGAGTTTGAACAGAGAACCAGTTACCCTTGAGTCAATAGCATAACTCACTACAGGCTACATGACCAGAGTGCCCTAAGGAGTTTGTAGGGTCTCATAAATAAAATTAAGATAAGAATACAGGTATCTGTTTGGGTTTTCTGACAATCAATGGGATATTATAGAAGGCCTACCCCGTGGTATAAACAGGCCAGCAAATATAGCCAAAAATGCACAACCAGGAGAGGATAAATAACATCCATGAATGGGATCTTCTAAAAATGAAGCCAACTTTTTCCTTGGAAGCTAGGATTTTGAAGCTCTGTCTCACATACTTTGGGTTTGTGGCCAGGAGGACCAGTCCTTGGAGAAGGACATCATGCTCAGAAGAGTGGAGAGACAAAAAAAAAAAAAGAGTGGAGAGACAACGCAGAAGAGGAAGACCCTGGATGAGATGGATTGATACAGTAACTGGGGTCATGGGGGTAGGTGTGTCAGAGTTAGTGAGACTGACTCAGCATAGAGCAGGCTTCAGAGCCATTGTACTATGAGTCATAAGTCACTCAATGGCACATAACAACAACAGGAGCTCTGGTGGCCTAGTGGCAAGAAGCTGTGCTACAATCCCAAAGGCATGTGGTTCGAGGCTACCAGCTGTTCCATGGGACAAGGATGGGAAATCTCCTCCCATGCGATTAACTGCCTCTGAAAACCTGTGGGAGGGTCAGCTATAGTTTAGTTCCGATTTGATGATACACAACACAACACAACACCACAGTCCTTGGGAAAGAACATCGTGTTTGGAATGGGAGAGGGTCAGGGAAGGAGAGAACGACCCTAAAAAGATGTGTCAATACAATGACTGTTACAAAGGGCCCAAGTATGTCAGAGATGAGGAGGATGGTGCAGAATAGGGCCAAATTCAAATCTGTTGTTCATGGGGTAACTGCGGGTTCACATTCTAACAAACAACAGCTGAATATAGTTATAGATCAACCCTTTCTATGCAAATTATTTTGTTGCTCAAATATGGCACCCATAAATACATGTTTTTACCAACATATATTGACATCATTATTTTTTATTTTATGAATGTTTTGATCATTCTTACAAATTGCCTATTATACATATGCAAAGATTTTTTAATAGAATGTCTATCTAAAAATAGAATTAAAATTTTTGTATCTTACAGTATACAAATATTTAACTTGACAAAGAGTACTTATTTTCCTAATCATGCTACCTCAGATTCCTCTCAGTGATTTGGGTTCACTTTCATCTTCTTCCTTGACAACACTAGGTATTGCCAGATTTCTTGACATTACTAATTTATAAGCTGTACAAGGGTATTTCACTTTCATCTAATTGTATTTTCTTGGATATCATCAAAGCAAATTGTCCTTTTGTAAGCTTCTTTGTCATTTACAGCTTACTTTCTATGAGATGCCTTTTCAAATCATTTGCCTTTTTTTCTCAGTTTCTTTCTTTTTGATATTTAGAAGTTCTTCATATATCCAGGAGGTAAAGCTTTTAGAATTTTTTGTTGCAATGAAATTATCTTCTTACACTATATGTGGCTCATTTTTAAGCTTTCCCCCCCCAATATCTGTTTATAAAAAGAAGCTTTTATATTTTATAAAGTAAAATTTGTCGCCATTTCTTTTGTGATAACCTTTCTGTGTTCCATTTAAGAATATCTTCCCTACCACAAAGATAGGGAAAATAAACACATTTTTTAAAATTCTTTTTTTAACTGAAAAGGAATCTCTAAATGGAAGGGGAATCTAAAGAGAGACATATTTAGGGCCTAAATATAGAAGAAAAATGTAATTGTTCAATTTTCCTCAAAGTATTCATACATTTATTAGGATTCCCATAAAAAGTATTCTTTTTGTTTTGTCGTTTAGAAATTGAACAAATGGATTCTAAAATTGATATCAAAGAACAAAGGACAATAACCTCAACAGTCTCAAAATTGTGGAAGCATACAGAAACTGACTATACCAAATATATATCACACACCAAAAAAGGAAGGCGCTCTAGTGGTATAGTTCTTAGGAAGCTGGGCTGCTAAGTGACTTCTGTCTGGCTGTTTGAATCTACCAACGGATTCTCCGGAGAAAGGTGTGCAATTTCTTTCCATGTGCTTTATAGTCTCTGAAAACTTGCTGGAGGATCGGCTATGAATCAGTTTTAATTTCATGGTAATGGCAATGAGGGAGGGAGATGAGAGAGAGAGAGAGAGAGAGAGAGAGAGAGAGAGAGAGAGAGAGAGAGGATAGATGATAGATAGATAGATAGATAGATAGATAGATAGATAGATAGATAGATAGATAGATAGATGAGAGAGAGAGAAAACAACTCTTTCACAGGTTTTGGAAACTGTTAGATTAATGTATACTAATTCATAGATAGTCCTTCAGGGAGTTTTCAGAGACTAAAAAATTTATGGGAGGAAATTCCTATCTTTCTCCTGAGAAGCCTCTGGTGGATTCAAACTACCTTCCTTTGTATTGGAAGCAAAATTCTTTATCAATTTGGCCATAAGACTTCCCTATACGTGTTGTTGTTGCAAGATGCCATTGAGTCGAAAATGACTTATAGTGAACGCTGTCCTATCATCTTACATCCTCATCATCTCTGACACACTAAGCCCATAGCTATATTCACAGCATCACTCCATCTTGTTGAGGGTTTTCCTCACTTTCTCTGACCCTCTACCTATCAAAGTATGATACCACTTTCCAAGGGATAGCCTTGTCTAGCAACATACCCAACATAGATGAGATAAAGCTTTGTCATCTTTGCCTCCAAGAAGAATTCTGGCTGCACTATTCCCAAATAGTGCTCTTCTCCAACACCATCACCAAAGATATTTATGCTTCTGTCATCTGTATTCATTGCCCAACTCTCAGATGCATAGCAAATGTTTGAAAATGGCCTAAATCACCTTAGTCTTGAAACTAACATCATTACTCCTCAGTAATTTGGAGAGATCCCAGAAAGCAGATCTTTCCAACTGCAAAATGTCTCCTGCATGCTGGTACCAAGTAAGATGAAATCATTGCCAATTTCATCTTTTTCTCCTTTTATCATGATGTTGCTTATCAGTCCAGTGATGAGGTCTTTTGTCTTCTTGATTTTAAGATGCATTATTTTTATTCTTTATTAATTTTAATGAAAGTTTAAAGAGACTTAGTGTTTCCAGTCATCCATTGTTACAATTTTCTCCCTGCCCACCCCCTCCTCCCCATTTCACTCTTCTCCTTGAAA
>NW_006399856.1:2121385-2123778 GCF_000299155.1 Elephantulus edwardii | reverse complement strand
CCAAGTCCACTCCACAATGCAGCCTTCACTCTGGACTTCTGTAATGTCAAGAATACCCATTCATAAATATATTCCTTTAAAACAGTTCTCTCCTTCATCTATTTCAATGCAATATACATCATTCCTCCCCTCCTTTTCTGTCATCCCTCAACCCTGAGGACAGTTCCATTTTACAATAGTGGCCCTATGCAATATTCATCCTTTTGTGACTGAGATATTTCACTCCACTAAATGTGCTCCAGGGCCATCCATTTTGTAGAATATTTCATGAGTTCCTTGTTTTTCAATGCAGTGTAGTATTCCATTGTGTGGATATACCAGAGCTTTTCTATCCATTCATTTATTAAAGGACACTTGGGCTGTTTCCAGCTCTTGGCTATTGCAAACAAAGCCACAATAAACATGGGTGTGCACACATCTGTTTGGGTGGAAGTTATGGTTTCTTTAGGGTAAATTCCCAGTAGTGAAATTGCTGGGTCAAATGGTATTTCTATTTCCAACTTTTCTTGAGAAAGCGCTATACAGCCTTCCATAGTGTATGCACCATTTTACACTCCCACCAACAGTTTATAAGGGTTCCAGTTTCTCCACAACCTCGCCAGCATTTGATGTTTACTGTTATGTGGCAAACAAACACATGAAGAAATGTTCAAAACCCCTAGCTCTTAAAGAGATGCAAAGATGCACTTTTTGATCCTCTACAGTAAAATTTTCAAGTGCTCCTCACTATGAGCAAACAAGGTTATGTCTTACAAATGGCACAGGTTGTTGACGAGTCTTACTCTAATCCTAATGTCGTAGTCTTCTCCATAAGGTTCAACTTCTTGAATGATTTCTTCAGCATACGTAGTGAATAAATATGGAAAAGGATACAGCCTGATGTACACATTTCCTGATTTTAAACCATGCAATAACCCCTTGTTCCATCAAGAGAACAGGTTCTTGTCTAGATATAGGTTTTGCATGAGCAGAAATAAGTTTTCTGGGATTCCCATTCTACTCAATGTTAGCCATAGTTTGTTATAAACCACACAATTAAACACTATCACATAGTCAATAAAACCAAATAGACATTCTTCTAGTATTCTCTGCTTTCCGCCAGGATGAATCTAATTATCAGCAATGATATATCCCTTGTGTAAACTCAGCTTGAACTTCTGGATTTTTTTTCCCTGTAATGTACTGTTCTAGCCATGTTTTTAGTGATTTTCCCCAATATTTTTCTTGTATATTAATGATATTGTTTCATAATCTACATATTCTGTTGGATCAACTTTTTTGGGAATGGAAATAAATATGAATCTTTTCCAGTCAATTAGCTATGCAGCTGTCCTTCAAATTTCCTGGCATAGACTGGTGAGCATGTCCAGAGCTCTGTTAGCTGAAACATGTCAATGGGTATTCCATTAATTCCTGAGACCTTAATTTTTTGCCAATGTCTTTGATGAAGCTTGAATGTCTTCCTTCATTACTATTTGCTTTTGTTCACATGGTACTTGAAAATTTTCAGTGTAAAACAATTCTTTTCTCATAGGATGAGTCTGTGTATTCTTTTGATCTTTCCCCCATTAATAATTTTACTGGTTTGTGTAATAATTTATGTACATTATATATTCATACACATTATATGTTATACAATCTTTCATTTACACTGTGTTTCATACAATCATTCATACACATGGATTTTTTGTTGTTATGTGTTATCAAGTTGCCTGTGACTCACAGCGATCCTATGTACAACAGCCCTAAACCCAGCTCTATTCTGTGCCAATCACACTGTCTCTGACAACACCTACCTTGATAACCCCAATCACTGAATCAATCTGCCTCATAGGGTCTTCCTCTCCTGCGCTGTCACTCCACCCTCCCAAGCATGATGTCTTTTTCCAAGGACTGGTCCCTCCTTCCAACATGTCCAAAATATGTCAGATGAAGTTTCAGAATTCTTGCCTCCAAGGAACAGCCTAGTTTAACCTTCACAACCCCGCTTGCTGAAACTGAGGAGGACCTGATGCACTTGCTGCAGAGAGTCAAGGACTGCAGCCTTAGTATGGATTGAGGCTCAATGTCAAGAAGACAAAGATTCTCAGCACTGGACCAATTGGCAGCTTCAGGATGGATGGTGAAGAGATTGAGATTGTTAACAACTTTAGTTTGCTTGGCTCCATGGTCAACACTCTTGGCACCAGTATCCAGGAAATTAAAAGGCATATTGCCATGGGAAAGTCTGCTGTTAGGGACCTCTCCAGGGTACTGAAGAGCAATGGTCTCACTTTGGAAACTAAGGTGTATCTGATCCAGGCTATGGTCTTTGCAGTCACTTGTTATGCATCAGAGAGTTGGGCAATGACTAAGGAAGATAGAAAGAGAATTGATGCCTTTGAGCTGTGGTG
>NW_006399856.1:2117544-2120923 GCF_000299155.1 Elephantulus edwardii | reverse complement strand
ACCATATCCTGTATCAGGTACACCTTAGTCTCCAGAGTGGCACCATTGCTCTATAGTACTTTGGAGAAGTCCTTAACAGCAGACTTTTCCATCGCAATGCATCTTTTCATTTCACGTAGAAGTTTATATAGTTATTACTGACCTATGTTATATTTACCCTATCTTTCAAGTCCCCATTGAAGCTTTTCTATTCCACCTTCCCAGCTAACTTCTGTTATGCTAGTGATTTCAACCCTTCTCTTTTTTCTACCCCATCCCTTTTCCTTCTTATCCTTTTGAACAATTTTTAAGTAAGTATGTGTCACATATTTGTTAAGACTTTCTTTATGAATATGTGGAATACGATCAGGTTGTGCAAATGTTCCTTCTATAGTTATAGAAAGGCCTCAGGTCTTTTTTTATAGTTTCTATGAGTCATGCTTGACTCCACGGCAATCAACAACAACAACACATACTTGAAATATTTATAATATTATTATTTTATATATAAGCATCTATATATGTTATGTCTATCAAGTCAAGTTAATGGCTTTATTATTCTATATTTTCAGTAGAATAACCAAAATTGTTAATGTTATTTTATGTCTTGATTATGATGAGTTTTAAGATATTATTAAAGACAGAGTTCTCTTATTTTCACTGTATATCAATTTTCATTTAGATTATTTCTAGTCTATGAGATGTTTATAAATTTAAAATAGTTAAATATGTATATGAAATTGACAAACATTGTTTAGTAGTGAATTTCCTCTTTACTAATACTTTTATTTTAGATGGCTACCTTACATTTTTTTTTTTTTGTTAATCTTTCATTTTCATTTTCAGATTATTCCCTCCACTTATATTTCAGGTTAGTTTCTTGTGAAAAGTGTCATTAGACATTTTTTAAAAATACAGTAATGACAGTCTTGGTCTCTTAAATGATGGGTTTATTCACAATAATGAGATAATTGTTTTATTTGGATTTGTTTCTGCCATCTTCATCTTATTCATTTACTTTTTGTATTTTTGTCTACTACTTTCTTTTTAGGTTGATTGTAAGATATTATAGGTTTTTCTTTTATTTTCTCCTCTAAATTTAAAATTTAATACTCTTCTTTAAGTAGGTAATTTTAACATTTTATTATGCCTACTTAAATTAACTACAAAAGTTGATAGATACTCTAGATCTTCATTCTTTGGCTTTAGATGATGGTGTATTTATCTGGATAATAATCATATTAACACATCTTCCATGTATGCTTATGGATAGTATCCTATCACTCGTAAGGTACTTTATGATAGATTTTGAAATTTTCTTTTTCACTATGAATGCAATACCAGAATGACAAATAGATAATAAAGTACAACCAGAATGCTCCTTGGAGACAAATATGACAAAGCTTTGTCTCACATACTTTGAGTATATTGATTCTTATTGTTCTTATTATTAGGTGCCATCAAGTCGAGTATGACTTGTAGTGACTCTGTGAACAGGTGACCTGAACCGTGCCTTAACCTGTGCCATCTTCAATATCCTTAAGATACTCAAGCCCATTGCTGAAGTCATAATGTCTATCCATATCATTGGGAGTCTTCCTCTTCTTTGCGGACCCCTCCACCTTTCCAAGAATAACATCCCTTTCCAAAGAATAGTCTCACTTAGCTACATGTCCAAGGGTGAAAGACAAATCCTCACCATCTTTGTCTCCAAAGAGTACCCTGGCTACACTTTTCCCAAGACATATGTGTTCTTTTGGCAATCCATGGGATGTTTAGTACTATTCTCCAATACTATACTCAAAGGTGTCAACTCTTTTTCTGTATTCATTGTTTTTTTTTTTATTCATTGTTCATCTTTCTGATGCATAGCAAGTGATAGAGAAGGCCATGGCCTGAATCAGATGCACTTTAGTCTTCAAACTCATGAGTATTTTGGAGAGGTCCCTGACAGCAGACTTGCTCAATGCAATACATCTGATTTCTTGACTGCTGGTTGCTAGGAAAGGCTATTACTCCTTGGAGTGAGACAACATGCTTTGAAAGATGGAAGATCAGAGAAAGAGAGGAAATTCCTCAATGAAATGGGTTCACACAATGACTACAACAGCAATGTGTGCAAGTGTATCAGAGATAATGAGAAGAGTGAAGGATAGGACAGGATTCAGATCTGTTGTTCATAAGGTGGCTACGAGTCATACTCAACTTGCTGGAATATAACAGCATCAGTTAATGGTGTTTAATATTATTCATTCAACACTCTCATGTACAAAAGAAAAATCTTTTAATACCTTTAGGTAGTAGTTATCAGTAACTAGTTATTAGTTAATAATAGCATTTAATAACTTTCATTATTAGTTATTAGTGCCCCTTTCAGGTTTATATACTTGGTGTCTATTATTTTAGATAAACTCTTTTAAAATATCATCTACTTTATGTCCATTCTTTTTCTGCTTTTTGTGACTGGTAATGTGAACTAGATGAGGACTAATGTTGGAATAGATGAAGGGAAAGTCAATCAGAAATGGACTATCAGACTTTACTTGCATTGCAATTAACTATCTGGAATAGGATATGCATTATAGATTGAAGGGAGGAAATCTATCTATAGAGAAAGATGGCCAAGCTGCTTCCATGTGATTCACAGCTTCTGAAAACACACACTGGTAGGAATGTAAAATGGTACAATCATTATGGAAGGCAGTCTGGCATTTTCTCAAAAAGTTGGGAATAGAAATACCATTTGACCCAGCCATGTCACTACTGATAATATACCCTAAAGAAACCAGAGGTGTGATTCAAACAGATGTATGCATACTCATGTTTATTACTACCTTATTCACAATAGCTAAAAGATGGAAGTACCCACAACAAATGAATAGATTGGAAAAACTATCTGAACTATTCATTCACATAATGGAATATTATACAGCACTGAAAAACAATGACCTATTAAAACATTGTACAACACTGGGCAGGGAGCCTGGAAGACATTATGCTGAGTGATACAGTCACAAAAAGGACGAATACTGCATAAAACTGTTGTAAAATAGGACTAACATGAGTGAGTGTTAGCGGGAGAATAGGAAAAGAATGGATAGATAATTAACACTTTTTTGGAACAGACGAGAGCAAGAACTGTCTGAAAGGAATACATAATTAGGCACTAAGTCCAGACAACAATCTTGAACAAGAGGTGTGTTGCAAAGGGGTCAATGAATGAGGGAGGGAGGGAGTACGTGCAACAATGAATGAATCAAAACGCAACCTTTCTGTAAACTTCTGTTAAAATCACACTTTAAAAAAACAAAGAGAAAAACTGGATGAAATATGTTTACGGCATTGAAGTCTATGGGGGAGAGAATAGTCTAAAAGTATTATATTTTAGGGCATTATTTTT
>NW_006399856.1:2093597-2117368 GCF_000299155.1 Elephantulus edwardii | reverse complement strand
AGGGAACTTAAAAAAAAAAAATACCGCTGCTTGAGACTCATCTAATCCATTTAAACCAGAGTGTCACCCAGATGATTCTAATGGGAACTCATTGTTGCCAATCAACTGCCAGTTTCTTGGCTCACTGTTGATTATGTATCCTAGACACTCCTTTAGAAAAGCTTCCTGAATCACACACAGGAAGCTTAGTGGAACTCTGTTGTGGAAAATGGTTTCTATTTGCGTAAAAATATCTTTATTGTGTCATAGTTCCTAAAAGCTAATATTCCTGGAGGACCTACTTCAGAGTCACATTTTTCCTTCTTAACTTTCTGGATATATTATTGAGTATTGATTTTAATTGCTACTTTGTGATGTCTTTTGATTTAATTTTCCAACAATTATTTATCCATTTACAATTCTGTAACACTGACAGTTCTCACCTTCCTTTTCTGAGTTATTCTTTCCTTAGTAAGATAAACACATTGCTTCCTAATGTTCTTATCTAATCTTGAAAGTTGTTGTCATCATTTTGATCCAAAAATATAGTTCTTAAAGGAATAAAATCCCTAAAGCAGACATTTTTATCTAGTTCAGATAAACTATTAGTTGGTTTTTAAAATATTTCAGAGTATAATTTTTTGTTTAAAATGGAAATATTATCTCAGGGAAATAGTTTCAAAGAGTCATCTAGCTCCCATGGACCCAAAAAGTCTGGGATGGTTGAAAAATTGAAATTCTGTTCTGCATATTGATCAGGATTCTTTGATCACAATGTTCAGTAATGTAGGTCAGGCACCATCTACATTTTCTGCTCTCAGAGCAAATGACCCAATTGTTCGCACTGCCTATCATCAATCAAGATATATTTTATATCTTCAATATGCTTTATCACTGACTGTATTATTGGTTTTGGTTGTTTTGGTGGTGTTTTGTGGGGGTTTTTGTTGTTGTTCGGTTTTGGGTTTTTTTTCCATAGAATCTCTACCAATGCAAATTATAGCTTCAGAAACCAGACAGAGCGTCAGCTATGAGTTAATTCTGACTCAACGGCAATGAGTGAGTGAGCATCTTGTTTGGTGCATTAAATACATACATATATATACATATATATGTATATATATCTTTTACTATATATCCTTTATATTTAAATAATATTTGCTCATCAGTTCTGTAAAATTCTTCTCAAAACTCATTGCTTTTAAGTTGAAACTCAGAGCTACCCTCCAGATTTTCAGAGGCTGTAAAATCATAGGAGGGGGGAGATTGCCTGTCTTTCTCCACTGAAGCAGTTGGTGGATTTAAACTGCCTGCCTTTGGTCTGGTAACGCAGTCCTCCTTACTAGGCTCCCAGCGTTCCCTATTGCCTCACTCTCTTTCTATCCCTTTTCTCTTTTTTCACTCTGTGAGATGTAGATTCAACATTCTCATCCTGTCTTCACAATTCACATTTCTTACTTTCCGAGTCTTTCAGTTGCTTTGTAGAAAATATATTAATCTTTCCGTTTAATAATAATCTAATAATTTATGTATTTGTTGTTGTTATGTGTCATTGAGTCACCTATGACTCATAGCAACCCTCCATACAACAGCCTTAAACCCTTCTCTATCCTGTGCCAATCTTATTGTCTCTGACACACCTACCCCCATTACCCCAATCACTGAGTCAATCCATCTCATCAAGGGTCTTCCTCTCTTGTGCTGTCCCTCCACCCTCCCAAGCATGACGTCACTCTCCAAGGACTGGCCCTCCTTTCAACATGTCCAAAGTATGTCAGATGAAGCTTCGGAATCCTTACCTCCAAGGAGCAGCCTGGTCTCAACCTCTCTAGAATGACTATGTTTGTTCTCCTTGTAGTCCATGGTGTATTCAGTACTCTTCTCCAGCATCACAGCTCAAAGATATCAACTCTCCTTCTATCATCTCTAGTCATTGTCCAGCTACCTGATACAGAGCAAGTAATTGCAAAGACTATGGCCTGGATAGCATGCAATTTCCCCCATACAGTGGGCATTTCTTTTCAACATTTTGTCTTCATTTTAGAATTCTACTTATTCCCTTTTCAAATATGCTTGGTCATTTTTATAATCTTTGTCTCTCTCTCTTCTTTTAATTGAGAGGTATGTTGTGACATTCTTTGTTAATTCAAAATCCCAGAAATGCAATAAAATGTATGACTTATGGGAAATAAAGCTATTTTCCCCCCAGGGAAAACACCTAAATATCTCGTCTATTTTACTTCCGGTACCAGAAAGCGTCTCTTTGAATGGCTTCCTTTGTATTTTTGAGAAACAAATCTAGTAGACCTCTTCTTCGTGTTCCCTCCCTTTTTATTCTGGAGTCCAAGTTAAGTGATTTGGAAAACAAGTGGAGATGGGAGAATGCCGTAAAATAGCCTAAAGTCAGCAAAGAAATGGGACCGAGGGAAATCAAACTCCAGAATCTTGTCTGTCCTCATTGGTGTTTGTGCAACTTCTTATGAAATCAACTGGAGTTTTGATGAAGGATGGAGGGTGGAATTTGGCTCTGAAGTTGGGAGCTATTTATAGCTTCTCCTTTTCAGTACAAAACCCTACAAGTATGTTAGACACTTTTTAATTCATTTTCCCCACAATTATCACATCATAGCTCACTGTGAATTATTATTAGCACTGATAATAACCCCTTAATAAAAATAAAATTCCAGCACTCACTCTGTCCATTTTTCTGCCTCGGTACAGAATAATCCTTAATTGTCAGTACTTACCAGGTCGGTGGGGGTGGACTTGTGATGTCATTTATCTGTGAAAATTATTCTTCCATTTGCCTGTAATTGCCCTTAAGGAAGCATGCCCAAGGACAGACTGATTGCTCATTGCTTGTCACGTCCAACCAACTAGTCAGGCACAGTTAGCATTAAGATTCTACTCTGTAGCTCAGATCTGATCCAGAGCCCTGGGAAACATCACTTCGTTCCCTCAGGGGAAGAATCGTGGGTGCAAAGATTAAACCTAGAAGTGATCACTGCTGACTGAAAATGTTTGTTTCGTCCCCTCCCCAGAAAATGACCAAATTTATTGTATTACAAAGCAAATCTCTTCCTGTAGACTCAGAGAGAATTACTAGACAAAGAAGAGTATGGTCTGTTGACAAGATGGGAAAAAGAATGACCTCCTCAACATATGTTTTTCTTCACCCCTTCACTGAAGTCACTCCACCTGACTAAATGCCTATGCTCTCCAGAAGATTCTTTCTCACTGAGTTAGACCTAAAAGAGATGAAGAGCAGTGCAGACAATGAGACTCAGAGGCAATGACTGACCCACCCACACCTTCCAGCCAGAGAACGAGCTCTGTATCTTATCATTTCTTCCATTTTCATACAGCAGCTTTACAAGAAACAAAAGCTATTGCAGTGTATTTAGGTCTCACTGGTGACAAAAATACTTCCTATTTTGTTATTTCATTTAATGCTTATAATCACCCTATGATTTTGGTTCTATTCTTTAAATAATATTTAAATATTATTTAAGCCAGATGAGACAGGTGACTTTGTAGTTCTACAAAGGCAAAATGCTTTCCTCAGAAAAACATAACAAAGAGTTATGGCCTAGTGGTAAGAAAATGTGCTGCAATCCCGAAGGCAAGCTGTTTGAATCCATCAGCTGCTCTAAGGGAGAAGGATGGGTAATCTCCTGCATGATTTGAGCCTCTGAAAACCCTCTGGAGTGTCAGCTATGGGTCGGTTTCAACTCAATATTACACAACAACAACATAGGACCAGAGTTCATTTAAGGCACCTGCTTCTTTGTTCTGCATCATTACCCCTTACACACCATTACCACAGTCAGGTTCCACTGAGTTGGTTCTTTTTTTTTTCTTTTCTATAATTATATTTTATTAATTTTCATAAACATTTACAGAGATTTTGGGTTTCCATTCATTCATTGTTGCACTATTCTCTCTACCCTCCTCCCAGTTTGTTCTTGTCCAAATGCCACAGTGCTTGTCAAAGCCAGTTCTGATTAATCTTCTTTGTCAGTGTGTCCTTTGCCATTCTCTATCACTCCTCCCTGAGAGAGACTTCACCCTGAGTCATAAGGAAAAGGGGATGGCGTATTCTCCCAGCTACTTCCTGCTGAAAAGGGACGTCGTGGGTTTCAGGGTGAAGATCTTCTCTCACTACTCTAAAGGGCACTGAGTTGGTTCTGATGCATGATCACCCTACGGACAATAGAATGAAACCCTGGCCTACACCATGTCATCTTCACAGTCACTGCTATGCTTTATCACATTGTTGTAATCACTGCTGTAACCCATCTCATGTTATTCCCTTTGTGTAAGGTGTGATTCAAAGCACAGAGAAGCTAGGTCTCTGGTCAAGCACCACATAGCTTCTATATGGAAAAGAAGGAATTTAAACGAGGGAGGACATTGCTATGTGCTATGTTGCTAAATGTTTACATTGTGCTTTGTGAAATGTTGAACATCATCCATGGATGCCAATAACATCTTTAAATTATGACAACCAAAAATATCTCCAGACATTCCCAAATGTCCCTGGAATGCAGGAGGGAATGAATTACTCCTGATGGGAACCACTGATCCAGGAAAGCGAGTGCTAGTGTCAGAGTATGAAAGGAACTGCATTGTTAAAACAAAGGTAGCACGTCTCTGGTCTTCAAATCCCCAAGCGGCTCATTGTGGGGGAAGACGAGCAATCGGTTTCAATTTGCAGTAATGAAAGCTGAATGCAGGGTCAGCTATGGGTTGATTCTGAGTGGACAACAATGAGTTTGCGATCTATATATTTGTTTGCTTGAATCTAGGGATGGCAGATTTAAAAAGTTTTTTCCCCTCTAATATTAAACACCACAAACACTGAAATATTTGAGTGTCTGTATTTAAACGTCTTTGAGTCAGCTATGCTCATAGCAAGCCTACGAACAGCAGTCAAAACCTGGCCCTATCTTAAGTTACTCTCATGATTTAATCACAAGCCCCTTGTTACAGTCCTCATGTCATTCCATCTCTGCCAGTGACTTTGTCAATGACTGTCAATCTGAACTCCTTAACCAGAGTAAAACCATGGGAGACTTGGACTAGTTTGGTCTAAGAGCTTAGCCTGGATAAGAGCTGAATCAGGGCCCTGTGTCATGACCTCTGTCAGCAAGACAGGAAAGAGGTAGGAGGGGACATTTGGGGACTACTGGTTTGTTTTCAAGATTCAACTTCATAGATTTTAGAGTTTTCTCTCCTTGAAGGCTAGGATTTTGAAGCCCTGCCTCACTTACTTTGGGCACGTGACCAGGAGAGCCAGGTCCTTGAAGAAGGATGTCATGCTCAGAAGGGTGGACAGATAGCTCAGGAGAGGGAGACCCCAGATGAGATAGATTGATACAGTAACTGGGGTGATGGGAGTTGGTGTGACAGAATTAGTGAGACTGGCTCAGGACAGGGAAGGGTTCAGAGCTGCTGTACATAGGGTTGCTATACATCACAGGTGAATCAGGGGCACATAACAATAATAACATACTATACTGGTTGTTTCTATTTAAGCCTCCTGTTTAGAATCAACAAGACCTTGGGGAAGGCCTTTGTATTTAAAGTTGTTTGTTATTATATTTTGGAGGAACATTCTTCTTAGTGCTAAAGCACTCTTCTGTCAATATGCTGTACTGAGGTAACCTGGGGTTGCTGTGATGCTGAACTTTGTGCTATTGGGGTGTCAAATGCCATAACAGTTACCCACGGTGGACAGTGTTTGGTAGAGCTCCCCGTTTAAGAGAGTTTAAGACAAGTTTGGAAGCAGGAGTGGTATCCACTTCCTAAACAACATGCCTCTGGAAAATCTGTGAACTTTGTAAAATTTCAATAATTATAGAGGGTCTTCAGGCCTTTTGTTCATAGGGTTGCTGCTATGAGTTGTGCTTGACTTTATGGCAATCAACCAAAAGAATACCAACAAGGCATACTATATCCCTTTCATTTTACAAATTAAGACATGAATGTCAGAGAGATTGAAAGACGTGTCCAAAATTAGAAGGTGTGAGAACCAAAACAGAAGGCAGAGCTGTTTGACTCATATTTGCATGTTCTTTCTGATCCACTCCTAACGGGATACCTTCTAGAGATAGTATAAAAATAGTAATATGGAACTGTCCTTGAACTCATTCATTCAATCATCCATCCAAATATATATTCATACCTACTGTGTGCAGAGACTAGTCTAGTTGCCAAGATAAGGATACACCAAAATAAATAAGTAAACGAACCAACTGCCATCAAGTTAATTTCAATTTACAGCAACTTCCCATCATGTTTCTGAGACTATAAATCGTTATGGGAAGAGATTGCCTGTGGTGGATTCAGAATACAGACATACCAATTAACAGCTCAACACATTACACACTATGCCATCAAGGGCTCCTTAAGATAAGATAAGCAGGGCCTAACTTCTAGTGGGTAAGTGGTTACCCTGCCAGCCTAGTGAAAGCGGTTCAAATCCACCAGCTGCTCCACAGACGCAAGATGGACATTCTCTTCCTGTGCTATTTACGGCCTCTGAAAACCTGCTGGAGGGTCAGCTATAAATCAGTTGTGACTCGGTGTCATATAGCAACAACAAACAACAATTCCATTTTTAAAAGATTGAATTTGTTCTCAAAACAACTAGCAATGCATAAATTCCAGTCCCAGATAGAGATTCACTGGTAAATTCTACCAAATATTAAAAAAAAAAAAGTTTCACTTACAAGAAAGAAAACACTGTCTTAATTTTTTAAATAATGCAATGTGCTGAGCATTTTCCCAGCCTTGGGAAAATGATAAGGGGAGTTGTCAGGGAGACTTCATAGGAAAGATTCTATCTGAACTGGAATTCAGGGCTGTCAGTAGTTGAGATTTGGCCTAGACGGCTACAGAACTCTCACAATTTCCCACAGAATATCAGCTGGTACAAATTACCCTTTGGGCTTTGACAGCAGCAAAGTGCACCAAAAGTTGTTGTTAATAAGAAAGGCAAAATGTGTTGGGCTGGGATACTCCAGACATTCTTTTGGCCAAAGGACAGCACTTTCTAGGGGGAGACTGAGGAAAAACTGTAATTGCCACAGATCATCCTTCAATAATCTTCCTGAGAAGGATTGTAATTTCCTACCTGGAAGCACATTAGAGTTAAGAAGTTGGAATCTCTGCAGCTTAATGTTGTGCAGGCTTCGGATTCCCTGGAGAAGTTTTGTTCTAGGCATGGGAAGGAAAAACAACGGCTAATATCCAACTCAATATCTTTTAATCCCACTCCTAGAATCCTAAATCCTGACAAGCTTTCTGAAAAGATACCACGCAATTCTTCGGGCATTGATAAGTCCATACCAATTTTAATTCTACAATGGAGCTGATTATCAGTAAATCTTAAACTGAGGCCTTTTATAAAATGAGAAATTAAAGTCTTTTTTTTTCAGTTTGAGGAAACATTAATGAATTTCTAATTTCACATGATAAAATGTCTTCACTTAAATCATGGGTGTTCATGGCTAGGTGTTAGACATATGTGAGTAGTAACATCTTAGTACTGGCCTGTTGTTGTTGTTGTTGATTGCCATCGAGTTGAGCACAACTCATAGCGACCCCATGAACAAAAGGCCTGAAGCCTTTCTATGACTATAGACATTTAACAAAGTTCATAGAGTTTCCTGAGGCATGTTGTTTAGGAAGTGGATGCCACTCTGCTGGCCTAGCAGGAAGAATTTCTTCCATTAATATCATTAGTTTATCAAGATTATTAAATCCATATTTGAATGATGCAATGTTCTGAAAAGGAAGCCTCCATTGGAAGTCTGTCAGATTATCTCCCTATAATCTGCTGTCATTTTTTATCTGTTTATTAAGAAAATATAATGCACTATAAGAAATATAGCAAATTCTTAATCTTATATCTTTAATTTGGCCATCAGTTCATTTCTTTAAAAGTACATGTCCTTTCATAGGGAACACAGACATAGAGTTTCCTGGTAAAGCAAACTAAAGTGAATCAGTCAATAGAATTATTAAAAAGTCTTAATCAAATTCACCCAGATGGAAAAGAGAGGGTGTCAGAAGTCAACAATAAATGGTAGGCATATCCAGAAGAAGTTTGATTACACAGGCAAGAACTTCATGGTGGTTCTTTAAAGCAGTGAGGGATGTAGGGAGGTGGCAAGGGGGAGGTAAGGCTAGAAAGAACCTGATAAATTATTCAGGTTTAAGAGACAGTGATAAAAATGTAAATGCAACCCTGTCGCTGAATCTTTGCACCAGCTGAATAAATTCAGACTAGAAGCTGAATCAGCAACTTGCCTCTGATTAAAACCAATTGAAAGCACCAAGGCAGGAAGGAGAAAACCTCAGAAGTTCTCTCGAAATGACAGATAAATTGATTGAGTAGAACTGCAGCATTAAGATGAAAGGTTTTACTGATATTTACTGCTGGCCAAGGGGTCCTGCCACTCCCTGCAAATCCTAACCCATGTAATCAAAGAACAAGGCCTTGCTTAAGATCCAGAGTGATTATTGCTTCATTAATTATGGCCATGTCTACTCTTTTATTGTGAGCACATTTCATCTCTTCCCAAGAGCATGACATTGGCTTTATTTCATCTTCAATCAGTATACCCCTTTTCCGCATGTTCTCTGCATGCATTCATTCCAAATGCCAATCATTGGCTCCATATGCTAAGCTGCTGGCTAGCATTTTGCCACAAAATGCCCTACGATGTGTAACAGCTTATCTAACAATACTGCATGCTGTCTAGTCTATTTCTACTTGTAGTGACCCTGCAGGACAGAGTGGAGCTGGCCCACAGGATGACCTCTGATGGCTTAGTGCTAAGGAGTTTTGTTGCTAACACAAAAACATGCAGTTCAAGTACAACAGTTGTTCCATGCAAGAAAGATGGGCAATTTCTTCCCATGCAGTTGTTGCCTCTGGAAAACTGCTGTGGTGTCAGCTGTAAGTTGGTTCCAGCTCGAGGGTATCTAAGAACAATGATATCAGCCATCATTATGGAAGCAGATTGCTAGATCTTTCTCCCTCCAAGTGGCTGGTAGATTCTAGTCACCAGGTCTTTGGTCAGTAGCCAAGCACTTACCTATTTTGCTACCACGTCTGTTCAGCTGCCAAGATAGTTGGAAAGCAAAACAGAAGGAAGCCTCCATAGCACCATAAAATAAATTTTTTTATGTCGATTTTGAAGCAGACAAGGAGATAAAATAGATGTAAAAATATCATTTTATTGTGTAGTCTGGTGATTAAGAACCCTGACTATTCCTCCAGGCTCTCTGGATTTCTAGGGATGTCTGCCACTCAGCTGCTTAACTTCCCTTAGCCTCTCTTTTCTCTAACGAAAGAATGGCAATAACATTGTTTTGAAGATTAAATAATGAGTTAAAACAAGTGTGTAAAGGCCTCAGAACATGTATGGCACATAGTATGTGCTCAGTGAATGCTTGTTCTATTATTAACTGTTGTGTTTATATTGTGTTCATATTAAATGCATGCTACCTACTTAGGTGTGAAATAAAGAACTTAATTGTTTTGAGAAAAATCATCAGGTACCCCAAAGATCAACTCCTGTACGTCTGCTTAAAACATAATCTTGTATGTCCATTTATAAACTTATAAGAATAATCTACCAATGCCCTTCCCCCTCTTAGTATAGTTATCAGATGATAGCTCCAGACTCTCAGATTATATCATCCTTTGATTTTCTCCTTGCTGTGGAGTTGGAATCAAATCATAGCTGACCCTCCAGGGCTTTTTCAGAGGATGTAAGTCCCACAGGAAGAGATTGCCCATCTTTCCTCCTCAGAGCTGCTTCTGGTGGGTTACAACTGTGCGAGTGATACATCACCTTTGGGTTAGTAGCGCAATCCCCTAAGGATACTATACAAATACAGAATAGAGCTCCCTGTTACATGATAGTGTGATGAGAAGGGAAATTACTGAGGAGTAATGATGCTAATTTGAGGACTAAGGTGCGACCGATTCAGGCCATGATCTTTTCAATCACTTGCTCTGCATTTGAGACCTGGGCAATGAATAAGGATGACAGAAGAATTGACACTTTTGAGCTGTGGTGGTGGAGAAGAGCACTGAACATCCCATGGATGGCCAAGAGAACAAACAGTTATGTCTTGGAGAGGGTGCAGCCAGAGTGCCCTTTGGAAGCAAGAATGATGAGGCCTTGCCTCATATACTTTAGGCACATTGCTAAGAGGGGCTGTGCCTTGAAGAGGGACATAATGTTGGGAAGGGTGAGGGTTGGGGAAGGAGAGGAAGACCCTGAAGCAGGTAGATTGATGCAATGACTGCCGCAATGGGTTCTTTTGTGTCAGGAAGTATGAGGATGGGACAGATCTTTTGTTCATAGTGTCACTATGATCCGTACTCTCCTCTACGGCACCTAACAACCACAACAACGGATGCAATTATAGAATTATATCAATGCAGTATTAAGTTGTATACTTAACCCATTCATAAATATTCACTGCAAAGTGTTCATGTGCCCAAAGCTTTGACAAGCAGGATAGGGCATGAAAGAAGCAGAAACTCTGTAAAACTCCCTTTATATTGACAACAATTGACTCAGGAAAAAGCTTATTCTAAAGTAGAAAAGATGAAGATATTATGTGAATTATATAATTACAGATAGTTACATAATGAGGTAATAGAGCTAAAAGTGCTGTTTGTGAGTTTCAAAATTTCTGTAAAGAAGAACGAGAAGTCACGAAGCAGGACTAGGGCCTAGGGATGGAGGTGGTGTACATATATACCCGCCACACGTACACACACACCTAACCACACACACATTGCTCCCTTCAATGATAGGTACAAAATCTCTAGGTCCTGCTTCCTTGTACTTTCTCCATTGTTGTTGTTGTTGTTGTTATGTGCCATCGAGTCATTTGCAACTCATAGCGACCCTATGTACAAGAGCCCTAAATGCCGTTCTATCCTGTGCCAACCTCACCGTCTCAAACACACTCATTCCCACCACTCCACTCACAGAATTGATCCATCTCATCGAGGCTCTTCCTCTCCTGCGCCGTCCCTCCACTCTCCCAAACATGATGTCCCTCTCCAAGGACCAGTACTTCCTTGCAACATGCCCAAAGTCTGTCAGACGAAGCTTCAGAATCCTTGACTCCAGGGAACATTCTGGCTTCACCCTCTACAGGACAAACCTGTCTGTTCTCCTAGCAGTCCATGGTATATTCAACACTCTTCTCCAGCACCACAGCTCAAAGACATCAATTCTCTTTCTATCATCCCTATTCACTGTCCAACTCTCCGATGCATAGCACATAATTGCAAAGTACTCAAGAGCAATGGTGTCTCTCTGGAGACTAAGGTGCACCTGATACAAGCCATGGTTTTTGCAATCACTTGTTATGCATCAGAGAAGAGTATTGTTATGCTGGAGAAAAGTATTGAATGTACCATGGACTGCCAAGAAAACAAACAGATCCATCCTAGAGAGGGTTAAACCAGGCTACTCCTTGGAGGCAAGGATTCTGGGGCTTCATGCTTTGGTAGGGTAGAGGTACAGCGCAGGAGGGGAAGACCCTCTATGAGGTGGATTGATTCAGTGACTGGGGTAATCGGGATGGGTGTGTCAGAGGCAATGCGATTGGCACAGGATAGAGTAGGGTTTAGGGCTGTTGTACATAGCGTCACTGTGAGTCGCAAACGGTTCGATGGCACATAACAACAGCATAGCCTAGATCAGGTGCACCTTAGTCTCCAGCCTGCCATTGTTGCATTTCAGTACTCTTGAGAGGTCCCTCACAGCTGACTTTCCCAATGCAATTTGTCTCCTGATTTCCTGGCTGCTGTTACCAAGAGTGTTGACTGTGGAGCCAAGCAAACTAAAACTGTTAACTATCTCAATCCCTTCACCATCCATACTGATGCTGCCAATTGGCCCAGTGGTGAGAATCTTTGTTTTCTTGATATTGAGCTTTAGTCCATATTGAAGACTGCAGTCCTTGACCTTCTGCAGCAAGCACTTCAGGCCCTCCTCAGTTTCAGCAAGCAGGGTTGTGTCATCTGCATAATGCAGGTTGTTGACGATTCTTCCACCAATCCTGATGCCACACTCTTCCTCACACAGCCCAGCGTCTCGGATGATCTGTTCTGCATACAGATTGAAAAGGTATGGAGACAAAATACATCCCTGACGGACCCCTTTCTTGATTTTGAACCATCCAGTGTCTCCCTGCTCTGTTCTGACAACTGCTTCTTGGTCCTCTTCCTCCATTACCAAGGGAATATTTAACCAAACAATTGAGAAAAGAAAAATCTTTAATAGTAAACTGTCACGCAAGGCTGTTACCAGCTTACTATCTTATTGCTGCACATAGTTCAGGAGAGTTGTGCACTGATTAGCCAAAATCCTTCTAGGAGACAACAGGCATCCTTGGGTAGCACAAATGGTTAAGTGCTTGGCTACTTAACTAAAAAGTTAGCAGTTTGAATCTACCCAAAAGTACCCTAAAAGAAAGATTTGATGATCCGTCTACTCCTCAAAGACTGCAGTCATTGAAAACCTCAGGGGACACAATTTACTTGACTGCAACTTGTAGAGTTTTTTGGCGTGGTTTTTGTTGTTTGTTTTTACCAGGTCATAATAAGGTCGGGAGCCCCTCAACTGTCCTTGCAGTTCAATCAACCCTAAAACACACTCCCAAGAACCTCACATACGCCTGTCAATGCTCACGCTCACCCCTTTCTCTCCGTGTCATGATCTTGTCCAGCACCAGCTGAAGAAAGTAAACGTCACTCTTTAACTATGTCAAACAGTGTCACTGGGGAGTGGAGGTGATTGTGTACACATATGGCTTTGTTCACCGTCACCAGGTTTCTATTCCTGGCCCTACCCTCTGAGGGTATACCAGAGGGCACAGTGTGGCCTCCTGGCTTGCAGCCCAGGCAGCTGTCTGTCTCAGAGAAGAATCAGATTTACGCCTGGGCATGCTAAGTTTGTTGGGTTGGTTGCTTGGTTTTTGTTGTTTTTTTTTTTTAAATTAAAAAAAACCCACCACAATACCAATTTATTGGCAAGTCAGTGAGGTAAGCAATTCAGGGAAGTTAATGTAATAGCTTTCTCCTGCTGCCACACCTCAGTAGTGGCCTCTCCTCCTCCTGGGTCAAACAGCTTACCCTCTTACACTTAAACTTGAGGACAACTTGCCTGGACTGATCTTTGAGCCTTGGCTTTGAGTTACCATGAGTGATGGGTGGGACATTTTTGTGTGAAATTCTTATTCTGAGCAAGGCAGAAATTACTCTCTCTCTCTCTCTCTTTCTTTTCCCCTCCGCATCTGGTAGCAAAAGCCCATTTTGAGCTGAAGGTGCTATGTTAAGTAGTAGATGAGGATAAAAAAACAAAACAAAACAAAAAAATCTTCCCATATATAATTCTTGCCCTTGTGCTCATAATTTGGTGTTAGGATGAGACTGGAAATGAAGTGGAAGCAAGAACATGATTTATTCTACTATAAGGCAGGTGGTAGAGAAATTTGTGAGGCAAAGGGGGCAGGCAGCATGGGCCAAGGTAGGGAGACCGGAGAGGCCAGGCATCTTAACAGGCCAGTGAGAAGTTTGATTTTGCAGAAATGTATGCAAGATACATAGGCAAGTGATATAGATATAGAAACAGTGATTAAGTGCTCAGCCATTAACTGGAAGGTCTGCGGTTTGAACCCACTAGCCACTCCATGGGAGAAAGATGTGTGATTGACTTCTGTAAAGATCATGGCTTTGGAAGCCTCATTGGAGCTCTTTGCTTTATCCTGCAGAATTACAATGAGTCAGGAGTGACTTAACAGCAGTATGTGATATAATGTTGAAGACAGAGACCATAAAAAACATTTTCCTCTAAGATGCATCAGAAGGCTTCATAGAAAAGACCTTGACTAACCCTCTCTTAGAGGCAATGGTGGCATAGAGTGTTACTATATTGACCTGCTAACTGGAAGGTTGGCAGTTCAAATCCACCAAGCCACCCAAAGTTGGGCAGCTTCCTTTCATAAAGATTTACAACCTCAGAAACCAAACAGAGGGTTACCAAGAGTTGGAACCACCTCAACAACACGGGGCTTGGTTTTGCTGTCTATCATTCTCTTGGTGTCTCTTGATGGCACAAGAAGTAAAGTTTTTGAGTTTGGCTACTAACCAAAAGTGGTGGCGTGAATCTACCGAGAGGCAAGGCAGAAGAAAGGCCTGGGGATTTACTTCTGAAGGGATCCTGTCCGTGAACACTCGGCAGCGCAGTTCTGCTATGAAGCACATGGGTTCTCACGAGGTAGAATGAACGTAGCAGTGATATTAGCTTGATTTGGACCCCAGGGCTTCAATATCTGCCCCTTTGCCCTCCACTTACCAGCACTTAAATTGGGTACTACTTCACATTACTCTGTGAGAACTCAAAAATCACGTTAAAGCCATTAAGAATAATTTCTGACTCTGAGCTCTTGTAATTTCTAAAATCAAAAAGTCATTTCTTGGGAGTGTGATCATCACGAGATACTCTTAGAAAATAAATATCAAAATTACTGGGAAAGACAAGCATCCCATTCAGAATGGTCTGTTTACTTTTTGGGTAGAAAATTATGAAAAGTAAAACTAGATACTCCTTTGAGGACAAAAAAAAAGTGTAGGACATTTTAAATGAAGTAAAATAAGAATTTACTAAGAGTTCTGAGAAAGGAAGGTTGAACCAAATGGGCAATAGAGTCAACTCATGTTTCTGAACTCAACTCATGCTGTGGTCTAGAAAACCAGTGGTAAGAAGCTGTGCTGCAATGATGAATGTTTGCAGTTCAAATCCACCAGCTGCTCCATAGAAGAAGGATGGGCAGTCTCCTCTCTTGCAATTAATAGACTCTGAAAACCCACTGGAGGGTCAGCTTTGGGTTGGTTCCAACTAGACAGTATGCAGCAAACAACAACAACTTTCTTTATATGGATAAAATGAATGAAAAAGATGAAAGAGACAGAAAATAGATGAGCAGTCAACAGTGAAGAGAGTGAAGAAGGAAGGAAAATCCATGTAAGAAGAGTTTGCTGTGATAGTATGTGTATCAGTATTTGGAAAACATTGAACTAGAATAATTCTAAATTCCAGGATTATGAGTGAGTTGAGTTAGAAAAGTATGGCCATCATTGGACATGAATTTTATACAATGTTACATAAAACAATCAAACTCATTGTTGTTGTTGTTGTTGGGAGTTGGGGAGGAGAGAGGCGGAGTTTTGCTGATCTCCAGATTCTAATGCAGGTAACCTCAGGCTGCATTGGCCAGGGCACACCCTGAAGCATTGCCAGAAAAGATTTTTGGGCCCAAGGGCCATAGGCCCTCGGGGCCAAGAAAATTTGCCTCAGCACCTGGCTTCAAATGGAAGACAAGAGGTATTAACTGATGAGAAGGCAATCCTGGAATGGAAGTTGCACATTGCAGTGTACTTAAGAACTTTAAATTAACGTCATATTGACTGCATCGTAAGAGATTCACCGCAGCATGATGTGTTCAGAATCAGAAATCCTGATGGCTTGAGACTTATGCCATCACATCAGGGGCTGGTCAATTGGAGACAGGTATTGAATGGTGTAGGCAAAAGGAGGAAGGGAGGTGGTGGAGTAAGGAAGAGTTGCTGGGCTGTAACATTGAATCTATTGGTCATTGCTATAACTGGGCAATTGTCTTTCATTGGTTCTTTTCTTTGGAATACTTGTCTGTAAGATACTATTATATATATTTAAAGATTGAGACAGACTAGGAAGAAGGATTGGCCATCCATTTCTGAAAAGACAGGCCTTCAAAAACCCTATGTACAGTAGAGCACACTCAGATTATCACTTGGACTAGCAGACATGGCAATTGAGACTGAGATCTTAGAAACAGAAATACAAAGAAGAAGGAACAGCTGTAAGCAAACACTAGTGACTGGAACATGGAACGTGAGAAGCATGAATGTAGGAAAATTGGACATTGTTAAGAAAGAAATGGAACGCATAAATATTGACATACTAGGTATAGGCAAAATGAGATGGCTTGGCATGAGACATTTTAAATCAAACGATTATATGATTTACTATGCTGGGGATGAAAAGGTGAGAAAGAATGGGGTTGGTTTCATAATTCAAAAAGTCATTTCTAGAGCCATCCTGAAATACAATGTGGTGAGCGATAGGATAATATCCATACACATACAAGGAAGTCCAGTGAATACTATCATCCAAATATATGCACCAACAACTAGAGCCAAAGAGGAGGAAATAGACGATTTCTACCAACTTTTGCAGTCAGAAGTTGATCAAACATGCAATCAAGATGCATTGATAATAATGGGCGACTGGAACGCAAAAGTTGGGAACAGAGAAGAAGGTTCTGTAGCTGGAAAATACGGGCTCGGTGAGAGAAATGAGGCTGGAGGTAGAATGATAGAGTTCTGCACATTCAATGATTTATTCATTGCAAATACCTTTTAAAAGAAACATAAACACAGGCTATACACATGGATCTCACCTGATGGCGTGCATAGGAATCAAATAGATTACATTTGTGGAAAGACTCAGTGGAGAAGCTCAATATCAGCAGTGAAAACCAGGCCGGGCGCTGATTGTGGGACAGATCACCAACTACTCATATGCAAGTTCAAGCTGAAGTTGAGGAAAATTAAATCAAGTCCACGGGAACCAAAATTTGATCTTAAGTCTATCCCACCCGAATTTCAAAATCATCTCAGGAATAGGTTTGAGGCCTTGAGCACCAATGAGCATAGACCAAATGAGCTCTGGAAGGATATCAAACTCATTAGGGAAAGGAGTTAAGGGTCAACTTTATTTCAAAACAATGCATTCCCTAGGGCACTGGGTGGTGACATCCTGACACCTTTGCCTAACACCTTGCATGACAAAGTGGACTTGGAAATCTGTCAAGTCAAAGATCTGGCAGAACTCTGTCTCTTCACCACACCACCAACTGGCTACACAAATTTGGCTTTCCCCTTATGTAATAAAAACCAATTGAGCCCGGTTATAACTGCCAGTCCATTGAATGAGAAAATTTATGTGGTAGTGCCTTGAAACAAATAAAAATCACTGTGTCCCAGTGAGGTATCATTATGCAGATTAAGGTATAAGGTAAGGTCCTTGAAACAAGTGGTCTGGATGTATTCCAGGATGTCTCTCATTTTTAAACACATGCTTTCTTGCATTCGGATATAATAGATGCCTGCTAAGATCAGATCTCCCAGGCTCTGTAATATCTAGGCAACTACAGTGGGGTCAGTAGAAATGAGAAGTGGAAAACACAAAATATTTTTAATTATTCTTTTTATAATTTGAAACTAGTCTGGGGCTGTCATTGGAATGAGTGAGGTGAGTAGGTTGTAAGTTCTATGGTAGAAACTTTAATGACTTTGCCATAACGTGTAACACCATACATTATGGTTGTGGTTGTTAGGTGCCATTGAGCTGTACGTGACTTGCAGAAATCACAGAGAGAGCCAGTTAACAACAGATATGAACCCTCTCCAATCCTGTGTTATTATCATCATCTCTGATACACTCAAGCCCATTTTTGCCAACATTATGTCAATCCAGCTACTTAAGGGTTTTTGTCTCTTTCATTGACCCTCCACCTTTCCAAGCATGATGTCTTTTTCCAAGGAAGAGCCTGTCCTAACAACATGCCCAAAAGATAATGAGATGAAGCTGTGTTAACTTTGCCTCCAAGGAGCACTCTGTCTTCATGTTCTCCAGGATGTACTTGTTAGTTCTTCTGGCAGTTCATGGTTTATTAAGTACTGTTCTCTAACATCAAAACTCAGAGGCATCTTCTCCTATGGTCCTTATTCATTGTCCAGCTGTCAGATGCACAGCAAGTTACTGAGAAAATCAGGGCCTGAATCAGGTAAACTTTAATCTTTTTTTTTTTTTTTTTTCATTACAGGCACAACTTGTTTTGTTTTGTTTTGAAATCAGTATAAGAAACTGGGTCCTAGAAGCTGCAGTGATCTAAGCAGCAGCAAATTTGTGTATTTGTCCTTTGTTTTTATCTTTAAACGGACATCATTGCTCTTCTGTAATTTAGAGAAATCCCTGATAGCAGACATCCTCAATGCAATACATCTTCTGTTCTCCTGACTATTGGAACCAAAGGTGTTGATTGTGGATCTAAGAAAGATGAAATCATTGACAATTTCAATCTTTTCTCCATTTATCATTATGTTGTGCTGATTTTTTTCCTTTTTTTTTTGTTTTTTTAAGGTAAAAAGTAAAGAAGAAAGGAATGTTATTGTTGTTTTCAATCGAGTTGGAACAGACCCATCACAGACCCTTCAGCAGGTTTTCAGAATCAGTTAATCACACAGGAGGAGATTGCCCATCCTTCTCCCACAGAGCTGTTGGTGGTCTCGAACCCTATGCCTTTGGGATTGCAGCGCAGCTTCTTGCCACTAGACCACCAGAGTTCCCTAGAAAGGCACAGACAGCTGAATTTTTTGTTTTCTTGATGTTGAGATGTAATCCATATTGAAGGCTATAGTTTTTGATCTTCTGTGCTCCAAGTTTTCCTCATTTTAAGCCAGGAAGGTTATGTCATCAGCATAATGTAGTTTGTTGATGTATCTTCCTCCAATCCTAAAACCACATTCTTCTTTAAAGAGTGCAGCTATATAGCACAACACATAGAAAATTGTCAGGTACCATAAAACCAGTCAGGATGAATGAGGTTGTACTATGATGACAATATTTCTTCCTCTCAAAATATCACGCCTCACACTACACACTCACACACCACAACTGAGTTGGAACCAATTCTCAAGTGACCCCCAAGCAAGTTTTCAGAGGCTATAAATTACACAAGAGGAGATTGCCCATCTTTCTCCTATCCCAAAATAGCAGTGGCTTAAAACATAAACATATGTTTCTCTCACATGATAGATAGATAGATAGATAGATAGATAGATAGATAGATAGATAGATAGATAGATACAGATAGAGATATATGTATATATCTATATATATATATGTACATCTATCTATCTATATATGTATATATATCTATCTCTATCTCGATCTTTATATCTGTCACTCGTGGTCTGTACCATATCTTCTTCACTACAGTATTCTAGCCAATGAAACAAACACTATCTGGAACATCAAATGCTGCTATGGTAAAGGAAAAGAAAACTGTGAGTGATTTGAAACAAATGACTAAACACGTTAGCATGACAGTGACATTCAACAGTTCTATTAATAACATATTGACCTACACTGGTCAAGTTGCACAAGATGAGCAGGAATTGAAAATCACCAAGTTAGCAGGATGCATTCACATCATGTAACTAAAATGTAGAAAATCAGAAATATCTGGAGAATCACACTCATGACAATCACATGGAATATTTTGCATTTCAATAAAATTGGAACAAAGATATGCCAATGTCCAGAAGATTACGAATGAATGTGCATTGACTATTTTTTCTGAGGCCAATTAGCAATACTGTAAAAATCAGAGCCCACACGGACGTCTCCATTAGAGTGGCATTCGTGAGTTATGGTATCATCATTGACATCATCTTTATGTTTGAAGGTTAGAAGATAAAATAAAATCTTATCACACCATGTTCCCCAAAGTACATCACTGGGTCCTTGGCGATCTCTCTGGCTCAAACTCGTTGCAGTCCAGTTGTAACTGACTCATAGCTGCCCCTTCAGATTGTGTGTTTGGAGGTTGTAGTCCAGTCCAGGTTTAACTGACAAACATAGTGGGTGTTTGGAGTTTGTAAATAAGGGAGAGAAGATTGTTCATCCTATTCCCAAAGTGTGGCTGGTGAATTCAAACCAAGTGTCACTTTTGGTTTTGCAGCCCAATTCCCAACAGACTACACCACCAGACCCCCAATAATGGAGAAGGAGGACTCTCATCTCTGTGCACACAAGTAGGAATGGGTCACATAGGAATGACGTTTGTATGACATAAAATACAGTGTTTAGTATTAGCATTTTTTCTTTTTTTATTATTATTAATTTTAATGACAGTTTACAGAGAGTTTGGATTTCCATTCCTTCATTGTTGCTCTTTTCTCCCTGCCCAACGCCCCACCCCCCTGCCCCAGTTCGCTCTTCTCTTTGAAAAGTAAAAGAAAAATTCTTTCTTTGTTATACACTCCCTTGCCCTAGGTCGGCTCCACTATGTAGCTTTCATTCTAGACTCCTGTCACGACAATAATACTTAATCATATATCCCTATTGAACAGTTTCCTCTCTTATGTTTCAATCCAGTATACATAATTGATCCCATCTAATGAGTCCTGAAGGATGATCGTTGTTGTTGTTGTTGTTTTGTACCACAGTCAGAACTGACCCATAGCTGACCTTTCAATAGGTTTTCAGAGGCAGTAATTGCAGGGAGCTCTGGTGGCCTAGTGGCAAGAAGCTGTGCTGCAAACCCAAGACCACCAGCCACTGCCTCTGAAAACCTTCCAGAGGGTCAGCTTTGGATCCATTCAGACTCGACCATACACAAGAAAAAGCAGTGTGACTGTGGTCAGTGCCAGATATTGATGGAAAAGGAATCTTCAACACATTCTTACAATCAATCCTGACATTCTAATCATTAAACAGTGCTTTAGAGTACCTTGGTCTGGACAGTACATGTGTATATCCTACTTATCAGATGCCCAAGTGTTTTCTAACTGTTGATATTGAATGTCCAGATACTTCTGGGAAAGCAATTCTATCCCTGAAGGATTCTTTGGGTTTGTTTTTGCTGTTGCTGATGGAGCTGCCTTTGACTCAGGGCTATCCCATGCACAATTCATTGGCATGCTTTCTGGTCTTGTGCCTTCTTCAAGGTTATTTGTGTACCAGATCCTTGTAACCTATAGTCTTTTGTTGGTCAAGTTTTAGAAGCACATTGCCAGGCCTTGCTTTCTAGTGTATCTTGGGCTGAAAGCTACACTGAATTCTACTGAGCTTCACAACTTCTCTTGTGGCTACAAGGGAAGACCATGACCAGGAATTGAATCTAAGTTAACTCATTATTGCAAAACAGCTTCCAGAGGGTCATTCTCAAAGATCCCCAGACCCTAAATATGTCTGAATTTCTCCTAAAACCGTATAGTCCTTACAATAATCCTATTAGCTAAAAACTATTAACTTCACATTGTGTATGTAGTTACTGTTATTATGTGCCATCAAGTGGTCTGTGACTCATAGTGACCCTATGTACAACAGCTGATTCCTGCCCTGTCCTGAGCCAGTCTTAGGTATGACTCGGACACACCTACCCCTATTGCCTTAGTTACTGCATCAATCCATCTCATCTGGGGTCTTCCTCCCCTGCACTGTACCTCCACTCTTCCAAGCACAATGTCCTTCTCCAAGGACTAGTCCCTCCTGGTCACATACCCAATGTGAGATGGAGCTTCCAAATCCTACCCTCCAAAGAAAAACTTGGTTTCATCCTCCCCAAGATGGACCAATTTGTTTTCCTGGCATATTCAAGACTCTTCTCCAGCACCACAGCTCAAAGTCATGAATTCACCTACTGTCATTCTTAGTCATTGTCCAGCTCTCTGATGCATAACAAGTAATTGTGAAGATGCTTGGATCAGGCACACCTTATTTATTCTCTAGAAAAATATCATTGCTTCTCAGTACTCTGGAGAGTTCCCTGACAGCAGATTTACCTAATGCACTTTGTCTTTTGATTTCCTGACTGCTAGTGCCAAGAGTTTTGATTGTGGAACCAAGCAAAGTGAAATTGTTAATAATCTCAATCTCTTCTCCATCTATCACAACACTGCCAGTGGGCCCAGTGCTGAGAATCTTTGTTTTCTTGATGTTCAGCTTCAATCTATATTGCAAACTATAGCCCTTAACCATCTGCAGCCAATGCCCCAGGTCCTCTTCAGTTTCAGCAAGCAAGATTGTGTCATCAGCAAACCACAGGTTGTTGATGAGTCTTCCTCCAATTCTGATGCCACATTTCTCCTCATAAAGTCCAGCCTCTTGAATGGAGACCTGGTCCTTATCCCCTTTAAAGTCACCATCTAATTTTGAATATATAATTTGATTTTTGAGAACCTGTAAGCATTTTACTGCCTTTTCTCACCTTCATTAAGTCTTCTTATCTGTATGCTACGCATGTTGTTGTTGTTGTTAGGTCATGTTGAATGTGACTGACTCCTAGAGACCCTACAAAGAACAGGTATGAACCCGGTCCATCCTCCTCATCTCTGACACGCTTGAGCCCCTTGTTGCACTCACTCTGTCAATCCAACTTTTTGAGGGTCTTCCTCTCCTTCGCTGACATTCCACCTTTCTAAGCAAAATGTCCCTTTTTAAGGAATAGCCCCTCATAACAACATGACCAAAGTTTTACTATCCTTGCCTCCAAAGAGCACTCTGGCTATCCTTTCTCTAAAATAAATCTTTTTTCTTTTTATACCTATGGGATATTTAGTACTGTCTCTAACACCACTGCCCAGAGGCATCACTTCTTCTGTCATCTTTATTCGTTGTCCAGGATCTAGTTGCACAGCAAGTGATCGAAAACACCATGGCTTGGATCAGGCACACCTTAGTCCTCACACTGCCATGACTATTCCTTAATATTGAGAGAAGTCCCTGAGAACAGACTTTCCCAATGCAGCATGTCATTTGGCTTCTTGGCTGCTGGCACCAACAACCAACAATGTGCTGGATCCACGTAAGCTAAAATCATTGACAATTTCAATCTTCTCTCTACCTATCCAGAAGCTACTTATTAGTCCAGAGATGAGGACTTTTGTCACCTTTTAATGTTGAAATATAAGCAATACTGAAGTCTGTAGTCTTGATCTTTTTCAGCAAGTGTACAAAGAGCATGGTTGGTCAATCTTTATTATTTTCCTCTAGTCCTATTGGAAACACCTGAAGGATACAAATCCAAATATTCGTACACAGCCAAATAACATGTTTCTACTTTAAAAACTTTCTGAGGAGGAAAAAAAAGTGTAGGAAAAGCTAATGAAAATCCTTTGGAGTCACTTTCTGGGGGTCACACTTGGGCCAGACAGATATTCCCTGGTTCCAGCATTGCATGTGGGCTGAATTTTAATGAAGAGTACAGATTTGGCTTTAAAAATCAAGCAACATAATCCTAAAAGGAATCTCAGTGAGGGATCCAGTTGAAGCAACTTGTATACAACCACCCTTCCCTGACCCAAAGGACATTTCACAACCTGAGATTTCATTTGGGAATTTTTTTTTTATTTTTTCCTCCCAGTTGGTCAAAGATACGGCATTTCCGAGATTATGCCACTACAACATAAAGGTTATTTATTTCCAAACAAAAGAATTAGGAAATGTGAACTTTCAGACTTTAAAACTAACATTAACTCATCTGCCAGAGACAGATGGTATTTAGTATTTTCAATGAAGAGGCAGCTAAATGTGAAAACTTAATACATCTGGGATGAGTCATCAGGCTGAGCTAATTTGCTAAGATCTTAGCTTTCTCATTTCCTGATTAGATTTCCCCCTCCCCAAGCCTCCTTTTGTCTTGCAGCCTGGCATCTGTGGCCCGAACAACTTTCCATTTAGCTAGCACAGAGGAAATACTTTGAATTTTCTTTTAATTGCAGTCTCACCTAGCGATATGCTAGAGTATTGTTCTCAAACTTAGTTAACTACAACATTCTCTAGAATAGATCACATTCTAGGTCACAAGGCAAGCATTAGTAGATTCAAAAATGTAGAAATAATACAAACCATCTT
>NW_006399856.1:2087240-2089890 GCF_000299155.1 Elephantulus edwardii | reverse complement strand
GGAGGAGGGTAGAGAGAATAGTGCAACAATGAATGAGTGGAAGCCCAAAATCTCTGTAAATGTTTATGAAAATTAATAAAATATAATTATAGAAAAAAAACAAACTTAGTTAACTACAATGGTGAAACGATTTGCAATCAAGGCTTTATGATCATTCTGATGAAAAGTTTTCAATTCTATTTATTCCTGCTAAGTATTTATGTTAGTCCCATGTATAATCTTTATTTTGTTGTTGCTGTTGTTGCTGTATACTTCGAGTTGGAAATGACCCATAGGTGACCAACCATCCAGCAAGTTTTCAAGGCAGTTAGTCAAATAAGGGGAGATTACCTGTCCTCCTCTCACAGAGCAGCTGGTGGGTTCAAACCACATGCCTTCAGGACTGCAGTGCAGCATTTAACCTCTAGGTCACCGGAGCTCCCTTATTAGAAAGATATAACTTTGGAGTTTTTTGTTTTTAGCTTTTAAAATGTGGGTTCCTTTGTTCCTTGATTGCTGTTACATGCCAAAAAGTTGACTCCAGGTCAAAAGTTGACTCAAACAGCACATTCTAGGTCCAAACCCTTCAAGTGTCCTCTATCCTGTATCCTAAACACCCATTGCATGTTGCAGTGACATTACAAATCCATTACCCTGAGAGTCTTTCTTTTCTTTGCTAACCCTCTATTTTTCTAAGCAGAATGTACTTTTTCCGCAAATGAGTACCTCCTAATAACAGATGTATACCTTAGTGTATTGTATTTCTTATTAACTCCACGAGGCAAATGTCCTTATTTTCATTCAATGTGTTCTCTAGAGGTTTCCTGAATGTCTAGTAAATGTGCATCCTTGTAGTAATTTCTATGACATTTAGGAATCTGTGCTAGTACATTACTATCAGTCACCCAACAATTTAAGAGTTGCCCCCAGATTGTGGTGCAGAAACATTCTTCTGCTTTTGTCCTTGAGCCATCTATCAATCTACGCACAATTCCCCTGCATGTGGCATCCTGGTATTCCACGTACCTTGAGGCTTCATCCCTCTACCTTCCCCTAAGTCTTTCTCGTGACTCCTCAGTATTTTCCATTACTGTCCTTCAAATAGGAGCTCTGATGCCCTAGTGGATAAGAAGTTAGACTGTCAACCTGAAGGCAGGCAGTTCAAATTCACTAGCTGCTCCCCAGGAGTAAGATGGACTATCTCCTCTCATGCAATTTACAGCTCTGCTAACTTTTGGAGTTTCAACTCTGAGGTGGCTCCAAGAGTAAATTGTTCTTTTTCTGTTTGTTTTTTGGGGGGGTTAAAAATCTGTTCTTCACTAAAAGCCTTACCTAACTACAACAAAAGTGTCCTTTCCCTGTAGTCCCTGAGCTGCGTAAAAAGTTCTCTCAAGGCAGGTCTCTCTCCCAATATAATCACCGCTCCATTCTTGGATCTCGGTAAGCAGTTGCATCTCTACCACTGTGGATTCTATGAACAAGACACTAAGAAAATATCCTAAGCTTATAATCCATTCCCTATTCTGCATCACATTTCAAACTAGCACTAGCCAATTTGTCCAGTATTACTCAGCAGAAGTCCAAATAACAGCCATAAGACCCAAAATATAATATCAGCAAAATAGAAATGTCAAACACGTCTTTGAACTATCTCATATTAAACTCCCAGGGAGCAATTAAAGTTCAAAATTTAAATCCTGCTTTATATTGTAAGTGGGAGAAAAAGCAGCAGCCAGTCTGCTTCCATAAAGATTTAAAGCCTTGTAAACCTTATAGGTCAGGTCTACTCTTTCCAAAGAGTTATTTGAGTCATTAATAACTTTACAACGATAGGTTTGAGATGTTTTTCTTTCTTTTTTATCTTCTTAAATTATAAGGCTAACAAACGGAATATCAACAACCTTAAAGATTACAAAGATTAAATGCTAACCATTATGTTCTATAATATTTAAAAACAGTACTCTGCCTCAAACACAGGCATCATCATAAACATGTGCCTACAGCATTTGCAACTCTTACTGGCAAAGAAGTGATTCTTAAAGGATCTCCATAGTTGTGTTAGTAAAGGACAAAGCTTTGTGTACCCCAATTTTTAGAGAATATAAAGAGTCAGTAGACATGTAATGACTGGACTCACAGCAAAACCCCTCATCCTAGAGCAGATACATAGCACATAATGTTGTTATTGTTATGTGTCGTTGAGTCACTTGCAATTCACAGCAACCCTATGTACAATGGCCCTAAACTCTGCTCTGTCCTGTGCCAATCGCACTGTCTCTGACACTCCCACTCTGATTACCCCCGTCACTGAATCAATCCACCTCATAGAGGGCCTTCCCCTCCTGCGCTCTCCCTCCACACTACCAAGCATGAGGTCCCACTCCAAGGACCGGTCTCTCCTTATAAAATGTCCTAAGTATGTTAGATGGAGCCTCAGAATCCTTGCCTCCAAGGAGCCTCCCAGTTTAACCCTTTCCAGGATGAATCTGTTTGTTTTCCTAGCAGTCCTTGGTACCCTCAATACTCTTCTCCAGCACCACAGCTTTAAGGCATCAATTCTCCTTCTATCCTCTTTGGTCATTGTCCAACTCTCTGATGCATAACAAGTGATTGCAAAGACCATGGCCTGTATCAGATGCACCTTAGTCTCCAGAGAGACACCATTGCTCTT
>NW_006399856.1:2062033-2086795 GCF_000299155.1 Elephantulus edwardii | reverse complement strand
CCTGGTCCAAGTACAGGTTTCTCATTAGCACTATCAAGTGTTCTGGGATTCCTGTTCTTCTCAGAGTCAGCCACAGTTTGTTATGATCCACATAGTCAAACATTTTCCAGAATAGAATAATTTATTACAAAACAGACACATTGTCCATGCCTCCTCTGTCACTGGTGGATCACAGGTTGCTGGAATCAGTGTCATTGGTATTTAAAACACCAGCACTATCATCACCCTGGATGGACATATCTCAGCAGAGCTTCTGGACAAAAACTAACTAGGAGGAAAGTGTTGCTGATCGACTTCCATAAAATCAGCCATTGAAAGTTTATATGTTCCAGTTTAGAATATTGTTGAAGTTAGTGCTAGAAGATAAGCTCCTCTGGTTAGAAGACACTCAAAATGCACAGAGGCCACAACAATAGTCACCAGTATAACAGCTATTGTAAACATGGTGCAGGACAACACAATTGTTTTGCTTTGCTTTTTTTTGCTTTGCTTTGGCTTTTTGTGTGTTTTGTTTTGTTTTGCTTTTTGTTGTACATGGCCCTGCCGTGATTTGGAGCCAGGTCAATAGACTTTAACAATGAAAAGAAAAATGCACTGTAGATGTCTCCAGATGCATCTAGAGGGACTTCTATGGAATTAAGAGACTATAAAGTAACTCCTGTTCTGGCTATTTAAGTAAACATTTTGAGACCAGTATTTATTTATTCCATCCCCTTTTTCTATCTCAGCTCAAAAACTTGGATGGGGAGCAGCATGGGGTATGTCTGAAAGAGAGCATCCTGGCTGAGGAAATAGTATAAGCCACACTCATAATATGCAGATAATATGTAGACCCATCGTGAAATTGTCAATGTGTTCAGAAACACTTGAAAGCATATTATGAAAATTGCTGGGAAAATTGGTACTAAAGTCAGAACGCAGGCTTTGAATGCAAGGTGAAGGAACTCCAGTTGTTTCTGTGGCTGTGCAGAACCATGGACTCAAAGACAGATTCAATCAAGTAACAAGATGACTAACCTGATAATAATGATGTATAAGTGAAGGTGGAGCACAAACAATAGCTACCTCCGGAAGGGACAAGACAGTACAAAAATGGGACATTGATGAGGTATAATTCCTAAGATCTGGTACCTAATTAGGTGTGCTGAACCAAGGGGAGAGGAAACCATTTCATTGCAGAGGTTTCTGTCTGGATTTTGTTCCTGGGAAGATTGTCATACCTATCATTGAAATGGGAACGCCGTGAGGACAGAAGATAATTTGCCCCATTTCTGATCATTAAAAAAGATACCAAGACAAAAGTGTTGGCATGAGAAACCAGAGCTGAGGAGAAAGGGTAACAGAAAGTTGGTGATCTAAAGATCTTTTTCATCTAGGAGAGTTGAAATTGAGAGGAACAAATGGAAAACTGCTAAGGGAAAAATCTAAAGAAAGAATGATCAAAGACATCAGAAATGACTTAGTGAGTAATGTGTTGCACTCCCAACCCAAAAGCAGGTGGTTCAAACCTATCAGCTGTTCTGTCGGAGAAAGATGGGCAATCTCTTGTTCTGCTATTTATAGCCTCTGAACGCTCACTAGAGGGCCAGCTGTGAGCCAGTTCTAACTACACTTCAATGTGTTGGTGTTATATTTTAAAACCATACTAAATTGAGCAAGGATGCCATCAGTTTAGAGACTAAGGTAACCTGATCCAAGTTATGACATTTTCAATTACTTCATCTGATTCAAGCCATAGTATTTTGAATTATTTGCTATGCATCTGAGAGCTAGACAGTGAATAAGGAAGATAGGAAAAGAACTGATGCCTTTAAGCTGTGGATTGGAGAAGAGCACTGGACATCCCTTGGTGGGCAAAAGAACAAGCAGATATGTCTTGAACAGGGTGCAGCCGGAATGTTCTTTGGAGGCAAGAATGATGAGGCTTTGTCTCACATTCTTTGGGCATGTTGCTAGGAGAGGCTATTCCTCAGAGAAGGACATAATGCTAGGAAAAGTGGAGGGTCAATGAAGGAGAGGAAGACCCTCAACCAGGTGGATTGACACATGATACAATGGGCTCTTTTGTGTCAGGAAGTGTAAGGATGGAAAAGGATTCAGAGCTTTTATTCATAAGGTCACTATGAGACATCCTTGAATTGATAGCACCAATCAACAATAACATATGAATGCAAAAGTTGTACAGTGAATAAGGAAGAACAAGAGCTAATGCCTTTGAATTGTGGTGGGTGCTAGGAAGAGTACTGACTATACTGTTGTTCTGTTGTTTAATGCCGTCGAGTCGTAGACGACTCATAGCGACCCTATGAACGAACAGCCTGAGCACTGTTCGTACATAGAGTTTCCGGAGGCAAGCCATTTTGGAAGTGGATGCCGCTCCTGCTTCCAGGCTTGATTTAGTCGGGAAGCTCCAGCCAACACTGTCCACCATGGGTGCCCATTACCATGACTGACTATACTATGGACTGCAAAAAGAACAAACAAATCTGTCTTAGAAGAAGTACAGCTGGCGTTCCTGATAAATTGTTGTTGCTATTGTTGTTGTTGTTTGGTGCTGTCAAGTCGTAGACGACTCATAGCAACCCTATGAACCAAAGGCCTCAGCACTGTTCATAGGGTTTCCAGAGGCAAGCCATTTTGGAAGTGGATGCCACTCCTGCTTCCAGGCTTGTTTTAGTCAGGAACCTCCAGCAAACACTGTCCGCCATGGGTGACCATTATTGCATTTGGCACATTAGTGTCACAGTGTTCAGCATCACAGCAACCACGAGTTACCTCTGCACAGCAATGCACAGACTAGTGCCATACCACCTAGAAGAATGCTTGACAGGAAAACAATTTGAACCTGGCCTAAGGGCCACAGACTAAAATCACCCATCTTCAGCTTGGTAGCATAACTCTTTGTCCACTAGGCCAATGTACCTCTCTCTCTCTCTTTCATCATTGTTATTGTTGTTTGGTGCTGTCAAGTCATAGACGACTCATAGCGACCCTATGAACGATAGGCCTAGCATTGTTCATAGGGTTTCTGGAGCAAGCCATTTCAGAAGTGGATGCCGCTCCTGCTTCCAGGCTTGTTTTAGTTGGGAAGCTCCAGCAAACACTGTCCACCATGGGTGACCATAGGATAGTAAAACTTTGTCTCTTATACTTTGAGCTTGTTGGCATTATGTAGGAAAAATGCAGAAGATGAGTGAAAGAGGAAGACCTTCAATAAGATGTAATAGCACTTTGACTGCAACCATGGGTTTGAGCATGATGGAAGTAATTTGCATGGTGCAGGATAGGTAAAGGCTTAGATCATTGGGTCACCATGATCTGCGGTCAACTTGAAAGCACCAAACAACACAACATATTTTATAACCTTATAATACTGGTTTCACTAAGTAGCCCAAAGGGAGAGGATTTTTTTTTATTGCAAAGATTAAAATATTATTATCTCTGAGGTAAGGAATGAACCTACTTTGTTCTACACCAATTGTGTGGGGTTTTTTTTTTATTTTACCAATATTTTGTTACAAATATAAATATTTAAAACTTTAAATGCTACTAATTTGGTTTGAATTATTCATATTTTAACTCCCAATATATGCAAATATGGCCTAGTGGTAAAAAGCTGCAGTGCAATCCCACAGTCATACGGTTCAAATTCACCAGCTGCTCTGAGCTGGAGGGTCAGCTATGAGTCAGTTCTAACTCAATGGTACATAACAACAACATACGTGAATGTGCATTTATGGCAGTAAAATCATTGGTTTGAAGCAGGAGTGGCAGCCACTTCCTCAACAACATGCCTCTGGAAACTCTATGAACTTTGAGAAATGACAACAGTTATAGAAAGGCTTCAGGTCTTATGTTCACAGAGTACTTATGAGTCATGCTTGACTTGACAGCAATCAACAACAATGACAACAGTATCATTGGAGGGAGCTCTAGTGGCCTGGTTGTAAAAATCTAGTCTGCAATTCCAAAGCAACATGGTTTGAATCCACCATCTGCTCCACGGGAGAAGAACGGGCAGTCTCCCCCTGTGTGATTACTGCCTCTGAAAACTCACTGGAGGATCAGCCATGGGTTGGTTCTAACTTGATGACATACAACAATAATGTCATTTGCAGGGTGCTCTGGTGACCTAGTGGGTAAGGTGTTGTGTTGCCAACTCCAAGGCTCCTCCTGTATGATTTCCAGCCTCTGAAAACCCACCAAGGGTCAGCTATACTCAAAGACAATGAATTAAGTAGAACTAAGTTGAATGTCATTGTAGATTATTTACATTAACATGAGGTCATACTGGAATAGGTAATTAAATTTGACCAATTCATTCAATGTGACTAATCTCTTGCTTTATAAGGCAGGAGAAGGATGAGCAATCTCCTCCTGTATGATTAACTTTCTCTGAAAACCCAATGGAGGGTCAACTATGGCTAGGTTCTGACTCTACAGTACACAGTAACAGACTTTATAAGTGGATAAAAAGAAACCCAGAGATAGGCACAACGATGTACAGATATACGAGAAGAGAGCCACATGAATATGTTAACAGATTGAAGTTATTTATCTAGAAACTAAAGAACTTGTGAAACCATCAAAACCTACAAGAGGTACAGAAGAATCCCTTCCTGAGTTTGCAGAGAGAAAATGACACTTTGATGCAGGACTTCTAACTTCTAGAACTCTGACAGAATAAATTGATGTTATTTTAATCCACTCAGTGTTGGGAATTTTGTTATGACAGCAGAAATTAATAGTTACTTTCAGAGAGAAACAAAGGGTGACTAGTACAATATGCTGAATATAAAGTCAAAATGAAAAAGTAAATGACTTTGAGGGTTTTTTATCTTAAAAGAGCATTTCATCATTTGTTACTATATTTAATATCAATTTATTTATTCATCTAGCATTTATTCAAAAAAATATTTGTAGATCAACTATTACGTGCCAGGCATTTAGGATACGTTAGTAGGCAAACCACCAGGCTACTTTTCTAATTGGAATTTCTTCCATCCTCCCTGCCTTCCTGAAATGTAAGCTTACTTGAACCTTTTAAAGAATCCTATATACAGGCATACTTCATCAGAGACATTATAAACCTAGATCGGAGTGCATCAAGTCCACTAAAACTCACAATGACTCTAGGAACAGCCAGTCTGAGCCTAGTCTTATCCTATACCATCTTCACAACCTTTGATATGCTCAAGCCGATTGTTACAACCAGTGTATTGATCCATCTTGTAGATAATCTTCCTCTCCTCTGACCTTCTACCTTTCTGAGGAACACAGCATAATATCCTTTACCAAGGACTGGACCCTTTTCTTTTTGTTTTTTTAATTAATTTTAATGAAAGTTTACAGAGTCTTAAGGTTTCCATTCATTCATTGTTGCATTTTTCTCCCGGCTGACCACCCACCCATCCCCCACTTCATTCTACTTTTTTAAAAGTAAAAGAAAAATTCTTTCATTGTTATATAATACCTGCCCCCCAAGTCCACTCCACTATGCAGCCTTCATTCTGGACTCCTCTCATGACAATAATACCTAATCAAATATCCCTTTTAAACAGTTCTCTCTATCTGTTTCAATGTAGTATGCATTATTTATCCCCCCCTTTCTCAGTCTTCCCTCAACCCTGATGTCAGTCTCGTTTTACAACAGTGGCCCGATTCAATATTTGTCCTTTTGTGACTGAGACATTTCATTCACCATAACATTCTCCAGGGTCACCCATTTAAAATAATATTTCATGAGTTCCCTGTTTTTCAATGCTGCATAGTATTCCATTGTGTGAATATACTACAATTTCTCATCCATTTATTTGTCGATGGGCATTTTGGTTGTTTCCAACACTTTGTTATTGTGAACAAAGCCACAATGAACACAGTTGTGCATATATCTGCTTGCGATTATGGTTTCTTTATATTCCTAGTAGTGAAATTGCTGGGCCAAATGGCATTTCTATTTGGAACTTTTTGAGAAAGTGCCATACTGCCTTCCATAGTGGTTACACCATTTTACACTCCCACCAACAGTGAATAAGGGTTCTAGTTTCTGTGCAAACTTGCCAGCATTTGATGTTTTCTGTTCTGTTAAGTTTTGCTATTAATACTGGGGCGAGAAAAAGTAGAACAGAAATAAATTAAATAGAAAACTGAAAAACAATTGAAACCGTCAACAAAACAAGGAGTTGGTTTTTTGAAAAAGGTCAATAAAATTGGCAAACCACTAGCAAAACTAACAAAGGATAAGAAGAAAAAGACACAAATAATCTGAATAAGAAATGAAATGGGCAACGTCACAATAGAAACAACTAAAATAAAAAGGCTAACATTGGAATACTATGAAAAATTATACTCAAACAAATATGAAAACCTAGAGGAAATAGACAAATATTTAGAAATTCACAACCTACCTAAACTGACACCAACCGAAATTGAACACCTGAACAGACCCATTACAAAAGAAGTTGAAAAGGTAATAAAACAACTTTCAGCCAAAAAAGTCCTGGACCAGATGGTTTTATAAGTGAATTTTATCAAACATTCAGAGGAGATTTGTCACCAATCCTACATAAACTATTTCAGAAAATAGAAAAATATTAAATTCTCCCAGGCTCATTATATGAAGCAAACATATCCTCGATACCAAAGCCAGATAAATACACAACCAAAATAGAAAATTACAGGCCAATACCTCTCATGAACATTGATGCAAAAATCCTGAATAAAATCTTGACCACTAGAGTCCAATTGATACATCAAAAATATAATTCACCATGACCAAGTGTGATTCATTACAGGTCTGCAAGAATGGTTCAACATAAGAAAAACAATCAATGGAATTCATTACATTAACAAAGCAAAAAACCAGAACCACATGATCCTATCAACTGATGCAGAAAAGGCCTTTGACAAAATTCAACACCCTTTCCTGATTAAAACACTCAACAAAACAGGATTAATGGGGAATTTCTTTAACATAGTAAAAAGTATATACACAAACCCGAGAGCTAACATTGTTTTCAACAGAGAGATTAAAGGCATTCCCCTTGAGAACAGGAACTAGGCAAGGATGCCCACTATCACCTCTCCTATTTAATATTGTATTGGAAGTCTTAGCGATAGCAATAAGGCAAGAGAAGGAAATAAGAGGTATCCAAATTGGCAATGAGGAGGTAAAATTATCTCTCTATGCAGATGATAGGATAGATAGTATACTTAGAAAACCCTAAAAACTCAGCAAAAAAACTGGACATAGTTGACCTATTCAACAAAGTGGCAAGATATAAGATCAACATACAAAAATCAATTGTATTTCTCTACAGTGGACCCTTCTCTTGACATCCTCACAATTCACAAGTTTTAGCATTCTTGACTCTAATAAGCATGTTGGTTTCACTGCTCCAAGACAGATTTATTTGTTCTTTTGGATATCTCTGAGATATTCAATACTCTTCTCCAACATGACAATTCAAAGGTGTCAGTTCTTCTGTAATGCTTACTCATTGTTCAACTTTCAGATGAATAAGAAGTAATTCACAATACTGTGGCTTGGATCAAGTACACCTTAGTCATGAAGCTGGTATTATTAACTGTCTATCTTTCTCCCTTGGAGTGGCTTGTTACTTCAAACTACCCAATCTTTCCTTTCACAGGAAAACATGCTATGCACCATACCACCAGAGCTCCTTATGGTGTCTATAGAAGTACAGAAATGAGCCCTAGGAAATCTAACTTCACTATGAAGGGTATTTCATAAAAGTCCCTAGGAAAATCACTTCCTTTTTAGAATTTTAATTTCAGGCAAATGTGGTCTTGTAATGAGACTGTCTCTTTCTAGCCATCAGGTCTTTCTCTAAATCAAATGAAACCTGTAACCTTTAGTTCTACACAAGTTGATATATCTCTATTAAATGGAATGATTTGATGCAATACTAATTTGGATTTTGTGACAATGATTGATTTCTAGTAAAAGACTATTTGAGTAATGTTTGTAGTTATTTATGAATGGTGCCTAAGCTCATAAATCTTAACTACTCTGGAACAGTTCAGCAGCTCAAAGGTGCCTCTGGTCTCCTTTCTGAGACACGCATGCATTCATTATCACCAATGCTATTAAAACTGATGGAACCTGCTGGTGAACCTGCTGAACCTCCTCTACCAGGCCTAGGGGATAAAGACCCTCTGAGGACCCACAGATGCTAGGATGTCATGCACTCTGTCTCTAAGTGCATTTCAGTCTGACAAGAGCTGTAACTTGTATTTTTCCATGGCCTAGGAATCTTTTGATCAAAACTTGTGAGTTTTCTTCCTGGATATAAAACACATATAATTAAAAGAATCCAAACATTCGTTGACATATAATTGACTCCAAAGCATAGTGACCTTATGGGAGGCACAGTATAACTGTGGTCCAAGGCTGTACAATAGTTGATTCCTGCCCCCCCTTCTTTCTTTTTTGAGTATGTAAATGTGACTTTCTTCCAAGGCACCTCTAGATGAATTCAAACTTCCAACCTTTCAATTAACAGCCAAGAATATTTACCATTTGTATCACCCAGGAACTCCCATTAAAAGAATAAAAACTAGATCTGCTTTGAGAACGGGGGTTCTGTAGGTTTCCCGGATCTAACTGAAAGTTGAGGATAGGTGAGAGCCTAATGAAAGCATGGAAATTATTGTTCTGAGAAGGAACATCTCTTATAAAGACTCAGATCTCTAAAACATAGAAGCCACAAAGCGTATATGCATCTAAAACTTTCATTTTGCAAAAACAAAGGCAGAGAAAGGGAAGCTTGAGAAGTAGAAGCTTCTAAAAAACATTAAATAATTTAGTGTACCTTGTGGTCAAGGGCAAGCCAGTGAAGCATATGAAACGGAAGACAAACATAATTGGATTTGCTCTTTAGAGATATTATTCTAGAAATATAGTGGAGAAGGAATTATTATTGTTAGGTACTGTCCTTGATTGTGACTTAAATCCCCATGAACAACAAACAGATTGTCACCTTGCCCTATCCTGCATCATTCTCACAATCTCCCCCATGCTGAAGCTAACTGTTGCAGTCAACCTGTCAATCCATGTCATTGAGAGGCTTTTTTTACTTCAAAAGCTAGCATCTCCTGACAATATGTCCAAAGCGTATGAGATGAAGTTTCACCATCCTTTCCTCTAAGAAGAACCCTGGTTGCACTTCCTCCATGACAGATTAGTTTACTCTTTCAGGAAATTGTTTTGTTTTCAATACTCTGCACCAACATTATAATTCAAAGGCATCACTTATTCTTTGGTCTTCCTTATTCACTGCCCAATTTTCACATGCATTAGAAGCTATTGAAAATACTATGGCTCAGTCACGTGCATTTTTGCCTTTAAGCTGACATCCTATGTCAAAAGCAACACATCTTTTGATTTTTTGACTACTGCCACCTTGGATATTGATCCCAGACAACTTCAATATTTTCTCTATCATGATGTTGCATATTGACTTAGTTGTAACAATTCTTTTTTCCCCTTTGATGTTTATGTGTTATCCATATTGAAGGTTGTAGTCTTTGACTTTCTTCAGTAAGTGCTTTAAATCTACTTTACTTTCTGATAACAGCATAGTTGTTGAGACTTCTTCCACTTGTGAAGGAAGTTGGATGTAAGAAGACTAGTATTATGGCTTTGGACCTAGCCTAGGAAAAAAGAACTGGTGTCCTGAATTCATATGGCCCTACTGAGGATGTAGAGAAGACGCATTGAAAGAATTTAGGAGCTGGAACAAATGTGATGTGTCGATGAAAGTGAAGGAGAGAGAAATCAACGTTGACTCCTGGGTTCCTATAGTGAAAATGGGATCTCTCATTGTGATAGGATAGAGGCTCTAGAACACCTCCGGGGTCAAATAGACATGTGAGTAGTTGAGAGGCTGCCAGAGCCCAAACTTTTGAGTAGGTAGTAGAGGTCATTTGAGAAATCTAAGCTAATTGATGGAAGGAATGTAAAGTTATAAACATATATGTTATAGCTGTGGAAAACAGTTGAAAAGTACCATCATTTAAGGTAGCAGAACTGGTCTTTTTTTCTAGAATGTTCTTAGACACAAACTGAAAAGTGAGAAAGAGTCCAAATAGTACAGATTGAATCAGAGACAAGTACATAATTATACTCATGACAAGAATTTCAGCATTTAGCCTAACAGTGGCATTGTTACTTAATAGGGTCAACATCAATGAGAAGGCTAGAATTATACTTAAGGTCTCCTGTACCACCATCTACATTTGAAAATACTCTGTAACTATTGAAACACCTCCCTAATAACATTGCGCTGTACTTCTAGCTTGCTATTAGTCTCCTCATTTTAAACGTGAAGGAATCCTACATGGAAGTAGATTTGCTTCCATGCAATTCAGTGGGAATGACTGAGATGGAAATTGTCCCAGGCCTTTTGTTTTGGGCTCACCCCACTGTCTCTATTTTCTTAAACTGCTATTTATTGTTCCCATGCATTTATGTTAGTTAATTGTTTTCTGTGTCTAGGAATCCTCTCCATTAGAAGGGGGAAAATAAACAAAAGGGAAAAAAGACACTTCTGCTGAAGATGGGGGCAGTTACACAGCATGAGAGAATTTCCCAGAACCATTTCTCAGAGACCTAAGATGCCCTTCCCTAGCCTTCAGCCTGTCAGCCCTTGCTGTGCCCCGGAGACATAGAAGAGTTTGAAATATGGGCTGCGCTTGTCCCTGCTCCTGCCTGGCATTTTCTATTTCTACTCTGCACCATCATGGATAATGAAAGTTGACCAGCGGCTTGGTTTCCTATTACTGCCACTGTCATTTCCATTTGCTGCATCTCAGGTCTTTTTAGCACAGCATTATTGTGTTTGGGATCTCATTTTCCAGGCAGTGATAAATTCCAAGAAAAACCCATTTTATTGAATTCTTTTCAGAATATTATGCAAACATGTCTAAATTACATGGTCACCAATTCTACTCTAAAGTCTGGTTTGGACTTCATGTTAATTCAAGTAGGGGAGAGAAAGGGGGGGGGAACCCTGAAAATATTGAGATGCCATCTTTCATGCTCAAATATGATTTATATTAAAATATACTCCTTTCTAAAAAAAATCTAAATTCTTTTTGAGGACCCTTGGCAGCGAAGGCCACATTTCAGGACGAGGTTCTCCTCACGGAACATGTGGAGGGGAAGCTGCCCAGTTTGATTTTAGAGGACAGACTGAATCAGGCTGAAAGCCCACTGCTATATGGAGGTTAAGATGTGATCCTTGCTTGTTCAAAGGACTAAATAGTTCCTTTAAGTAAACTCAAGCTTTTATCTAATCTTACTTCTTCCAAAGGACTTTAAAGGGTGAGTAGTAACAGCACAGAGCTGTGCCACCAACCCAGAGGCATCAAATCTACCAGATGCTCCTCAGGAGAAAGGCAATCGCTTCCCATGTAATTTATAGCCTCTGAAATCCCACTGTAGGGTCAATTATAAGTTGTTTCCAACTCAACAGCAACTAACAACAAGAGCAACAACAATGGCTATTTCCCACTTTCCTATTCCCTCCATCACCAACTATAAACTTCTTGCCTCCACTGTATGCACTCAAAACAAACCGAATCCATTACCTTCATTTCAATGCCTGGCAACTCTCCATTGGGTTTCCTAGGCTGTAAATATTTACAGGAAATTGGTTTTCTCCCAAGGAGCAGCTTGTGGAATGGAAATGCCAATCTTTCAGTTAGAAGCCTGACATGTTATACACTATGTCACCAGGGCTCCTTGTCCCATATATACTATTGATATATACTGTCAAATGAGAATCGACTCATAGCTGACCCTCCAGCAGATTTTCAGAGTCAGTAAATTGCAAGGAAAGATATTTCCCATCTTTCTCTCAAAAAGCATCTGGTAGACTCAAACTGTATACTTTTGTGTTGGCAGCACAATTCCTTACCACTAAGGCACCAGAGCTCTGGGTATTAAAGTCAAGCCTCAACAAGAGATGGCCTACTTTAGAGCCAAGCTCTATTTCAGTTGGGTCAATACATTTCTGACCTATGAACATGTGCATGCATGCACACACACAAACACACATTCACACAATTTGGATGGGACATTCCATCTCTCACACTCTGTTTATTTTGGAATTTGCTAAACTTGGACAAGGTCAGATAAGTTGGAACTACCAATAACTCGTGTCACTAGAGAGACACCTGTCTGAGAGTGACAAGACAGGAAGATTGTAGGCTAGGAGTGAAAGGCAAAGTGCAGGGAACATTATCCAAGCACCTGGCACAGCCCATACTTGAGTCAGAGCCACCCTCTTTGGCTGTGTAAACATAAAAACAAGTATAAGAAAGAACCTGAAACTACATTTTTTAAGTTTCAATTTATTTATCTAAAAATGGGGATGCAAACTATAAAAAAGAATTCCAGTATATGGTCCAGAGATCTCCAGATTTCAAAAATCTTGCCCATAATATTTTTTTTAAATGTCATCATACACACAAGTGGTGGACTACAGAATAGAAATCATGAAGAAAGAGAAACTGAATTTTGGCATTGATCTTTCTCCAGTGATTATTTCCACATAAACAGTCGATATGATTCTTGTGTAGTCTGTCAGGTGAAGTCCATGTATATAGTTGCCTTTTTGTTTCTTAAAAAATGTATTGGCTATAAGCAAGTCATTAAATGTATAAACTGCAATCATTCAATCTCCAGCCTCATTTGTGTTCTCACATCTATACTTTCTACCTACCAATCCCTCAACTCTGTTCCCAACTTTTGCATTCTAGTTCCCAATTATTATCAGTGACTCTTGACTACATGTTTGGTCAGTTTCAGATTGGGAAAGTTAGTAGAATTCCTTCACTTTCTAAATTTTCTCTAATTTGACCAAAAGGTATTTTGTTTTGTAATCTCAGTCCTGAGGGTGTTTTGCAGCTAACCAAAATACCATGTATTTCCAGAGATTTTAACACACAAGCAGCTCCATGAAAGAAAGAAAGACAATCTTCTCACATTAAGATTTACAACTTGAGAAATCCAAAGGAGAGGTCCTATGAGTTGGAATTAACTCAATGGTAATAATTTTGAATTGTTTATAAAATTTATGATAAGGAACTCATATATTGTTGGTGGGATTGTAAAATGGTACAATCATTGTGGAAGGCAATTTGATCCTTCCTCAAAAAGTGAACATAGGAATTCCATATGATCCAGCTATTCCACTACTTGGAATATATCCTGAGAAAATTAGAAGAACTGAGGTGTAAGCAGAGACTTGTTCACCAATGTTCATAGCAGCAACATTCACCATCACAAGAACATGGAAACAGCTCAGATACCCAACAACAAACGAATGGATTAAGAAATGATGGTACTTTCACATAATGGAATACTATGAAGCACACAGGAGCAATGATTTTGTAAATTATTACCTAGCTTGGGAGGGACTGGAGAGCATTATGCTGAGTGAACTAATTCAGTCCCACAGGGACAAATATTGTATAAAACCATTATTGTAGAATGAATATAAGGATCCAATGGGGAAGGATGGTGGAAGCAGGGGGAGAGGGGGATTAATCATGGGATTATACAATTTGATGGGTGGGAAGTGAGGGAAATTGGAAGTCTGTTCTGGAAAACAATGTATTCAAATTTTATAAATAAACTAGTATAAAAATAATTTTTTTAGAAAAGAACATAGACAATTATGACACCAGACCCTTTATCTGGAAGAGAATACAGAAAGGTACTAGGATATGGAAAGGTGCATGCCATATGGAAAACATCCAGAATGTCATACTTGGTTATGGGAAAGAATAAAACAGTAGACATCCATTGCTTTGAGGAAAGGACAGAAAGAAACTAATGATTTGACTTCTTTCACATTAGGAGAAAGACAAATTTAAAAAAAGACAAACCAATTTTAGCACCCTGGGAGAAAAACTTTACTAGGACATCAGAAAAACTGGGATAGCCCACGTGAAGTCTGCTGGCACAAGAGGAGACCCTGACCTTTAAAAGAAGAGTTTTACTCTGAATGAGGTAGGAAGCCTTTTATTCTCTGGTCCCATCCCCAACCTCTAGTCCAACTTTGCTTGCATTGGTTCATTGTGACTGAGGCCTCAAGGCTCAACTCATGGTCTTGAAACCATGTGACTGGTGTTATTATCTATTCTTATAACAAGGACATTCATTGGGCTGAGCTAGACAATTTTTCAGGATGACATCTAGGGAAGGAACAGAAATAATACTCATATGATTGTACAGATCAAACACTCCAGTTCTCTCTGTGCCCTATATTTGGAAGCAATAATGGGCATTTTGGATGATGTCCCTGTTGTTCTTGGCCCTCAGAGAGTAATATTAGTTCTCTATTTAATAAGAACTAACTCAACTAATTGAAAATTAAAGCCATGACCATGTTTCTATGCACAAGTCGATGAAGTACTTTCAGGACTTGTTGAGTCTGTCTGCAAGAAGTAAACTCTGTTGACCAAAGCCTTTCTAGGGTACCAGAAGCAGCTGTGGCTTCTTGGAAAGTGTGACCAGTTCAGAGAAAAACAAAACAGGAGATGGGCAAAGGAGAAAAGATGAGTAATCGCACCTGTAAGAAAATGAGGATAATGGCTAATAAGGATGGACACAGGGAAGCTCTGAGCTCTGTGGAGAAAAACACTAGAACAAACACGAGGGAACGTTTGTCCTCAGTCTCCCCCAGAGAAAGTGGACTTGATCTTCTGGGGCAGTGGCCTGTATATTTTTTTTTTCTATTCAACACTACTAAAAGTGCCTCCTCATTCACCCTCAGTGGTTAGCACGGGCTTTACACAGCCCCTGACCTGCTTCCTATCCTGCAGATACAGGCAGCTCAAATTTTGAAAAATGTTATTTTTAAAGCAACCCAATAGCTCCACTTTGTCCCCACTGCAGCCCAGAGGAAGCCAGGAGTTCCCTCACCAGCCTTTGGCACGAAAAACTTCAGTGTGGTTGTCTTCTGCTGTCATACTATCCTGATTAAGATTGATTGTCCCATTTGAAGTGAGTCACTAAGAAAGGATGAGAAGTGTAGAGAGAAGATGGCAGGGTGGCTGTTGGGTGTTTCTTTTTTTCTTTCCACTAGCCACCCCTCTCACCCCACTTCAATGTTTGTTCTAGAGAAGCCAGAAGAGCGAAGGAGTGGAGCAAAGGAATTTGAAGTGTGGAACATGTAATAAAGGAGATCGAGTGAAAGTTATTATGGGCTCCATGTTTATCTTCAGCTCAGTGACTTTCTGAAGAGCTTGCACTTGGCTAGTAAGCCTGGACAATCTGACTACTTCCTCCCAGTTGCAGGGACTTGACCTGAACTCTCAAAAACCCAAATGACCTCATCCAGCCCGATCTACCCTATCCAAAATAACAAAGCTACAAAACACTCTTCTCAATAAAGTCTCTCTCTGTGTCTCTCTGTCTCTCTCTTTCATATATATATATATATATATATATATATTATACACACATATGCATTCCAGATGTGTACACTAGGCCCTCAAAAATCCACTTTGTCTAGAGAAGTTATAGACACTCGCGAGGGAAACTGGATAAGTAAAAGAAAATATATAACCAATGTATAACCACTAAACTCTAGACTGTACCAAGGAGCAGATAAATATTATTTCTAGAACAGCTTTAACTTTCCAGACATCTGTGCAAAGATTGACTTTTCTTAGTTTATTCCCAAAGGGTCAGATGTACGTATCCCCTGTGAGTATATCTCCCTGACTCAGGGAATTTGACTCTCTGCCAAGCCCCTCAGACGTCTTGACAAACAAAGGGGACCAGGGTGAAGCACTTCTGGCTATTTGATGAGTGGGATGACTTAATTTTATGTGTCAACTTGGTGAGATTATGGGGTCCAGTTGTTATGTCAAACCCTAGTCTAAGCATGAAGGTAACCTTTAAATGGATTGAACCTTTAAATCTGTTGGACTTAAATAAAGATTATCTTCACTATATAGATGACCTTTATTCAATCAATTGTAAGAAATCTGAGGTTTCCTGAGGAAGAAAGATTCTGTGTCAAAATCAACATAAACATCCTGGTAGACATTTCAGCCTACTGCCTAGTCTATAGGACACAAGTCTACCAGTCTCCTATTGTTCGACTTTCAGATTTTAGACTTGTCAGCCTTTAAAAGCACATGAGTCAATTTCTAAATAGAGAGGTAGATTGATGATGATGATGATGATGATGATGATGAAGAAGAAAAAGAAGAAGATAGATAGATAGATAGATAGATAGATAGATAGATAGATAGATAGATGTTAGATAAGAGAGGAAAGAGGAGAGAGAAGGGAGAGAAGAGAAAGAGAGCAGGGAGACAGAAGAAAGAGAGAGAGGAGAGAAGCACTAGATTAGATATTGGTTGTTTCTCTGTAAGAACTCTAACTAATGCAGTGACACCGTAGAATACTCACAGAAGCCATAGCCTCAGGAACTGTACCAGACTTTATTAAATCTGTAAGCTTAGTCTTTTTTAGGATTTTGATCTTTGTCCCACATTCCCCTCCTCCACTCTATCAGGGACTTTCTCTTGGGATCCCTTTGACAGCAGTCAGTAGCAGTAGATAGAAACTATCTGATGATTCTTCACTTGGTCCACTACTTGTTTACACTAATACTCTTCTTCACTCATCTGTTCTCCAAAAGGGGTGGAGGAAGACCCATAGTTGAACCTTCCAAGGCCACCAGGCTGGGCTCTATGAGGAGAAATGTGGGGTCAAGATTGGTGGAAGATCTATCAACAATCTGTGTTATGCAGATGACACAACCCTGCTTGCTGAAACTGAGGAGGACCTGAAGCACTTACTGCAGAGAGACAAGGACTACAGCCTCCAATATGGACTGAGGCTCAATGTCAAGAAGGCAAAGATTCTCACCACTGGACCAATTGGCAGCATCAGGATGGATGGTGAAGAGATTGAGATTGTTCACAGCTCTAGTTTGCTTGGCTCCACAGTCAACACTCTCAGCGCCAGTAGCCAGGAAATTAAAAGACATATTACCATGGGAAAGTCTGCTATTAGAGACCTCTCCGAAGTACTGAAGAGCAATGGTCTCTCTCTGGAGACTAAGGTGCATCTGATACAGGCCATGGTCTATGCTATCACTTGTTATGCATCAGAGAGTTGGGCAATGACTAAGGAGGATTAAAGGAGAACTGCCTTTGAGCTGTGGTGCTGGAGAAGAGTATTGAGGGTACCATGGACTGCTAGGAAAACAAACAGATTCATCCTGGAAAGGGTTAAACCGGGAAGCTCTTTGGAGGCAAGGATTTTGAGGCTCTGTCTAACATACTTTAGACATGTTGTAAGGAGGAACCGGTCCTTAGAGAGGGACATCGTGCTTGGGAGGGTGGAGGGACAGTGCAGGAGGGGAAGGCCCTCTATGAGGTGGATTAATTCAGTGACTGGGGTAATCAGGATGGGTGTAACAGAGATGGTGCAATTGGTACAGGACAGTTTGTACGGTGCGATTGGTACTGACAGAGGAGAGTTTAGGGCTGTTGTACTTAGATTCACTATGAGTCCCAAACGACTCAATGGCACATGACAACAACAAACAACAATCACTACACTAAAAGAGGATATAGAAGATTGTATTTATCGACTAAACTATACCAATTAACCTTGATGGATCCTGAGAATAATGTCCTGAGCTTCCAGACCCAATGACTTGTTCTCTCAAGGTGTTTGATTATGACTGAGATGTTGTCATAATTTTTTGTACCACATGCATGGATCTGTTTACCGCACATATAGATCATATATAGAAGTAGCACCTGCTAAACTTACATGGTTGTGAATTTATATCTCTCTGTTTTGTTTACCTCCACAAAGAATTGAAAGGTTGCTCAACCTTGTGAAGATAAGTGAATGCAATCTTGGGCAGAATTAGAGGAATAGACAAAGTCAATACATTGAACCAAAAAGATTAGAGCCTAGATAATTTCAATGCAGTTTACACTTTCTTCCTTGTGTCCTAAACCTGTTCTTCTGACTACAGAATAGTTGTTTTTGTTGTGTACTCTAGAGTCAGAACTGACCATAGCTGACCCTTCCGCAGGTTTTCAGAGGCAGTGATTGCATGGGTGGCCTAGCGGCAAGAAGCTGTGCTGTAATCCTGATGGCACACAGTTTGAGGCCACCAGCTGCTCCAAGGAAGAAGGATGGATTAACTGCAATTAACTGCCTGTGAAAACCCTCCAGAGTGCCAACTATGTGTCAGTTCTGACTCTATGGCACATAACAACACCACCCCTACCACCAATCACATGGGAGGAGATTATCCATCCTCTCCCACAGAGCAGCTGATGGCTTCAAACCACGTGCCTTTATGATTGTAGTGCAGCTTCTTGCCACTAAGCCATCAATAGCAGTCCAAAAAATGTCAAGATTGATTCTAGCCCCTCTCCTTCGTTTAGCAATGAAGAGGAGTGGCCTGCCAAAATCACCATAACTAATATAACCACTTCCAAATCTCCCCAACATCTTCCATGATACGCAGGATTCCCTCAGTCATTCCTGGTTTCAGAGAACCATTAGATTATTTGCAGCTGAACCATTTGTTTAACAACTTTACTGGCAATCAGTCCAAGCTGCCCTGAAATGAAAAATGAAGGGAATGTTGGAGGTAGGGAAGATGGCCAAAGGGCACCCAGACTAAGTAAGGGTCCTTGGGGGACGTCTCTGCCAAGCAAAAGCTCCTTTACAAGCTCAGGGCATACTGGGTATTTTGTTTTGTTTTCTGCCTTTTTTTGTTGACCTTGCTCTTTTATTTGTGTCCTCACTTAGTTTTACGTGGGAAAGAGAAGGTCAAGGATCTGGGAGGGAGGGGAAGATATTTTATTGGCCAGAAATTGGCAAGGCTACATATCTCTGATTCATCAGTATGCCTGGTCCGTTGGTTAGGGATGGGTCTTCACCTCCTGGCTTCTCTTGTGCTCTCTGTAAATTCATGCTTTTTAATTTTTACAGAGCAGTTTATGGGCTTGAAGAGGAGAAGGTAGGGGACCTGTTGTCAGGGGCTACATTGAGCAATGAATCATCTTCTCTGTGTTCTTTTTTTCCTCCCCTTCCTCTGTACTTGTAAATGAGCCTTTGGGCCCTCTGAGGGATATGGGGAAAGGGCTCTTTGGGGGCAAGGCATGAAAATGCAAAGCGGCTAGGAAGAAGCCTTCAGGACAATGTGAGATTGTCTTATCTGTCTCTAATCAACTTTGTTATTTGGTGGGAGGCAAGAAAACATTGAAGCAGATCATCCTCACAACCAACTCTGAATCATGTAGCCTGGAAAAGGGGGAATGTCTGACCCAGTGATTTAAGACAGAACCATTCAACATTCTTTAAGAGTTCTTATTTTTAAAGAGAGATGATTCAGGGGACTGTGGCAGGCACTAAGAAAACCTTAAGCTATAGAATTCTTTGTCTTTAAAACTCCCCTGGAGTATCATAATTTAAAAGCAACATGCCACCACAGTTAGACAGTTACTTAGAGATCATAACTGATAGAGACCAAGACATGAGTAACACTATTTATCTGTAGACCAACTGAGCAAGGAACAGGGTCAGTTGCTAGAATTTTATCAGTAAAGTTGGAAAAAGCAAAGAGTAGGACCTTTACTAAGCAACCTAATCTTTTCAAAACGTGAATATACAACCAAAAAGAAGGGGGGGGGGGATGAAGCCTCATCATCACATCATCCTGCCTCTTAGAGGGCACTTACTGTAAACTCATTGTATTCCAATGTGTGCTGGCAGCAGAGTGCTTAAAAAGCAGCACAGTTGTTAACTTCAAGAGTCAAACCCATAATGTGCTTCATACAATCATTCCTGTGCATTATGTTTTATAAAATTAATCACCACTGGACTTTTCCCATCACTATACTGTCTTCTCACCCAGATCCACAATATGAATGAAGAATAAAGTGAAACACAATATATACAAACTTTGTAAGCAAATCAATATAATTTTTTTTTTTAAATATAAAAGACCAAACAAGGAATCGAACTTGCAAGTTACTCCAGAGAAAGATGTAGCAGCTGTTTTGTGAAAGCTTACAGTTTGGGAAACCCTATGCACAGTTTTACTCTCTCCTTCAGTGTTGCTATGAACCAGAATCAGCTGGATAGTGGTGAATACATCTTTTCCTGATCAAAGTATCTTATGAGCACATTCCCTCTCTCACCCAGTCCTCACATTATCTCATCAGGGTAGAACTGTTGTTGTCTACTGTTGACTTCTGTTGTTGCTGCAGGTCAAGAGAGAGGAAAGAATGCCTCTCCCATGTCCGAAAAAGAGAAATCACAGTTTCCAATGTCTAATCTCTGTTAAAAAGCAGACTCTCAACAGTATCTGTATTTTTACTAAGATTCCCAATTTTTCTTCTCCCCAAAGAAGAAATCCATTAGTGCCAATACATGATAGCCTCAGAGGGAAGAGAAAAGTATCTTTACTAAGTTCCATAGTGAATTGGAAAATCCTAAGTCCAATACTTTGAGCCTTTTATTATATAACGTGCACTCACTCCTATTATTTGTTTGTGTGGTTCAAGAAGTCTTCTGTGAGGAGCTCTGTCCTATTCATGGAATTCTTTACCTCCCCGCAGCTTCATACAGCCCTCAGCCCTGGAAAGGCATTCTCTTGTGTAGAGATGGAGAGTCTTGAGATCTCTGTGGATGGTGGAATCGTTAGTGGCTTCCCTGGCCCCTTCTGCAAAGCATGGCTGTTGTTAGCTCTCCACGTCCTGGTGTACAGCAAATCAAATGGAGAATCTCTGTTTTTGGCCTAGCCTTGAGTTATGCATCTAAACTTCCTTTGAATATTCGTAGCAAGTACCTCAGAGCAGAAAGATGTTGGTTATGTTTTTATGCCTGAGGAGAAGAGGTTAAAGGGAAATAAAAAACACTACCATAAAAGCAAACTGGAAAAAGCAGAACTGGAAAATTTATACTAGGGAAGCAGAATGTGATTAAACCAACTGAGGCTCTGCTGGGAAGAGGAGTGTACAAGGAGGTGGATGGTGATGCTAATAAACAGTGCATACTTTGAATCTCCGAAAGAGTAGGAAACCAGGCTCCTTCCAAGGACGGGCATGATGCATTCGGAGAAGTACCACCCCAGAATTGTCACAAGCAGACCTTCTATGTACACAAGAAGGCACTGGGCCAGAACTTAGGCACTTTTAAATCAATCTGCAAATCCTGGGGATTAGCAAGAATTTTATTTGCCATTAGTGTGGACCAGTCTTATGTACCATAAACATTTCATTCAGGAATTAAGTTCTGAAATATGCTCCTAGTTTACTTAGCTATACTCCTGTTTAGTAGTCTGCCTTTTATCCACTTTTTTCCCTGATCCTAAGTGAACTTAAGATGTGGTCTCTGGTTGCATGAGGCTAAAAATGTCCTATACTAACTTACCTTTCACTGCCTCATTGAGTTTATATGCAGTTCTCTTAGTGAGGTAGGTAGAATAGGGCCAATAATGACCCCACAAAATCTCCATTTGCAGAGGGGGAAAAAACCATATTGAGAGACAAACTCCACACCAGTAAGACCTTGTGCTGGCAACCCAAAAGTACATTGTTCAAATCTACCAGCTGCTCTGAGGAAGAAAGAGGGATAGTCTCCTCCATTGCAATTCTGACTAATGGTAACTAACAAAAACAGCAAAATTCATTATTAGCGTAAGGACTGTGCTGAGCCTCTATTTCCTTACTTTCTGATAAAACCATACAGAGTAGAATCTTAGTAAAGCTAAAGACATTTCTAAATATTTCATCAAATGTTTCAATTCCTGACACATTTTCATTTACTCTAGTTTGGACTCTGAAATTTTTGTGCCAGATTTTTTTTTTCCTTTACATACATCAAATTTTCTAAATTAGAAGCAAAAAAAAAAAAAATCCCCATATGCTAACCCTTGGAGCTAGTGATTACTCAATCATGTATGGCAAAAAAAAAAAAAAGAATTTTGCAAGATATGATTAATACAAGAGTTTTGAGATTGAGAGATTATCCTGGATCATTTTAGTGGGCTTAATATAATTGCAAGGGTCTTTGAAGGTCGAAGAGTGAGGTAGAAAGAAAGACAATACAGATGAGATGTAACAATGAAAATAATAGGAGTGAGCAGTGTGTACGGGGGGGGGGGAGAGAGAGACAGAGAGAGTGAGTGTGTGTGTGTGTGTGTGTGTGTGTGTGAAGGTTCTTCCTTCAGAAAGAGTCTGAGTGATGCCTTGGGTTAAAATTTGGCCAGTAGTTTGAACCCACTAAAATACGAGGTAGTCCACTCTGTAAAGATTTACAGCTTTTGAAACCCCTTGTGACAGTTCTACTGTCTAATTGGGTTTCCATTAGTTGAAATTGACTTAACGGCAATAAATTTGCTAGGGCTTTGTATATTTAGTTTTGCGTTATTGTTGTTGATATGTGTCATTGAGTCACCTGTAACTAATAGTGACCCTATGTACAATAGCTCTGAACTCTCCTCTATCCTTTGCCAGTCTCACTGTCTCTGACACACGTACCCCTGTTAGCCCAATTACTGTGTCAGTCTATTTCATCCAGGGCATAGATTTTAAAAAAAAAAATGTCCTCTAAATCACAAATTTGCCTTGAAAGATACAAAACAGTCAAATACAATCTGTTTACATAGGTGCTTGCTTACCTGGATGGCCTTCATCCTTATGTCATCCCATCTCCCTGAACAGAGCCTGAAACAGAAAATAAATATACTTGAATAATTCTGGTTCATAGATTGACTCCATGCCCAGCATAATCCCTGTATTCTGTGACTAACAGTATCATTTTAGAAACAGTAAATTGTGGATAAGTTAAATTGTGAGGGCTTTATTAGTTTGTTAACTGTAGTAATAAAATGAGCATAAATATTTTTTAATTACATAAACATGAGAAAAACAGAATTTTGTGTTGACTGTTACACAGAACTATATATAGATGCATGTTGTTATGTGCTGTCAAGTCGCTTGCAACTCATAATGACCCTATGTACAATAGTCCTATACTCTGCTCTATCCCATGACAATTTTATTGTCTCCGACACACTTATCCTCCTTACCCCAGTCATTGAATCAATCCATCTCATTGAGGGTCCTTCTTTCTTGCACTGTTCCTCCACCATCCCAAGCATGACATCGTTCTTCAAGGACTGGTCCCTCCTTGCAACCTGCCCAAAGTATGTCAGATAAAGCTTCAGAATTCTTGACTCCAATGAGTAGCCTCAGTTCATCCTCTCCAGAATGAACCTGTCTGTTCTCCTAGCAGTCCATGGCATATGCAATACTCTTCTCAAGCACCACAGCTCAAAGTCAACAATTCTCCTTCTATCATCCCTAGTCATTGTTCAGCTTTCTGATGCATAGCAAGTAATTCCAAAGACCATGGTATGTATCAGGAGCACTGTAGTCTTCAGACTGACATTGTTGATCTTCAGTAGCTGAGAGATGGTCTCTGACAGCAGACTTTCCCAATGCAATTCACCTTTTAATTTCCTGGCTGCTGGTACCAAGAGTGTTGATTGCAGAGCCAAGCAAACTGAAGCTGTTAACAATCTCAATCATTCATCATCTATAGGGGTGTTGTCAATTTGCCCAGTGGTGAGAATCTTTGTTTCCTTGATATTGAGCTTCAATCTATACTCAAGGCTGCAGTCCTTAACCTTCTGCAGCAAGTACTTCTGGTCCTCCTCAGTTTCAGCAAGCAGGATTGTGTCATCTGTGAGATATAGATACATACATACATATACATTTACTGCTCATAAGGATTTTATTTTATAGAGGTACAGGTTTTATTATAACTATTCATTATATGCATATTTAAACCTCAGTTCTATCTTGCCTCTCCCATCGTTGCACTTTTCTGTCATATTTTATGGAGCTAATTTCATTTGTTTTCTATCTTTGTCATAATTTCTTTGTGAGCAGAATGCACTCCTCATCTTTACATTTCCAGGATAAGCAAATTATCTAGTATGTAATTCCAAATATTTGATAAATTAACATATTTCTCCTATTTTTACTAGTTTTGCTGGCAACATCCATGTCTTTTTCCTTTTAAACTAGAGTACTGTTTGTTTCTTGCACATTATAATCCCTTTCTAGTTACAACCATCCCTACCACCCAGGGTTCTACACCTGCAGACGGCCCACGTTCATGTCTCCATCCACAGCTCATCCTGAACTCTAGTACTCTATGCCCAATGTGCATACTCCAAATGTATGTCAAATCTAATAGAACAAAAATCTGAGTCATACACTTCCTTACTAAACTTTTCCAGTTTGCCTCTTACAATCACATCACTCTGCATGATGTTGGCCATCCAAGTCTGACTCTCAGAAATTGCCCATGTCAAAACAACTATGAAATACTATCTTACCCCAGTAAGAAGAGCAAAATTCAATAGAGCAGCAAACAGCAAACCCTGGCAAGGTTGTGGAGAAATTGGAACCATTATTCACTGTTGGTGGGAGTGTAAAATGGTGCAACCATTATGGAAGGCAATACGGCGCTTTCTCAAAAAGTTGCAACTAGAAATATCATTTGACCCAGCACTTCCACTACTGGGAATCTAACCTAAAAAAAGCCCATAACTGCCACCCAAGCAGATGTATGCACACCCATGTTTATTGCTGCTTTGTTCACAATATCAAAAAGGAAACAACCCAAGTGTCCATCAACGAACAAATGGATAGAGAAGCTAT
>NW_006399856.1:2032950-2061523 GCF_000299155.1 Elephantulus edwardii | reverse complement strand
AGGCCCAAGGGCAGCGGATTAAAAGTCACCATCTTTGGCTTGGTAGCATCGCTTTCTGTCCACTGGGCCAGCTGATCTCTCTCCCTAAAAAATTAAGAGGGGATAAATAATGTATACTGCATTGAAACAGATAAGGGAGAGAACTGTTTAAAAGGAATATAGGATTAGGTATTATTTTCATGACAAGATTCCAGAAAAAGAAATACATAGTAAAGTAGACTGTGGACTGTGGACTTGACAGGGGTGGGTGGGGATTGTATAACAATGAAAGACTTTTTTTCTTCTTTTCAAAGAGAATAACAAACTAGAGGGGAGGGTGGGCAGGGAGGAAAATGTGCAATAATGAATGAATGGGGGGGAAATTAAATGAAAAGAATATGCTGTAAATATATCTATATCTATATATACATACACACACACATATATATGTATATGTATATAGAGAGAGCATTAAAAAATAATTAATAAAAATAAATAAATAAAGATGAGTCTGGCAATCTGCTTCTGAAAGGTCATAACCATGAAACCCCATAGAGCTCATTTTACTCTCTAAACATGAGGTCATCATGAATCAGAGTCAAGTTGATAGCAACTCGGTTGGCTTGGGTTTGGTTGTCCTTCTTACAGCTCAGTGACCTCCTGTTGCCTGTCTAATCAACTGGGGTGAGTGGGTGATAAAGGTCACAGTAATACTATTAGACTATTGGATGCCTACTATGCAACAGGCATGTGCACACATTGCATAATCCTCTAAAGCAAGACCTAACTAAAGGTGGCTTAGTTAAGATCATACAACAAGTAAACTGTGGCTCTGAATTTGAAAAAAAAGAAATCATCTGTCATATCCCCCTATTCCTCAATATTTCATGTAATCACCAAGTCCTACCTGGTGGTGCCTAAGAGTTCTTGAATCCTTCAATTTCTCTGTGTCTGCATTAGGATCACTAAGACCTAGGAAAATTGCAGCAGACTTTGAGGTGGCCTACCAGCACCTACCTGTGTTTCCTCAACAGAATCTATTGCTACAAAGCACAAATCCTAAAATACAAAAAGCTTGCATTACATCTTCAACTCTTGAGGAGCCCAAGTGACAGAGTGAGTTAATCTTCTAACCGAAAGATCAAACCCCCATGCCATTCCATGGGAGAAAGAGAAATCTGGCTGCTCCCTTAAAGATTTACAATATCAGCGAGTGAACTTTTTTCAATCTTTCAACCCATTGCTCCTTAATATGACTTCAAAGGGCCTGCGTTTTCCAGTAAGAGTAAATAACTTTTGAAAGTCTATTTTCCTACTTGATTAAAGATAATAAAATCAAGAAATTAAGTGGTATATTTCATTGGGCAAATTGGCTACAAAGATTTCTTTAAAGTGTCAAAAAACAAAGATATAACTCTGAGGACTAAGGTGTATTCTGACCCAAGTCAAGGTTTGTTTGTTTGGGTTTTTTTTTACTTTTTATTGAGATTTTAACAAGTTTACCAAGAACTTGGATTTCCATTCATTCATTGCTGCACATTTTGTTCCCTACCCTCCCAGTTCACTTTTCTCTTTAGAAAAAAAATCTTTCATTGTTATACAATTTCCTCCTTCCCCCAGTCCACTTTGCTGTGCACTTCTTGTTCTTAACTGTTGTCATGCAAATAACACCTAATCATATATTCATTTCAAACAGTTATTTCTCTCATCTGTTTGAAGTGTGCATTTATCCCCTCTTTTCTTAGTTACCCACCAAACCTCATGTCAGTCCTGTTTTATAACAGTGGCATTATGCAGTATTTGTCCTTTTGTGACTGAAGTATTTCACTCAGCACAATGTCCTCCATTCTTCTTCTGTTTTTCATTCCCTGAATAGTATATAATTATCTGATTCAAAGTGGCCATAGCTAGTCCATCACATTTCACTAATGCCTATTTTGTTGATATTCATGTGTTCCATTTAATTTTTTTTGGGGGGGGGTTCTTCCAAGTTTATTTTTGAATTTTTATTTTTGGATAACCAAGCAGCTCTTTAAGGAGAATGCACAGAAGAGTCATTCTGGCACTTTCAGATAGTACGTAAGATTTTTTTTTTTAATAGTCACATTCAGTCACATTGCTCAGTCCATACTCCATGTCTGGTTAGCAAGATCAGCCCATAGTATTCCCAAGATAATATGTAACCATATATACAAACAGCCGGTGAAACCATAATGGTGGCTAGTGTCCAAAGTGATGGAATACGGAAAGGCGTCTCGTAAGTGCCCACTAGTCTATCTAAGCTAAACAATATCCAATTTTCCAACATTCAAGCTGTGAACATTCCATGTACCAATTATTGAACGGTGTTTATTATTGATTTTCCTCGTTTCAACTAACTTCCGATCTGGGCTCTACCACTACACTACAATAATTATCTTCTTTGTTTAATGTTCATATAGTTTTCAAAAGCCTTTTACTTAGGAACTAGATGGCCCATCCTGCTTCCTGGTATATCTTAATCAGGGAGCTCCACCAAAATCCATCCACAATTGGAAACCCTTTTTGAATTTGACATATCAGTGGCAAAAATTTGAGTATCACAGCAACCCCAAGTAATCACAGTACAGCAAACTGACAGACAAGTGCTCCACCACTTAGAACAACGTTCTTTCTAAACACAATCAATAGCAGGCCTGAAGGCCCAGGTAATTTTTAAACACCAAGGCTGGCCTACCAGATCTTGCTTGCCTGCACAGAGGCTTCCCACCCAAGCTGTCTGTAAAAGAGATCAGATACAGCTAATCAGTTTACTCTTGATTGCTAACACAAGTTAGAAACATCTAAATGGTTTACCCCAGCTTTCAAGTAAAGCACAAACATTTACCCACCAGGATAGGTTGAAGTGAAAAAGCTAAACAGACGGTTTCAAAGGGCAGCTCGGGAGGACAAAGCAAAATATTATAATGGAATGTGCAGTGAACTGGAATTGGAGAATGAAAAGGAAAGAACTCGCTCTACATTTCTCAAGCTAAAAAAACTGAAAAACAAATTTAAGCCTTGTGTCACAATGTTGAAAGAGGCTATGGGCAATATACTGAATGACCCAGAAAGCATCAAAAGAAGATGGAGGGAATACACAGTGTCAGTGTACCAGAAAAAAATTTACTGACAGTGAAAAATTTCAGGAAGTACCACATGAGCCAATGGTAATGAAAAAGAAAGTAGAAGCTGCATTGAAGGAATTGGCAAGAAATAAGGCCCCAGAAATAGATGGATACCAATTGACTTCTTTCAGTTAACAGATGCAGCTTTGGATGTGCTCCCTAGTCTATGCCAGGAAATTTTGAGGATGGCGGTCTGACCAATGGATTGGAAAAAGTCCATATTTGTTCCTATTCCCAAGAAGGGTGATCCAACTTAATGTGGAAATTATCAAATAATATCAGTGATATCACATGCAAGCAAAATACTGCTGAAGGTCACTCAAAAATGGCTGGGACAATACATATAGGGAATTGCCAGAAGTTCAAGTGGGGTTTAGAAGATCTGTGGCACCAGGGATATCATTGCCGATGTCAGACAGATCCTGGCTGAAAGTAAGGAATAACAGAAGAATGTCTATTTGTTCTTTATGGACTAGGCAAAGGCATTTGGCTCTGTGGATCATGACAAGTTGTGGCTTATATTGAGAATAAGGAGAATCCCAGGGCAACTGATTGTGCTCATGAGGAACCTTTACCTGGACCAGGAGAGTGTTGTGTGAAGAGTAGGGGAGCACCACATGGTTTGGAATTGGGAAGGGAATACTTCAGGGATGTATTCTATCTCCATACCTGCTCTATCTATATGCTGAGCAAATTAACCAAGAAGCTGGACCCTATGAAGAGGAATGTGGTATCAGAATTGGAAGGAGACTCATCAATAACTTGTGGTATGCAGATGACACAACCTTGCCTGCTGAAACTGAGGAGGATTTGAAGCACCTGTTGCAGAAGATCAAGGAATGCAGCCTTCAATGTGGATTGTGCCTCACTATAAAGAAAACAAAGTTTCTTACCACTGGACCAATAGTCAGTGTCATGATGGATGGAGAGGAGATTGAAACTGTCAACAACTTCATCTTACTTGGATCCTCAATTTACACTCTTGGTACAAGCAGTCAGAAAATAAAGAGACACATTGCAATGGAAAAATCTGCAGTTAAGGATATTTCCAAATTATTGAGGAGTAGTGATGTCAGTTTGAGGACTAAGGTGCATCTAATTCAGGCTTTCCAATTACTAGCTATACATCTGAGTCCTGGATGATGAATAAGGATACAGAAAAAGATACAGCCTTTGAGCTGTAGTGTTGGAGAAGAGCACTGAACATCCCATGGACATCCAAGAAAATGGACAGCTATGTCTTGGAGAGGGTGCAGCCGGAGTGCTCTTTGGAGGCAAGAATGACGAGGCTTAGAGAGGGACAAGATGTTGAAAATGGTCAGCAAAGGAAAGGAAGACCCTCAACCAGGTGGACTGACACAGTGACTGCTGCAATGGGCTCTTGTGTGTCAGGAAATGTGAAAATGGCACAGGATAGAACTAGGTTCAGATCTTTCATTCATACGAGTCAAACTCAACTCTATAGTACCTAACAACAGTGTCCTCCAGGGTCACCCATTTTGTATAATATTTTATGAATTCCTTGTTTTTCAGTGCTGTGTAGTATTCCATTGTGTGGAATATACCACAGCTTCTCTATCCACTCATTTCTTGATGGGCACTTGAGTTGCTATTATGGACAATGCAGCAATAAACACAGGCATGCATATATCTGTTTGGGTGGCAGTTCTGATTTCTTGAGGGTATTATTCCCAGTAGTGGAAATGATAGGTCAAATGGTATTTCTATTTCCAACTTTTTGAGAAAGCTCCATACTGCCTTCCATAGTGGTTACACCATTTTACACTCCCACCAGCAGTCAATAACTCGACAACCTCACCAGCATTTGTTGTTTGCTACTCTGCTGAACTTTGCTATTATTACTGGGATGAGATGATTTCTCATAGTTGTTTTGATTTGCATTTCTCTTAGAGCTAGGGATTTTGAACATTTCTTCATGTGTTTATTCACCATCTGAATGTCTCCTTTGGTAGTCTATACATATTCTGTCCCCATTTTGCAAATGCATTGTTTATTTTGTTGTGGTGCATATTTTGAATTGCCTTATAAGCATATGAAAGTTAGACAATTAATAAGAAAGATGAAAAGATAATTCATGCCTTGTGTTACTGTTTTGGTAAAGACTATTAAATTTACCATCGGTATCCAAAAGAATGAACACATGTATACTGGTAGAAGTATAACCAGAATGCCTCTTATAAGGGGGGATGTGATTGTTAAGTGCCATGGAGTCATCTGTGACTCATAGCGACTCTATGCACAATAGTTCTGAATCTTGCTCTATCTTGAGCCAGTCTCACTATCTCCAACAAACAGTCCCCCATTACCCAGTTACCGTGTCAGTCCATCTCATCTTGGGTCTTCTTCTGTGCTATCCCTCTACCCTTCCAAGCATGATGTCCCTCTCCAGGGACTGAGCCCTCTTGGCTACATATCCAAAGTATATGAGATGGAAGTTCAAAATCCCTGCCTGTTTTCACTCTCTCTGGGATAAATCTATTTGTTCTTTTGGCAGTCCATAGTATGTTCAACACTTCTACAGTACCATCATTCAAAGACATCAATTCTTCTTCTATCAACTCTAGTCCAGCTCTCTGATACACAGCCAGTAATTGCAAAGACTATGGCCTGAATCAAGCTCATCTTTTTCTCCAAACTGACATTGTTTCTCTTTAGCACTTTAGAGAAGTCCCTCACAGATGCTTTTCCCAGAGCAATTCTTCTTTTGTTATCTTGGCTGCTGCTGGGAAGAGTGCTGATTGTGGACCCAAGCAAGCTGAAATTGTTAATGAACTCTCTCTCTTTTTCATCTATTATTGTGCTGCCAAGTGGTTGAGAATCTTTTGTCTTCTTGATGTTAAGCTTCAATCCACATTGAAGACTACAGTTCTTGACCTTCTGTAGCAAACACTTCAGGTCCTCCTCCATTTTGGCAAGCAAAGTTGTGTCACCTGCATAATGTAGTTTGTTCATAAATCTTCCCACAATCCTTATACCACATTTCTCCTCGTATAGTCCAGCCTCCTAGATGAGTTCTGCATATAGATTGAAAAGGTACGGATTATTTTTTTACATACTTTGGGCATACTATGGGGGTGGTGGGCATCCCCTGAAGGAGGACATTATGACATCATGATTTGTAAAGTAGAGGATCAGTGGAAAAGTGTTAAACCCTCAATGAGATGACACTGTAGTTGTACTGAGGAGCTCAAACATGACGATTGTGAGAATGGAGTAAGAGCAGGTAGCATTTTGTTCTGTTGTACCTAGGGTTGCTATGAGTGAGAACAAACCTGATGGCACCTAATAATAATAACATTCGGAGACAAAAATCCTTCTTACAGTCATTTATGCATATGCCTCTCTGACCACACGACTCATTGCTCCTTCCACATCAAACACACTGCTCTTTTGATTCCTGGTGCTCTCCATTCTCCTTCCCACTACATGGCATAGAAACATGTTGTCCAGTAGTTGAAAATGACAGAAGAGGACTTTCTAGAAAGAGTGGGCTTCTAATCATCCTTCTCTATGAGCTCAAATCTTTCCATGATAACCTCTCTTCATTCCATTACCTTGTCTTCAATACAATTGTCACAGTCACAATTGCCAATGGTTGTGTGGGATTATTTGATTAATCTCTGTCTCCTTCACTAACACACAGGAGAGCAGAGAAGATGCCAAATGTTGCTTCCTTCTGAATCCCCAGGCCACAGCAGGCACTCTATAAATATTTGTTAAATAAATGAACAAATGAAAGGGTGAACAGGATCAAAACCTCCTACGGTTCTGAGTATTCTTTCGTGTGGGTGGAAACACAGCAGTCCATGAAGTGCCCCACTGACTTGCTCTTTCTTTTTGTTTTGATATTTTGTTCAGGCCAAAATAGTTATCTTTACATATGGTCTTAATACATTTCTGCTGAGAGAACAACAGTATCTCTATCTCCAATCAATGGCTCAAGGAGTTTGCCGGGATGGAAAATTTCCTTTTTCTATCTTATTATTTGTATTCAGATTATTCTGATTTTAACTCTTGACCCTGTTGCCCGGGTTGGTGTACAATGTTCTCCATTGTGCGGTTAGAATCTCCTGTTGTTTTCCATTTCTCTGAATGTGAAAGACCATATGCTTATTTAAAGACCTAGGTCCCAAACCTGGTTTTGCCATTCTCAAGGGAGCATCCCATTTCAGATCATTGGATCAACTTCTTGAAGATCAACCTTAGTGAACTCCTGTATTTACTTTAAAGAAAGTGGTGGGTGAGTTTACCGAAAAGTGATTCTTGTAAATACTGAAATGAGACATTCCCTGTAAACAGTGACTAGGTACAGGATAGGACCGGGTTCAGATCTATTGTTCATAGAATTGCTAGGAGTCTACTTGAGTCAATGGCACCTGAAAACAATGACAACAATATACCACAACTGCCCCAAGAAGAATGGGCAATCTTCTCCTGTGTGATTAGCTGCCTCTGAAAACCTGCTGGAGGGTCAGCTATGAGTTGGTTCTGACTTGACGGTGCACAACAACTACAGCACACACCAAGAAACATTCAGGGTGAACAGTTACTCTGCACTAACTATATTTGTTGTTATTGTTGTTGTTTATCATCAAATCAGAGTCGACCCATAGCTGACCCTCCAGTGGGTTTTCAAAAGCAGTTAGTTGCACAGGGGAGATTGCCCATCCTTCTCTCATGCAACTATATTTAAAACCCTAAAATTATATTAAGACAGGTAGGCTTAATATTTTGCTTTCTCTACTCCCCAAAATTGATTGCTTATGTCTGTCAAATATAGAACATGCACAAATTGGACCTTCGTAGCTGGGCAGGGAGAGGGATGAGACAGGTGCACAATTTCTAAATGCTAATGCCGCAAGGTAATTACTCATTCTTGTTCACCTAAATTCTCATCCTGTTTCCCAGGAGCCTCACATGTTACTTGACACACAGTATGCCGCTTCTTACTGTCAGCTTCATTCAAACTCATAGGGACTTCAAGTGACAAAGTAGAACCATTCCATAAGGTTCTCTAGACTGTAGTCTTCACAGGAGAAGACGATGTGGCCTTTCACTCACTGAGGTACAGGTAATATTAGATACCTCTTCCATCAGTGCAGCCAACAGTGTAATCTAACGTAACAGTGGTGCCACCTGGGCACCATACAGTAGGTTTGTGTCAGTTTTCTTTTTTTAATAAACAAATGAATAAATAAATTCATCCACTTTTCTCAGTCTTCCTTCTAGAGGATTATTTTTCCTCTACTTGCCCAGCCTCAGCAAGTAAGTGAAAGACCTTGGACTTGTAATTATGGGGTAAAGAATTTCACTGTTTTCAGAGAAGTTAGTCATTGTCCTTGGATCTTGAGAAATAACTCCTAAAACGTTGATATCTCTCTAGTGATTAAAGAATGTTTGGAGAAACCAACAGACTGTGCCTGTGGTGCCTTTTGATATAAGTAAGCTAATCTTGGGAACTGAGTGAGCACGGGGGCTGATTGAAACAATTGTTCCTACATAGTGAGACAGCCCCCTCCACCCGCAAAAAAAAAAGATGATGATGATGATGAAGATGAAGAAGCACATAGTCAGTGGTTGGTCTCCCTGGATGGTGAAGGAATTGAGGCACTTGGGAGGTATCCTGTCCCTTCGGGAGACACAGAACTATAGCACTGGGACACCTCCTAGACCTTGCCCTGTATATCCTTTCAGTTCTGACTCATAGTGATCCTGCATCAGGCTATGACTTCTAATAGAAAGAAATTGTCATTTCCATCCTAAAGAGCCACTTGTGGATTCAAACTGAGGGAGATTACGGCCTTTAGTTTGGCAGTTTAACTTGCTTCTTCTGACTGTACCACCTGAGGGCCCCTTACTATAATAAAACTTTAATCCCCAAAATAGCATTTTCTTAAGTTCTACAAGTTGTAGGAATTTACTGAACACAAGAATGTAGGGGGGACCCGAAGTTCAAAGGTGAAAGAACCCTAGGGAAACCCTGTGCTTGTGGCTAGAATTGGTGGTCTTAAGGTAATTTGGGTTGGGATCTCTGATGGACATGTGGTTTGAGGCCACCAGCTGCTTCATGGGAGAAGGACGAACAAACTCCTCTCCGGTAATCAACTGCCTCTGAAAACCCCCTTGATGTTCAGCTATGGGTCAGTTCCAACTCTGGTACACAACAACAAACAACAAGATGATCTGGCAGCCTAAAGGCATGCTATTTCTAACTTTGAAATATGACATATCTTTGATGATTAGGAAGAAACACTGGCCCTAGAGTAAAAGTGAATAGAATAGAATGGGTTTCTTGATCTAATACCTCACATGTCAGGAAAGATGGATTTACTCTCCAGTGATCTGATGTCAGAATATCTTAATATCTGATGTCAGAATATCTTAATATCTTCTCATCTCTACAAGAAGAGACCGCAGAAGGAAAATGAAGGATTATGTATACAAGGTATAATGAGACTTTGTGTTCTGTGAGAATAGCAGACTGCAAGGTAGGGATCTTAAATCTTCTCAGGTAAAGAAAGTATTGAGAATACACTCAAGCAGCAGGAAGAACATAGATGGACTGTCCATGCAGAGTCCTCTCAAGCCCAGGGATTTCTTCCAACCCAGCTGTAGCTCCATAAACCAGACTGAGCTCCAAAGCCTAGTTAGGCACACCCCTGGCATGGCATGAAGTCCAACTCCAGGGACTTTATAGCCCTCAGGATGTTTAAAGAAGCAAAAGACCGAGAGGATATGTATTCCTGGCCATTAAAGTTTATTTTAAAATATTTAACATTTCTTTATTGAAGTTGAGCAGGCAGGATATAAGCACTATAAACTTCGCAAGGAGGGAACATTGCTGGCATTCCAAGCAGGAGTTATTGCCTTGTGTGAGAACCGAGTCTTGCCTAATTCGCTTTACGGGGGGCCGTGGCATGGCATATTTTTCTTATAGGATCATAACGCAGATGGATGGGCTTTTGAAAATTCAAATGATAGCTGGATTCCTCTTGCTGCCTCATTATTGTACCAGTTAGGGAGGAGACTTTATCGTTAACTCCCGGGGCAAGTTTGTCCAAAACATATTCTGTGTCATAGGCAGAGCTTTGAACTGCCCATCAAGTTATACTACAGGGGTTTCAGCCCTTCAGAGATAAACATTCCTGTAACATTCGCAGGACCAAAGGGAAGAGTGCCAGTGAAGGTTTCTGGGCCCAAGCCCAACCTCTTTCTTTCTTCTCCAGGGTTCATCTATCATAGGCATTTCCGCAGGCATGAATATCCCAGAATCCCACACCCAATCTCAATCTGCGTCCCTGCAAACAATCTGAAATGAGTATAAAAGAAAACTACACTTGACACCACGCTGGGCGTGAGGCGGCCACAAAACAAATGTATGAAGGAATGATTGAGTATTCTCATTTCCTAAATAGGAAAGTGAAGAACTCTGTTGTTATTGCATTTCATTGAGTCAATTCCAAGTCATAGTAACCCTATGTGACAGGACAAAACTCTTGATCACTCTGTAGGTCCAGAAATGTAGGTGCTGGTAGACCAGCCTCTCTGTTAGAAGATAGACGTAGGAAAAAGGGTTGAACAAGCCTAAAAAGCTAGCTGGGAACTATTTGGACAGGAATCCAGAATCCCTAAAACACATGTGGAAGTCTCAAGAATCCATAAATTGCTTACCCCACGTGGAAAGATGTGGCTTAAATAGAACCAGAAAGGGGTGCTCTGAAGCACAGGGCCCAGGAGAGAGGGCTCTGCTTGGTTGGGTCTAGGATACTGCTGACTATGTTTAGAGAAACTGAACTCTAACTCCAAGAGCCCAAACTCCCTACAGAAAGTCTACCATTGTCTTGGGGTTTACATATTCACAAGTTTGATGACACAGTGGTTAAGGCACTCACTTGCTAACCGAGAAGTGGCTGGAACCTACCAGGAGCGCTATGGGCAAATGTAAGGCCATCTGCTTCTGTAAAGAGCTGCAGCCTTGAAAATTCTAAAGGGCAGGTATTCTCTGTCTATAAGGATGACTAGGAGTCAGAATCACTTCTGTGGCAATGGCAGTGGCACTGGGCATGTATTCACAGGCCTCTGCTTTGGCTGTTCTCATATGGGTACTACTTCTGTTTGCTTCTCCCACTACAGAGGAGGAAGATGTGAGTTTGCTCCTTTTGAGATGATAGCCATGGATGCCGTGTAGGGAAGCTCTTCTCTGTCTTACAGTCACTATGATTCAGAATCAACTGACTTGAAGTGGATGTCTTAATTCAACCTTAAAATGGCACCCCTTCATAAGTTTTGTAGGGAAAATATTACTCACATACCAGGTACTTCCGTTTTCATTAATGTCAGTGAAGAAAGCTGAATAATGACTAGGGGATGATAGAAGAATTGATGCCTTTGAGTTGTGGTGCTAGAGAAGAGTACTGAATATATCATGGACTGACAGGAGAACAAACAGGTCAGTCCTGGAAAGGGTGAAACCAGGCTGCTCCCTGGAAGCAAGGAGCTTGCTGAAGCTCTCTCTGTCCTACATATTCTGGGCATGTTGCAAGGAGGAGCCAGTCCTTGGAGAAGGGACATCATGCTTAAAAGGGTGGATGGATAGCACAAGACAGAAAGACCTTCAATGAGATGGATTGATTCAGTGATTGGAGTAATAAGTGTCAGAGATGATGAGATTGCCTCAAGATAGAGCTGTTGTACATAGGGTCACTATATGTCACAGGCAACTCGACAGCCCTTAACAACAACAACAGTTAAGAGTTGAATGCTAAAGCATTTTCTTTTTGTCTCTGTTTCCTCCTCCTTTCCAAGAGCAAAATCAATTCTATTCCTTGCATCATGCAGTAATTTGGCCATGTTGTTAAGTACTGCAGAGTCAACTGCGACTCATAGTGACTTTCTGGTGAGCAGGACAAAACCTTGCCCTATCCTGTGCCACGCTCATGATCTCCATCATACTCAAACACATGGTCACAGTGTCAACGCCTTCCGCTGAGGGTCTTCTTTTCCACTGGTCCTCTTCTCTTCCCATTATGATGTTATTTTGCAAGGAGTGGAGCCTCCTAACAACAAAATTTCACCAAAAAGCTTAGAGAAATAATCACTGGCAATCAGAAAGATGCAAATCATAACAACAATGAGATACCATCTCACCACAGGAGCAGCAGCCAAGCTTAACAGGACAGCAAATGATTCGTGTTGGAGAGGATGTGGACAGATTAGCACTCACATGCACTTCTGGTAGGATGCGAAATGGTACAACCATTTCAGAAAGCAGTTTGGTGTTTCCTAAAAAAAACCCTGAATATAGAAATCCAATATGACTCAGCTGCTGCACTGCTAGAAATTGTTGTTGTTGTTGTTGTTGTTGTTGTTAGGTACTACAAGATGAGTATAATTCATAACAACCCTATGAACAGGCGACCTGAACCCTGTCCTTTGCCATCCTCATCATCTTGGCCACAGTAGAGCCCATTGCTGAAGCCATCATGTAATCCGTCTCGCTGGAGGTCTTTCTTCCTGTCCTTCACTAACACTCCATCTTTGCAAGCATGATGTCCCTTTCCAAGGAATAGCCTCACCTGCTCAGAGTTTGAAAGACGAAGCTTTGTCACCTTGGCCTCCAAGGAACACTCTGGTTGCACTTTTTCCAAAACAGTTTGTTCCTCTGGAAGATTATGGGCTATTTAGCATTCATCTCCCTCACGGAAATTAAAACTGAGACATAAATGAAGATATGTACAAGTATGATCATAGCAGGGTTATTCACAATAGAAGAAAATGGAAACAACCCAAATGTTTATCAACAGACAAAAGGAAAGGATTGAGAAATTGTAGTACATTCGCACAATGGAACACAGCACTAAAGAATAATGATTTTGTAAAATGCTATACAACATGGGAGAGTCTAGTGAGCATTATATGGAGTTAACTTAGTCTTAAAAGGACAAATACTGCTTATGACGATTATTATAAAAATTAAAGGATAATAGGTAAGATGTGTATCATTGTCCAGAAGAGGAAAGCAAAAAAGGGGGAGACACAAGAAAAAAAGGGAGTAAACAGTAGGATAGCAGAGTTAGTGAACAGATTGGGGGACGGGAATGAGTAGTGAAGATTCAATGGGGGCTTGAAAAGATGGAGTAATAATAGAAATATATCAATAGTAATTAATGACATAAACTACAATGTATTCGAGGCCACCAGCTGCTCTGTGGGAGAAGGATTGGACCATCTCCTCTTATACAATTAACTGAATCTGAAAACCCACCAGAGAGTCAGCTATGGGTCAGTTTCAACTCTACTTTACACAACACCACCACCACAAGTGATTGTATGGAACACAATGTACACAAATGAAACAATATAAATGAATTCTTGTATGCAAATCAACAAAAAAAGAGGAAAAAAAAATGCTTAATAAAAGTTTACCAAGAACAATCTGTTGGAGTTTGAACATTTCCTTGGAATTGCATCCTCCAAAAGAAGTGGTTTAATAGTGCCTAATGAGAGGTGTTGTTGTAAGGAGGGACCGGTCCTTGGAGAGGGACATCATGTTTGGGAGGGTGGAGGGACAGCGCAAGAGGGGAAGACCCTCTATGAGGTGGATTGATTCAGTGACTGGGGTAATCAGGATGGGTGTATAGGAGACGGTGTGATTGCCACAGGACAGAGCAGAGGTTAGGGCTGTCATACATAGGGTCACTATGTGTAGCAAGTGACTCGATGGCACATAACAACAATAACACCGAGAGACATTGGTGAGGAAAATGTTCTTCTCATTGGTAGGTGGATGGTAAGGTGTGTATGTGTACACATACACACAACCAAGGTTAAGTAGAGTAATAAGCACTCAGAGGTCAGTTCAGTACGTTACTGGTAGGGCAACAGATGCAGAGCCATGAGCACAAAGGATTCCCTGGGCTGCCTGAGTCCTTCTGCCCGAGGCCTCGGCAGTGAGTTTCTCTTGGACCACAAGAGATCTATTTCTTGACAAGCAGCTGCTCCATCATACATAACTTTCTTTGAGCCAGCCAGAATTTTTATCCCTTACAAAAAATAAACCACTAAGTTTTCTTTTTATTATTTTTTCAAGTGGAGAAACTGAGGTTTAGGGAAATTGTGACTTTTCCAAAGCAAATACCTATTAAGTTTTGGGCCACAACTGAAACTTAGCATGTATAACTACAATTTCCGTGCTTCTCCCCATTTACTCATCTAAATCCACAAATTCATTAGGAACTGTGGTGGATGATATTATGCCTTAGAATATTATTCATTGACTTTCCCTCCAGCCTCCATGAAGGAGTGTTATTTCCCTATTCTCACCTTTCATCCAGCGAAACAAGCCTCAGCCCCAATCCAGGGTTTTTGTAAAATGTATGGAGTACACCCAAACTCAATAAACTGATTGGCATTAAGCCTAGCTAAATCCAGTTTAGATCAGTTGAGATGCAACCAACTTTCAGACACATGAATTGAAAACGAATCTTACTTGTGTCTATCACTGTATCTTGGGTTTGTCTGTCACACAGCATGTTGGTATATATAACTTATATCTAAATCCAACAAATAAACTCATTGCCATCAGGTCAATTCTTAAAAAGGTCAGAGCCGTCTGCAGCATGGCTCCTTCCAAGCCCTCTCTGCCACGTGGTTGTGCAGGACAGTCTGTGAGTTTGAAATGCCAATGTTTTCATTAGCAGTCAACTGCTTTAGCCAGTGTGTTGTTACAAGACCGTCTTCTACTAAGAGATAATCTGGCTTCCAAGACACACAGGCACCACTTTGAGCAAACACTTCTCCATTGAAAAACATGATCATCACCAACAGTTTCCTTATTATCTATCTACCATTTATCCCAACAGTCAGTGCAACATATCCTGAGTGTTCTCTATGCTCCACTGCTGGCGTCAACATTTGTACTAGTCCAATGTACTCAGTTACAGTCCAGCAATGAACTAATTTAAAATCTGTGGTTTATGAATAGCAACATGGTTTAATTCTTCATGGTTCTTCAGGATGGCTAGTTGGCACAGGTGTGCTTACACACACACGTGCGCATACATACACAAAAGCATCACTCCATGATTAAATATATGTGTGTGTGATCTAATATTTGGACCTATAAATCAAACCAGCAAATAACCTTATCCAATAGTTCCTAGAAGCCCTGGTGGTGCATAGGGTTAAGTGAATGACTGCTAATTGAATTACATGGATAGTTTGGAACCACCCAGCTGTTCCATGGGAGAAAAGACCTGGAAATCTGATTGCAGAAACATTATAACCTAGAAAGCCCTATGAGATCTTTCTGCTCTGTCACATGGGCTGCTGTGAACTGCAATTGGCTCAATGGCATCTGATAGCAATAATGTTCCTTAGCTTCCTAATTAGGAGACACACAACCCCATCACTCCCTCGTGGATTTATGCCCATTGTACCTTCAGTACTGTGACAAGGGCATTGTTACAATTTGAAACTCACTTCAAATTAGCATCTTCCCTCCAAACTCTCAAGAGTTTGCAATATAGTTGACGAAGAAGACATACCCGTGTGTCCATTTCTCTATATGTACACATATACAGAAAACAAGGAAAAAACATTCAGAAGAGTAATAAGGTCATTCTCATTTTCAACGGCATTCTAATTTGCAAGACATTTCACATGCATTGTTTCATTTTGATCTTTATAATCACTATTATCACTATTTCAAAGATGAAGAAAGCCAGGCTTGGAAAATTTTAATACTTTGTTGAACGTTACACAAATAAGTAAATGCCAGCGTTGGAAACGAAAAGCCAGGTTCTAATCCAAAGTCTTTCTATTAATGCAATGCTGACTCGGCGCAGGTACAAAAGTTTCTTTTATTCTTTAAGACTTCAGGGAAAAGAGATTCCCCTCCCTCTCTCCATCACCCAGGACCCCAGCCTCTTAAATTGAGCTCTGGTGTTCATTTTTGCTAAGCTGGGCTGTTGGGTTTGGCAGAGTGATGCTAGGGAGGGGGTGGAAGGCAGGAGAATGTGTCTGCTTAGCAGCTCTTGCCAGCCCCAGAAAGCTGGCATTTTCTAGAAAAAAAAAAAAAAGAAAGAAAGAAGAAAAAAAAGTTTGGTTCTCAGAAACACTATCGATAATGAGGTTGCTCAGTTTTTAAATGCTGTAACCAGATATTCTAGGAAAACAGACCTGGTTCCAGAAGTGCAGCCGTGGTGTTTGTGTTGAAAGTTGGGCTGTTGTTTAAGACAAGCTTTCCGCTGGCTTGTCGCCCTGTCAATGGGCTGAGAGACAAGACAAGAGGAGCTTTGTCCTCATCTAGAAATCTTGGGGGCTCCCAGGAGCCTAACAATCGAGCGTCCTCCTGAACCTGGCACATGCTAAATCAGATTTTTCACCTCCTGGGACCCTGGTAAGAGTGTGTGTGTGTGTGTGTGTGTGTGTGTGTGTGTGTGTGCGCACGCGCGCGCGTTGAATCAGAGGAAACCAGCCCAGGGATCACATGAAATCCTCTTGTGCCCTCACTTCGACTAGGAGAACAATGCAAATGCACTTGGACTGAAGAAACAAATTCTGAGCCAGTAGCAAATAAGGTGGCACAGAGCAGTTACCAGACCTAGGCAAGGATATCAATTTCCAGGCCAGATTTCACTTTGCGTGGCCTCGTGGCAGGGCAAAGTGCTCAGCCGACTAAGGACCGAAGACTTCCACACAGACAGGCCTAGCTCTGCTCAGTGATCCTCAGACCCAGAGCTGGGCAGGGCCTGATAGGGCGTCTAGACTGACCTTTGCCTCCTAGACTATATTCTTCCTTTATATTTCCCACCTCATATTTCTTTGTTTCTAGTATTAGGTAAGAAAAGAAATGAATGTTTGTAGAATCCAATTATGTACCAGTCACATAATTAATTTGTGATGGGAAGCTACTGCTGTTGTTGTTATGTGCAGTTAAGTCACATGCAACTCATAGTGACCCTGTGTACAACGGCTCTGAGCTCTGCTTCATCTTGAGCCAATTTTATCATCTCTGACACATCTACCCCATTATCCCAGACACTGAGTCAATTCACCTCATCTTTCTCCCTTATACTGTCCCCCTCCACCCTTCCAAGCAAGATGTCCTTCTCCTATGATTTGTCCCTCCTGACAACATGCTCAAATTATGTGAGAGCTTCAGAATCCTTGCCTTTAAGGTATAGCCTGGTTATACCTTCTCTAAGACAAACTGTTGATTCTCTTAACAGTCCATGGTATGTTCAATACTCTTCTTTAGTACCACAACTCAAAGATATCAATTCTTCCACTATTATCCTCAGTCCTTGTCCAGTTTTCTGACACACAACAAGTAATTGTAATGTTCACGGCCTTAATCAGGTGCACCTTAGTCTCCAGACTGACATCGTTGCTCTTCAGTTCTCTGGAGAAGTTCCTGACTGCAGATTTTCCCAGTGTAATTCGTCTTTCCTGGCTGCTGGTACCAAGAGGGTTACTGTGGAGACAAGCAAGCTGAAGCTGTAAACAATCTCAGTCTCTTCTCCAGCTATCATGATGCTGCCAGTTGGCCCAGTGGTGAGAAATTGTGTTTTCTTGATGTTGAGCTTCAATCCATATTGAAGATTGCAGTCCTCGACCTTCTGCAGCAAATGCCTCAGGTCCTCCTCAGTTTCACCAAGAAAAGTTGTATCATCTGCATAACACAGGTTGTTGATGAGCACATTCTAATTATTGTTGCTAAGCTCTATGGACATCACAGGGGTGCAGGCATGGATATAAGTGTTGGATGCACATAAATGTATTTTTAATTTGGACAAAGCCGCAGTGGTAGGTTGCAATAGGCATTCATTTCACAGATGTGAGACAGAAGCACAGAGAACATTTAGTTAGTAACAGAGCTAGGATTATGCCTGAGCAGTTTGGCTCAACCTTCATTTCTTTAGGCCGGGGGGCGGGGGGAGGGTTGTGGTCTTTCCCTGAGGTTGGGCCAGAAGGGATGCCTCTCTTTCTTCCTCCATACAGTATTCCCTGAAAGGAGCAGAACCAAAGGTGACATCCCATCCATGGTGTCCATGGCTTGTCTGGGAACTTCCCAATACTGTGTGAGGCAGTCAAAATCACTTCCCTGGCTGATGGCTTTGACTTTCACCAGGGCTGACAGGATTATGCGAATGATAGGAATAAGGAGAATAGCACCTTTTGTTAAAAAAAAAAAAAGAGGAAAAATTACCAAATAAAAAACAAAGCAAAACAATCTCAAAAGTTCCAAAATACATGATCTAAAATTTTGAAAAAAATGTATTACTTATTGTGTAAAGTGATGTAAGTATAATATTTAATAATAAAACTTCAAGAAATAATTAAACACTTGAAAGCACTTTAGTGTTACACAATTACATTTCAGGTAGTTGGTAAAAAAAAATGTAAATAAGGTGTGCAGACTACTGCTTTGCAGATAAGTCAGTCTTCACATCCAGCCAGACTTAAACTGAGCAGATTTAGAGTCATCTACTTCCTGTTATTAATTGGAATCTCACCACCACCATGAAAGCAGGAACAGAGAATTCAGCTGCTATAACAGAAGTACCACAAGTAGATTTAGATTGCATTAACAAACAAAAATTTACTCTTTCCTAGTTTAGGAGGTTAGAATTCTATATAGATGGTGCCAACTCTAAGGGAAGGCTTTCTCTCTCTGTCAGCTCTGCCTTTCTCTGGGAAAGGTCTTTGCCATGAATCTTCCCTGGAGTCTAGGAATTTCTCAGGGTAAACGTCCCAAGTTCAAAGGATACATGCTCTTGAAGGTTCTTCTGTCTTGGTGTTATTGGAGTCTCTCTTGTCTCTGCTTGCTAGTTCAATTATTCATTTTTAATTTGAGTGAATGCTTAAAAATCACATTGCATTTTTATTCAAACATTCATAGACATGTTGTTTTATAACATTACTTAAAATCAGTTAGTGTAATTAAGCACAATGGATAGTAAAACCCTTACTGCATATTGCCTTTCCCCTCCCGTTTTTATTTGTTAGTTTGTGTGTCCTTTCCCTTCCTTTCTCTTCTCTGTTAACTCTCTAAGACTGATTCTGTGTTTAAACCACTTCTTAGATTTTTATATCATGATTGTCCTTTCGTGACTGACTTACTCGATTCAACATAGTTGTTCTAGGTTCTTCCATGTCATGCATGTGTTTTACAGAGTCTTGATCATTTTTTAGTGATGTATGATACTGAATTGTGGGAACGTGCCACAGCTTCTTTGGCTATTTGTCAGCTGACAGGTGTTTGGGCTATTTCCAACTCTTTGCCACTGTAAATAACACTGCAATAAACATGAACTTGAGTATGTCAGTTTTGCTAGTTTAATCTCCTTTATATGTCAAAAGAGATTGACTCAATGTACAACTTAAACCTATATGTTGCATCCTGCCTCAGTAATTTTAATGCCATTGGTCTTGCTTCATTAAAATCACAGGGATAGGATTTACAAAACATGCTGTAAATCTATCAGATCACAAAAAGTGGAGGATATTTACCTAATGCTGAGAATCATGCTAAGATTTTAGAGGAATGCAATTCAATACAATTCAATACACAGTTTCGTTGTTGTTGCTGTTGTGTGCTGTAGAATTGGAACCCACCCATAGCTGACACACCAGCGGCTTTTCAAAGGCAGTTAATTGCATGGGAGGAGACGGTTCGTCCTTCTCCCATGGAGCAGCTGGTGGTATCGAACCGCGCATCTTTGGGATTGCAGTACGTCTTCTTGCCACTAGGCCACCAAGGCTCCTATACTTGGACCAGGAGGCAGTAATCGAAACAGAATAAGAAAACACTGCATGGTTCAAAACTGGGAAGGGTGTACACCAAGGATGTGTCCTATCTCCATATCTTTTCAATCTATATGCGGAACAGATTATCTATCTGGGAGGCTGAACTCTATGGCGAGAAGTGTGGCATCAGGAATTGGAGGTGGATTCCTTAGCAATCTCCTTTATGGAGATGACACAATCCTGCTTGCTGAAACTGAGGAGGATCTGAAGCGCTTGCTGGAGAAGATCAAGGACTGCAGCCTGAAATATGAATTGAAGCTCAACATCAAGAAAACAAAGAATCTCACCACTAGGTTGATTGGCAACATCATGATAGATGGTGAAGAGATTGAGATTGCTAACAGCTTTAGTTTGCTTTGCTCCACAGTCAACGCTCTTGGGCCCAGCAGCCAGGAAATTAAAAAATGGATTGCACTGGGAAAGTCTGCTGTCAGAGATCTCTCCAGAGTACTGAAGAGCAAAGATGTCAGTCTGGAGACTAAGGTGCACCGGATATAGGCCATGGTCTTTGCGATCACTTGCTATACATCAGAGAGCTGGACAATGACTAGGGATGATAGGAAGAGAATTGATGCCTTTGAGCTGTGGTGTTAGCAAAGAGTGTTGACTATACCATGAACTGCTAGGAGAACAGATTCATCCTGCTCCTTGGAGGCAAGGATGACATACTTTGACAAGCTTCGCCTGACATACTTTGGGCATGTTGCAAGGAGGGACCAGTCCTTGGAGAAAGATATCATGCTTGGGAGGGTGGAAGGACAGCACAAGAGAGGAAGAGCCTCAATGAGAGGGATTGATTCAGTGACTGTGATTATGGGGTTAGGTGTGTTAGAGACAATAAGGTTGGCACAGGCTAGAACAGGGTATAGGGCATTTGTAAATAGGGTCACAATGAGTCTCAGGCTACTCGACGGTACATAACGAATATATATATACATATATGTGGTCTATGTTTGTTATGAAAAGCCAAAGTAAGATCTTAAAAGTAGTTTCAACATTAAAAATTTTGAGAGTTATTAGCAGACTTATGAATTGGAACCATATTTATATAACTACTGATGACTCTCAGTATTGTATCTGTTATAATTCAGATTTCACAGTTCATTATATTTCTTAATCCCCATCCACCACATAAGTTTTAGTTCTACGCATTTTTTAGGTTTTTGCATGCTAACAATTGCAGACCCCTGTGGTCTGTTTGTTGCATTTATTTCTTGCTGCTTTTATCCCACACGTATAGAACTCGGACATATGTAAAGGAGACCAAGAGAGAGGGTTTGACTGTAGATAAAGGGTCAAAAAGCAGTCTCAAGGAGAGGAGCAAACGGGGGAGGGGGGAGGGGTTTGTGCGGGGAGAAAGGTGCAACAATGAGTGAATGGAATCCCAAAATCTCTGTAGATGTTCATTGAAATGAAAAATAAACAACCTAAATGAAAAAAAAAAAGCAATCTCACAGTTCTTTCCAGAAGCAAAGAATTAGAAGTACAAAAGGGGTGTGTGTGTGTGTGTGTGTGTGTGTGTGTGTGTGTGTAACATAGAAGAAAAACCAGGATCAGAACACGTAGAGCCCCTCTTTCTGTTTTTGGCCTTGGCTATTTCATGTGAAATGCAGCTGGCATTCCCTTCTTACACACCAAGCCTCATGACCTTGGCTGGCACCCATGTTTAAACTACATCGAAAACATTCATATAGCTTATTTGGTGTTTGGAAAAATGAGCAAGGTCAGGCAGAAATTAAGGAACTGGAAGGAAAAAATATTATCCAAACCTGCAAAAGTCCAATTTCCTGCCAGGTGGCTTCCAAATCACCCAGCAGCTTTCTTCAAGTCTTTGAAGTCCTGAGCCAAAGGTTCCAGGTTGGGAATATTTACTTCGCAGTCTCCAAAAACAAAAGTTGACTGTGTTCCTTGTAGTCAATCTCACCAGCATTTCAGAATGACAGATGGGAGAGGATGAAAAAGAGTTAGTAGATGACCTGAAACTCCTCCGCGCAGGTTTGTTATCCTTGGGTCTCTCGCCCGTGTTTGTTCTTTCTCTCGCTCTCACTCTCGTTCTTATTCTTGGTCTTTCTCTAGTTTTCTTTTGACTTTGCTCTACCTCTCACCATCAGCTTCTGATTGTCAGTGCAATCACCTGTTGCATTCTTCATTCGATAGGTTTGAATTCGACTCTGTCTGAAATCAACCCTGTGAAAATTATCTGGTGGAAGTGTCTGGTGCCTTCTAACTTCACAAGTGGGAAGGAGAATCATTATCAGCATCAGCTGCCCCAGGCTGCTCAAGCATACCTCTCAGGTGGAAGTAGAATCCTTTTCTCTCGTCTCAGAATCAGCTGTCCCTTCTACGGCACTTGCTTCTGTGCCACATTTGATAATTTACTGCAATAGACAGAACTCACAGACAATTCACAATTGTGGCACTTATTAGAAAATTGTCAGGTTACAATTCAGGTTCAGGAAATCTCAGGATACAATTCTTCGTTTAGGAGAGCCTCATTTCAGCTGTGCCACAAGCTGGCCTCTCTCTAGTATTCAGGTCTGTGGTCTGGCTTCTACCTTACTTGGACAAGTATTAAAGAGCTCTATCAGCTTTGCCACTAGGTGCACAATAGGCACCCAGCTCTGCAAGTAAGACTTGGCCTAAAAGATACTCAACTATGGCAAACCTAGTTCTGCTGATGAGTACCCTGAGGCACCCTGTTCTGCTGTCAAGTCTTCTGCCTGAAGATGCTCAGTTTTCTTGCTCTGTGGACCATGAAGGCCTCGGTAGTCTTCAGCTATCATCTTAGTTGAGATGTCACTATTTCTCTGCCAAGTCTTCTTATCATCTCTCACCTCTAGCGCTATAGCTCTCAGATATCTGTCTCTGTGTCATAGATCTTGGGGATTCTGCGTTCAAGGATCTTAGGCCCAAAGAATATGTTTGACATTTGACTCTTCTTTCTTGATGGCTGTGAGATTCTTCTTTGCATATTTTGGAGTACTGAATGTACCATGGACTGCCAGGAAAACAAACAGATTCATCTTGGAGAGGATTAAACCAAGCTACTCCTTGGAGGCAAGGATTCTGGGGCTTTGTCTGACATACTTTGGGCATGTTGCCAGGAGGGACGGGTCCTTGGAGAGGAACATCATGCTTGGGAGGGTGGAGGGACAGCTCAGGAGGGGAAGACCCTCTATGAGATGGATTGATTTGGTGACTGGGGTAATCGGGATGGGTGTGTCAGAGGCAGTGCGGTTGGCGCAGGATAGAGCAGGGTTTAGGGCTGTTGTACATAGGGTCGCTATGAGTCGAAAACGACTCGACGGTACATAACAACAACATTTTAAGCCTAGTGGAATAACAAAACTGACTCATCCTCACATTAGATTCCATACATCTTATTTGTATGTCCCTTTTCCACAAGGATAATGTGCACCTTATTTACACTATTAGCAAGTTGTCTAATCTCCATTGTAGACCATAAGCATGTCAAGTGTCACATTCCATCTAGTCATTTGTTGAAAGTTATAAAAACTGTAGAGAGAAAAGACACCACATACACAAACAAACAAACAAAAAAACTGAACCAAAAAGAACCAAACAACAAAACTCATCACGGAACAGTAATAGCTAAATAAACGATATTAAATTATTTTAATCCAGCAGCTGAATTCTACCACTTTTATCAATGAGGTAAGTAAAAGTAAACAATGCTAAAGTTAATTCTTTGTGACTGTGCAGTACAATCTGTCTTTAGCTACAGATATATTCAGAACAGATCTTAGGTGGTGAAATAGGTTAATATAAAATTCTGAAGCTAAAATGTGCTCCACAGGAAAACACTTCTGTCTGTGCCCCCTTCAGTGGATGCTTGTGACCCAATTTTCTTGCTCACTGCCATCGTACATTTTGGTCCGACTAAATCCTACTCACCTTTCAAGAGTTGCTGGACATCACCACCCCTACACTTAACCTACAGTTATGTACTGAGAACTTACCTTGTACCAAGTGCTGTCCCAAGTCTGAATTTAACAGACTTTGTCCTTTAACACTCATGCTCTAATGAAGAGGAAGTCTAGGAGGCAATAAACAAATAAATATGAAGCAAATATAATGGTCATCCATGCTGTGGGTAAAGATAAAGCAGGACAGAGAGTGGTAGGAGCAAGGATGTTAGTTCTAGTGTGGACAGAGACCTCTAAGACATACACCAAAGAAGAAGCTGTCCGGGGAGGAGCATCCCAGCAAAGGAAACAGTCAAAGCAAAAATCTTGTGATAAGAAAATGCTTGGCTTGACCAGGAAACAACAACTAAGTCATCTGGGAGATAGGTAAGAAAAATGATAGGGAGTGAGTGTGGTCAATAGTGGGAAACTGTATCATAGAAGGAACAGCCTTTGACTTCATCTCTGCATTAGATGAGAGCCAATGATAAATGTGAGCTGATAAGTGACACGACCTGGGTCCTTTCAGACTTTGAGCTTCTATTGTGGAGAAATAAAGGAAAGGACTAAAACAATAACATGGGAGTCTTTTTCAATTATCCCAGACAGAGATAATGGTAGCTTTGTCCAGATTGCTAATGGTGGAAATTTAATTCTGGATCTGTTCTGAAGGTGGTGCCAACTCATACAATTGTTGTTGATGATGTTTTTAAGTGCCATAGAGCCATAAATGACTCATAGTGACCCTATGAACAAAAGACTTGAACACTTGTATAACTTTCATTGTTTCTCCATGTTCACACAGTTTCCTGAGATAAGCTATTTTGGAAGTGGATGCCACTCCTGCTTCTAAGCTTGTCTTAATTGGGAAACTCCACCAAACACTATCCACTGTGGGTAACCATTATCATATTTGACACATCAGTGTCACAGTGTTCAGACAGCAACCATGAGTTACCTTTGTACAGCAAATGGACTGACCAGTGGTATACCACTTAGAAGAATGTTTGATCAAAAACAATTAAGACCAGGCCTAAGAGCTGCAGATTAAAATCACCCACCTTTGGCATGGTAGCATTACTCTCTACCACTAGGCCAACAGAGCTCTCTCTAACTGATAGGATTACTGATTGATTAAATATGAAGCATACAAGAAAATGAAATGTCGAGGATGACTTCCAGGTTCTTGACTTGAACAACTGGAAAGAAGGATACATTTGTCTCTGTGCTCTCACATACGTTATGTTAATACTATTATTCTAAATTCTACTATCAATTATACATTTGTACATCTTTTTCACTGCATATGCTTTCAGATCTTAACATGCTGAGATTCTACAAAAGTTATGAACTCTACCCAGTGAGAGGGAAAGCGTGCACAAAGAAATTAATACAAGCAGTTGCATTTCATTTCAATGTTTTATTTAGCTTCTCTGTCTCATCTATGGATTTCTGAGTAGGTCATGGATCCAAGGTTTAAAAATCCAGGCTAGATTTATTTATTCTTTATATAAATTAGTATTGAGCACTTAGTACTCTGAAGACATTGAGGGCATAAAGTTAAACAAAAACATCCAGGATTTCTTCATGGAGATCACAGTAAGAAACAGCAAAATATTGGTAAGCAATAAAGAAGTAAATTATGTAATTTGTGAAAGAAAACAAAGCAAGGTAGATTAAGTGCATGAGCCCGGTATTCAGGGCCCAGAGTCAGAAGTCTCTCTGGATCATATAAATAGAGGAGTATAGATTTGCAGAGTTGGCTGTAAACATGATGAAAACAAGAAACCACCCAAGGACTAACAACAGAGGAAGATGACTGCCGCTCCTATGATTGGCGAGATAATGGGGGAAACAGTGCTACTAGAACCCAAACATTGGTACTAATTGGAAACTGGAGGCTTAGAAGGGGTGCTGCTAGGGAGGAAAGGAGAAGGGGGGGTGAGGACTAAAAGTAATGGCTTGTTTGCCAGAGATGCCAAGAGAGAAAAGAAGTTTCTGGCTTTTCCCAGTCTCTCACTCTCATTCTATCAGGACATCCTGTTGGCCATAATTGCTCAAGGGTTGTTTGTTGTTGTTAGGTGTCATCAAGTTGAGTAAGACTTGTAGTGATCCTGTGGAGAACAGATCTGAGCCCTTTCTTATCCTGTGCCATTCACACGCTTCCTGACACACTAGAGCCCATTGTGGCAGTCACTGTGTCAACCCACCTGGTTGACGGTCTTCTTCTCCTTCACCAATCCACCACCTTTTCAAGCATGATGCCCCTCTCCAAAGAATAGCCTCTCCTGGCAACATGCCCAAAGTAAGGATGGTGAAGCTTTATCATCTTTGCCTCTATGAAGCATTCTGACTGCACTATCTCCAAGACATATCACTTTGTTCCTTTGCCCGTCCGTGGGATGTTCAGTACTCTTCTCCAACACCACAGCTCATAGGGATTAATTCTTCTCCTGCCATCCTATAACTCAAACAGAAACAAAAATAAGTTTGCAAATAGTCAGTGACTTAGAAGGAGAAGCCACTTTAAAAACTGAAATTTCAAGTGAAACGAGATTAGAGGGTGACTATCAATGATGAGACAGAGGAGATCATCCCAAGCAGAGAATATTGTGACTGAGAAGTTTCTAAGGTGTTAAAAGATTTGGCTCATTGGCATGCCAAAGCCTCATTTGAGGTAAATATGGCTGTTCACATCTGTCATATACTTTAGACAATCAGAGTAAGAAAAAGCCATAGAGTTTCTTCCTCAGAACCATGTAGCAGGAGCCACAGTGCAATGAACACAGACCTCAGACTAAATTCTTCAAGATGCCCAAACATTTACTGATGAGCACATGTTGAGATAGTAATAAAACCTGTTCTGTCTAGTAGGACATTCATATAAATCCTTTGCCTAAAAGATGAACTCTGAGGTGGAGGTAATAATATTATGACAACATATTCTTTATCAAGGTTGTCTTCTATGTGGTGGCAGACACAGTAGGTTAAAGTTGTCACCTGGAATGTTCTTTGCCTATCAGGTAAGGAATTGTGCTGTCAACCCAAAGCCACACAGCTCAAATTTACCAACTGCTCCACAGGAGAAAGATGGGTAATCTCCTTTTGTGTGATATATATACTGCCTTTGAAAACCTGCTGGAGGAGTCAGCTATGATTGGTACCTACTTGATGGCACATAAAAACAGCATGCTACAATGCAAGTGTTAGACGACCTTCCAACACTTATGTATCTTGAATACAACACATTTCAACAATGTAAGTTTATTTATGGCATTGATTATGTTGATGAATAAACCTTCTAATGTAAATTTAGAAAGTACTAATTCTTTCTAAATAGCATAATTTTTCTAAATACTAATAGCATCTGCTGAGTAGATGTAATTCTTTACTCTTCTCTCTCTCTCTCTCTCTCTCTCTCATTGTTGTCATATTGAAACTGACTCATAGCTGGTCCTCTGGTGGGTTTTATGATAAAGGACATGCTCATCTTTCTCAGGTGGAATTGAACCTCGACAGACATGGCATCGTAGGTTATTACCACAACTCCTTATAGACTATACCACGTGTTGTTGTCATTGTTGTTGTTAGGTGTTGTGGAGTTGAGTACAACTCATAGTGACCCTATGAACAAAAGACCTGAACCCTGTTCTATCCTGTGTTGTCCTCATGCTTCCTGACACACAAGAGCCCATTACAATAGTCACCGTGTCAACCCACGTCATTGACAGGCTGAGAGTCTTCCTCTCCTTTGCTAACTCTTCACCTGTCCCAGCATCATGTGCCTCCCAAGGAATAGCCCTTCCTAGCAACATGCCAAAAGTATGTAAGTTAAAGCCTTATCATTCTTGCCTCCAAAGAGCACTCCAGTTGTACCCTCTCTGAGATGTATCTGTTTGTTCTTTTAGCTGTCCGTGGGATATCAGTGCTCTACTCCAACACCACAACTCAAAGGCATCAATTCTTCTGTCTTCCTTATTCATGGTCCAGCTCTCAAATGTATAGCAAGTGATTGGAAAGACTATGTCCTGAATCATGAGTTCTTTATTGGATCATTCAGGTGATGTTTAAACAAATGCTTTATTGTTGTTGTTGTTGTTGCTGTTGTTGTTAAGTGCCATTGAGTCGATTACAACTCAGAGCAACCTTATGAAAAACAGAGCTGAACCCTGTCCTACCCTGTGCCGTCATCATCTCTGGCATACTTGACCCCATTGTTGCAATCACTGTGTCAATCCATCTCAGCGAGGATCTTCATCTCTTTGCCCACCCCTCTGCCTTTCCAAGAATAATGTCATTCTTCAAGGAATAGCTTCTCCTACCAACATGCCCAAAATATGTGGAATGAAGCTTTATTATCTTTGCCTCCAAGGAGCACTCTGGCTGTACCTTCATCAAGACAATAACTGCTTATTCTTTTGGCAGTCCATGAAATAGTGCTATTCTACAACACCACAGTTCAAAGGCATCAATTCTTATTCTTCTTCTGTCATTCTTAGTCACTACTCAGCTCTCAGATGCATAGCTAGTGATGGAAAAGATCATGGCTTGAATCAGGTACACCATAGTCTTCAGACTGATATCATTGCTCCTCAGTAATTTAGAGTGGTCACTGAAAGCAGACTACCCCAATGCCAACACATTTCTTGATCTTCTGGCTGCTGTGTTCTTGTTATGTGCCGTCGAGTC
>NW_006399856.1:2014245-2032380 GCF_000299155.1 Elephantulus edwardii | reverse complement strand
AAAATTTTTGTTTTCTTGTTGTTGACATGCAATCCATATTGAAGACTGTAGCCTTTGATTTCTGTAGTAAGGGCGTCTGGTCCTCATCCCTTTCAGCAAGCAAGGTTGTGTCATCTGCATACCACAGATTGTTTATGAATCTTTCTCTAATCCTGATCCCATATTCCTCTTCATATTCTCTTCAGAAAATAGCTTCTTGGTTTAGGTATAGGTTTTTCATGAACACAATTAGGCATTGTGGGATTCTAATTCTTTTCAACATTAGCCATAACTCTTTAAAGTATCACCTGAGTATAGGCATATGCGAACCTACACACATGACTAACATGTGCACCATATTGCTTATTCAGAAGTATATTCTTTTTTTTCCTTTTTTTTTATTTAAATAGCATTCAGTTTACTACAAATATTTAGTACTGGCTTCCCATATTCCCCCCCTTTTGTTTTAATTATAAATATTCTTGTTGTAGAAGTATTTTCTTGTTATTAGGTGTCATTGAATTCCATTTTTCATTCAATTCCATGTAACAGAGTGTAATTGCCCCATAAAGTTTGTGAGGCTAAAAGGTTTATGAAAGCAGATCACATGGCAGCCTTCCTTAGCAGCCTCCCCAGGGATTCACACCATCAATTTTTCAGTTAAGAGTCAAGAGCTTAATCTTTGTGTCACCACATAGCTCTTTTTATAGAAGTGTGTTTAACCCTCCAACACCAGGGGTTTGGGCTGCCTATGTCCACTTGTTGTTGTTGTGTACCATCAAGTCAGAACCAACCCATTACTCAAACTGTATACTTTTAGGTTTGCAGTACAGTGTCTTGCCACTGGGCCACCAGAACTCCCTAAGTTATTTCTAGGCTACATAGTTTATCTGAATTGTTTTATTGTTGTTGTTTTCAAATAGTTCCAAATCTCCAGGAGCATTGGAAATTAGGAGAAGATTTGTAACTACTTGGAAACAAAAAACAACTCAGAGATGTAGTCTAGAAATAATTTTAAAAATTAAGAAAATTTTAAGTTACTTAAACCCATTAAATATTTGTAGATATGAGTCTATTTTAGCATTTACTTTCATAAAATACATATACATCTGTCACTTTTTTTTCCAAAACTCTTAAGTGTTAGGAACACAAGCACGTATTAACCTGTTCCCCCATGATATGTTGTTGTTGTTGTTATGTGCCGTCGAGTCGCCTGCGACTCATAGCGACCCTATGTACAACAGCCCTAAACTCCGCTCTGTCCTGTGCCAATCGCACTGTCTCTGACACTAAGGTTGTAGTGTGAAATCCTAACTGCCTGAAATGAACCGCTGTCCATGTTGTCCTACCGTAGTAATTTCCTGCTACAATGTGTGATGCTAATCATCTCCACATGAGCGGTTTGTCTCCCGAGTGAAATTCAGGGCCATGAAGGTTATCTCTTGATGATCTTGCATATTTTTCACTGTGTTTGGAGCAGTGTTATAACATTTCCCATTGGCCTTGAGTTACATCATGAGACTCATGTGAAGTGCTAACACTGATGCTAAAATATGCACCCAAGAAGCAGAGAAAAGTTAAGACAGTACAGGGAAAGGTGACTGGCTGGAAAAGTCCTGTAGCAAGAGGTCTGCAGCTGTGGTTGCCCACCACCTCGAGGCAAATGAGCCCAGTATAAATACACAGAGAGGAAGTTCATCAAGCTGCCACTAGTGCTATTCCAGAAGGTGCTAAAACCTTGCATCTTTTGTGAAATAATTCTTGTACTGAAAATTCAACGTGTGTGCATTACTTTAGTGTTGAAGTATACTTTCTAGTCAATAGTATCTAAGTCGTGGGGAAGTCAAAAGTTACAGTAGAGTTTTGACTGTTCAGAGTATTGTTTCCTTTAACCCCTCCCCCCCCATTGTTCAAGAATAAACAGTATGGCCAGCTTACTAATAAAAACTGTAACAGAGGGTATGAGAAACAACATATGTGGCTGAGCCTACGTAGAAGACAAGAGAGTTCATGGAGATGAGGCTGCATAGGCCATCTTAGAAACTTTGTATATTATTCAAATACATTGAAAGACATTAAACAGGGAGATAACATACTTCTGTTAAAGCTAGAACTGGCTTCTACAAAGAAGAATAACTTATGGAAGGGGAAAGATGGAAATAGGCCCTCCCAAAAGTTCAGGTGCAAGGTTATTGTAGCTCAATTAACTGTGATGTCAGAAGAGACGGAGAGAAGTGAGCTGTACTTTGAATACAGATATACAGCATTTGAATACAGAAATACAGCAATTGCTAATGATGCTATAAGAGACTTGAAGAATGAAGAAGTTATACTCAAGGAGCGGGTCGGGTCCGCTGATGTTAAGCTAATGTACTCTGTTGCCAAATGGTATACTTTGCTTTGCTGCTGGAAAGGACTCTGAGGAAAGGGTTGGATGCAGTATGGAAAAACGAAAACAGGAGTACTCAGTTGTGTATACTTTAATTTTATGTGATCCCTTAAATCAAGGAATATGAGCTTATCTTGTCTTACTTATTTTCATGTAACAAACAGATATGTCTTGGAGATGGTGCAGCCAGAGTGCTCTTTGGAGGCAAGAATGACGAGGCTTCGCCTCACATACTTTGGGTATGTTGCTAGAAGGGGTTATTCCTTGAGAGACAAGATACTTGGAAGGGTGCAGGGTCAGTGAAGGAGAGGAAGACCCTCAACCAGGGGGATGAACATGGTGACTGCTGCTGCTATGGGCTCTTGAGTGTTGGGAAGTGTGAGGATGGCACAGGAAAGTATGGGGTTCTTTTGTTCATAGAGTCACTGTGAGTCGTACTTCACTCCACGGCATCTAACAACAACAACCAGAAAGGCTTTAGTAGGCACAGAGCCTGAGGAATTGAGGAGAAAAAATACGCTATTATTTTTCTTTTGTCTTACCTCAGTATTGAAAGAGAGAGAGTAAAACAGCACTTTAATTCCAGATGATGATTCAAATTACCAAAGATAAGATAAACTAACAGCATAGTACCTGTTCAGGGGAAAAAAAAAAAAAAACCAAACCAAAAACCCACAATTGTCATTTTCTCTTTATTTAAATTGAGATATAAATGAAAGTTTATAGAGAACCTGGATGTCCATTCATTCATTGTTGCACATTTTCTTTCCTGCCCCGCCCCCCAGTTTGCTTTTCTCTTGGGGGAAAAAAAATGTCATTTTTGTATGATTCCCCACCCCTACCCCAGTCCACTTTACTATGCAGCTCTCATTCTGGACTGTTATCATACAGATGATACCTAATCATATATTCCTTTTAAGCCGTTCTTTCCCTCATCTGTTTCCATGGAGTGTACATTATTTATCCCCTCTTTTCTTCATTTCCCCCCAACCCCAGTGTTAGTTCTGATATACAACAGTGACATTATGCAGTATTTGTCCTTTTGTGACTGAGATGTTTCACTCAGCATAAGGTCCTGCAGGGCCACCCTTTTTATGTAATATTTAATGAGTTCCTTTTTTTTCAGTGCTGCATAGTATTCCATTGTGTGAATATACTACACCTTCTCTATCCATTCATTTGTTGATGGGCCTTGGGTTGTTTCCATGCTGCAGAAAACTCAAGCAAGACCCACACTTCACACCACACACAAAAACCAACTCAAAGTGAATCAAGGACATAGGACTAAAACCAAGGACTATAAGCTTCATTAGAGAAAAGCTTGGAAGAATTCTAGAAGCTCTAATCTAAAATATGAACAGTCTTCCAAGTCTTCCTGAAAAACAACCAGGAGAGGATAAAACAAATGAATGGGACCTTCTAAGAATCAAATTCTTATGCACATCTAAAATCTTCTCCAACAGGGTAAAAAGGGAAGCCACAGACTGGGAAAAAATATTTTGTAATGATATGTCTGATATGGGACTTATATCAAGAATTTATAGAATACTTGAGCACCACAAGATAAAGGTAAACAACCCAATTGCAAAATGAGCACAGGATATGAACAGACACTTCACCAAAGAAGGTATTCAGATTGCCAACAAACACATGAAGAAATGCTCAAAATCCCTAGCTCTAAGAGAGATGAAAATCAAAACAACTATGGGATACCATCTCACTCCAGTAAGAACAGCAAAATTCAACAGAGCAGCAAACAGCAAATGCTGGCAAGGTTGCGGAGAAACAGGAACACGTATTCATTGTTGGTGGGAGTACAAAATTGTGCCACCACTACAGAAGGTAGGCAGTATGGCGCTTTCTCAAGAAGTTGGAAATGGAAATACCATTTGACCCAGCAATTCCACTTCTGGAAATATACCCTCAAGAAACCAGAACTGCCAACAAAACACAGTTTTTTAAGTCTTAAAGGCTCCAGTTTGAACTAGCGGGGTGACACTGCCAGGAAAAAGAAGCAACCCAGCTCCAGTGAATGAAGTTTGGAGATAAAATTATGCATCCCAGCATCACCATATTCCAAGATAGATGAATAGCCTTTTGTTCCATTTGAAAGTCTATTAATACAACTCAGATAGATGCCACTGTTGCAAACATTACTATTAGATTACTATTAGATATTACATCATATTAGATGTGACTGTAGTGTCTTCATCTGTGAAATGAGATTACACTGGATGATTCCAAAGACTTGAAAGATCATTTTAAGATCCATCATATAGCCTACAATTATTTGAAAATGCTTTTCAGAGAGGGCCACAGTTGACAAGATTTAGTGAAATAAATCAAATATAGCCAAACCTCTTCAGAAGTATCATAGATACAAGAAAAACATAAGAAGATTTCTACTTATGTACCATTTCTACAGAGGGTGGAAATATCTTCTTCTATAGTTAGGAAAACATTATTCTCCTCTTCATTATATTGATATATTGCACAAAGGAAAAAGTGAATAATAATTTATGACTTAGTTTTGGAAGCAGAGATTAAGAGTCCTCAAGAAAGAAAGATATACTGGTAGCCTCAAAGATAAACTAAAATTTCACAATTATCCATGCAGATTTTTCAGAGCCAGTCACACAGTAAATTATATGTAGTGCCTTTTGCCTGGGAAAGGAAATATACACAGTCCATTATAAGGGGGAAAAAGTTTATTGAATATAATGCATATTCATGAAGTCTAGAAAATTTCAAAAAATATATCACACTAGTCCCCATTAAATCGCCTACTTATTCATAGATATATTACAGTGCAATTTGATCAAAAGTCTCCTGGTAGCCAATTTTAAAACAAACAAACAAAAAAACCTCAACAAAGAATCAGGTATAAAGTATTTTCAAGCAGAAGGCATATAATTTTAAAAGAACAAAAATGAAACATTTCCTTTTTAATAATATGAAGCTAAAGTAAACAGAAGGAGGGGGAGGCCTGGCTGTCCCAGGGTTACACGCTCCGTTGTTGTTGTTGTTAAGTGCCATCAAGTCATCTATGACTCATAGTGACCCTACGAACAATGGCTGTGAACCTTGCTGTACCCTAAGCCAACGTCACCATTTCTGACACACCTGACCTCACTGCCAGTTGCTGTGTCCACCCATCTCATCGAGAGTCTTCCTCTCTTGTGCTGACCTTCTACTTTTCCAAGCATGATATCCTTCTCCAAGGACTGTCCCCTCCTGAAAACCTGCCCAAAGTATGTGAGATGGGGTTTCATCATTTTTCTCTAAGGAGCACCCTGGTTTCACTTTTTCCAAGATAAACCTGTTTGTTCTCTCGGCAGTCCAAGGAAGGTACAATACTCTTCTCTAGCACCACAACTCAAAGGCATTGATTCTTCTTCTTCTTCTGTCCTCTTATAGCCGTGTTCCAGCTTTCAGATGTATACCAAACAATTGAGAAGACCACAGCTTGGATCAGGTGCACCTCAATTCCCAGACTTCATCACTCTGGAGACATCTTTGACAGCAGATTTTCCCAATGCAGCCCGTCTTTTGCCAAGGGTGTTGATTGTGGGACCAGGTAAGACGACACTGTTAGCTTCAATTCTGTCTCCTTCTATCATGATGCTGCCTATTGGTCCAGTGATGAGAATTTTTGTCTCCTTGATGTTGAGATACAATCCACATTGAAGGCTGTAGTCCTTGATCCTCTGCAGGAAGGAATTTGAGTCTTCCTCACGTTTGGCAACAAGATTGTCACCTGCATAAGCAGCTTGTTGATGAGTCTCCCTTCTACCCTGATGCTGTAATTCTTCTACATGTTCAGTTACTAACTGAAAAATTGTTGCTTTGAAATCACCAACCAATCCATAGGAGAAAGATAGAGAAATACTCTCCATTAAAGATTACAGTCTCAAAAACCCAATGGGGCAGTTCTACTGTTTCCTTGCTCTGAGTCAGAACCCACTGGTCAGGAATGGGAACAAAACCAGGGAAGGTTGACTGTAAGTTTCCCCACAGAAGATCAATGACACTTTATATGGCTGTTTTCTTCATTGAAAGTCAAGGGCATGATGTTAAAAACACAATTCAATGAAGGACAGGGCAAACAGACCTTGGCTGGTGAGGGAACACCAAGGATAACAGCAAAAGATCTAGAATGCACCATCTACCAAAATGTCTGTGACCACAGGGGAGTTGAAACACTAGTCCAAAGTGACCCTGCTCTAAGCATGAAATAAATACTAAATTCTGAACCCCCTATTTAAAAAGGAACTATTTCATGAAATAAATATACCTACACAGATACGTATAGATGTATATTGAATTTATGTTAAAATTATAACACTTTGTATTTATCAGACTAAACAAAATGCTATATTGAATGAATTTCACTTGATTCTTTATTTTACTCTTTTTAAAAAGGCTATTAGAAAATCTGACATTGCATTTATGGCCTGCATCTGTGATATGGCTGGTATACCACTGGGTAAGTACTTCCTTAGAAGGGTAATTTTGTCATGTCACATTGGACATGTTATTTTCCATCTGCCCATGACTTTTCTCCTTTTAAAAATTGTGAAATCCTAATGTCTACCTCCAAGGAAGTACACAAGTAAGGGTTAAATAGGACGCTGGTATAAAATGTGTAACATGGGGTCTAGGCCCCAAAAGACTTCTGTCTCTACTTTAGGACCTAGAAGCCTACCTTTGGCCTTGACCATGGAGAAATAGCAGTATTCTGTTTCTTTCTAAGACAGTCCTGGTAACAGATCTGCCTATGTCCCTGCCTCCCCAGGCCTATGACTCTTTTCTGTGTTGTGAGGAAGTGCAATAGCCTGATATTTCAGTGTCTCAAGACGTATAAATCTGGCCCCTGTGGAATAGTGAGCCTGATGACAAGGAGGCCCTGTTTATAGAAGACAGGGGTTGAACACTGTTCAAGGACTTTGTTTAAAATTCTTCTTGTAACCACACAGCTCTGTGTTTGGGTTTTCTGCTCTCATTAAATAAATATCTGGAGAGTCTTCATGGATCATCCCTGATATGTGTGACCAGCGTTTTTACAATAATCAACCATACTCTTGAGCCAAATTTTGTAGATTCCCAACGAGGCCTTTACAAAGTCTTTAAGGATGTCAAGAAGGTATAGATAGCTGGAGTTCTTCCCAAGCAGTCCACGAACAAGGAACCCCTTCTAAAACTACATGTGAGGACCCTGCTCATTGTCTTCTAGTACAGTTTTCATAGACAGTATTTAGGTCAATGAGAAAGCACAGAGGATTGAAATATCCAGGCATTATAATATGAAAGAACTAATGGAAATAAAAATGTCCTTTTAACTTAAAGACTGACCGAGATACAGCTTCGTGGTATAAGTGACCATGAGCCACTTATTTTGGATTAGCACGGAAATAACAAATGTATTTGGTTTAAATAAAGTACTTTGAAATATTGAGGATACGTTTCTGGAGAGCTAGATTTGACCTTCAGAAACTTTCATTTACTTTCAATTCAAATTTTCCCAAGAGAAGCATCAGAGATAGAGGGAAAATTTTTTTGTGTGGTCATTGTTGTTGTGTGTTGAGTCTATATTGACTAATAGTGACCCTTTAGAACAGAGGAGACTGACCCCCTGGGGATCTTAAGCTGTAACGTTTATGAAACAGATTGCCAAGGCTTCTTTCCTGAGCAGCTGGTGGATTCACAAGACAGCCTTTCACTTCACAGTCAAACATTTAAGCGGTGCACCACCAATGCTCCTTATATTAGGAATAATTCTCTCTTGTTTAAACATCAAGAAATGGTACTTACAAGAAATACAGTCACAGCATATATACATCAAGACAGGTACGGAGTGGTGCAAAGGACTATACTTATAGCCATACATGGGTTGGGCAGACACTATTCTCCCCTTGTTTTAGGGTCTGATCTGAATGTTGTTGCTGCTGTTGTTGTGACTTCCAGTCCTCTAAGACTCATCGTGACCCTGTGAACTTAGATCTGAACTTTGCCCTATCTTGTGCTACCCTCACAATCAATCTCTCACATACTACATTGTTAACAGCCACTGTGTCAATTAATCTCATTGAAGGTCTTCCTTCCTCTCTCTCTGACCCTTCAATTTTTCCAGCAAGATGTCCTTTTCCTTCCTGACAATATATCCAAAGTATGGAAGATGAAGTTTCACCATCTTCGTCTCTAAGGAGTATCTTGCTTATACACTCTCACAGGCAGATTGGGTTTTGGCCACCTCTTAGATATTCAGTAATTTCTGCCAATACCACAGTTCAAAGGCATTGATTCTTCTTCTGCAATCCTTATTAATTATTCCATTTTCAGCATAAGAAGAAATTGAAAAGACTGCAGCTTGGATCAGCCACACCTTAGCTTTAAGCTGACATCATTGATCTCTAGCACTTCAGAGAGATCCTAGAGAGCAGATAGTCTCAATCAAGTGTGCCTTTTAGTTTCTTGATTGCTGTTCTTTTGGGTATTTACTTCGAATTTAAATAAAATTAAATCATTGACAGCGTCAATATTTTTCTCATCTATCATGATGAATAACATTGAGAAGAATGCCTTAATATAGTGGTGAGGATTTTTTGTTTTCTGGATTTTTGAGATGTAATCCACATTGAAGACAATAGTCTTTGATCTTCTTCAACAAATTTCCTGGGATAGTTATTGAGTGTGTCCAGGGTTACATCTGTTTGCTGAAATACTTCAATTGGTATTGGGATGATATAAATACAGAAAAGCTCTCATGTCTTAGAATAACTAACCATATGATGGCAAAGAGCAGCATCTACTCAAAGATAAAGCCTTGAAAGAAGAAAGGAATAGAAAGATTTACATAAATGAGAATTGTAGGGAGAATATTGGGAAAGTGCAAATTACCTTGTGATAATGTAGTCAATAGTTAACCTACTGGATAGGAAGCTTTGCTGCCAACCCAAAGGCAAGAAGTTCAAATCCACTAACTGTTCCTTGGAAGAGAGATGGGCCGTCTTATCTTGAGTGATTTACAGCTTCTAAAAACCTGCTGGTGGCTCACTTATGAGTCAGTGCTGACTAGACAGCAATGAGTAAGTGAGTGAAAGGTTAATTAATGTTAGGAAAGAAAATATAGACCAAAAAAGCCAATTTTTGGTAAACTTTCACATAATTTATAATAAAAAATAATAAAAATGAAAAGTAATAAAACATTCAAGAGAGGTGAGAAGAGTCAGAACAAACGAAAGACAAATTTAAAGTTGAGCTAATGTTTATGGTTTCCAGTGCTTAAGGAATATAAAGAATAAGCTTATTGGAGAAGGAGATCCCAAGAGGAAAGGACGGAGCTGGCAGGAGTTCGAAGAGTGTGGACATAAATAAACACCGTATGGAAGAATGGGGTGGAGTAAAACTTTGGTTTTCCCCCAAAGACTAATTTAGGGTTAGGTGAAATTAAGAAGAAATGAAATTTTTGCTATTTCTTCCCTAGTAGAGAATATGATACAATTTTCCAGTAGAAGGCTAGACACAAATTTTCATGAGGCTGGAAAAGGATCCATCTGTCATTTAGATGCATCACTCTATCACACCAGGGTGGTTTGTTGGGTTTTTTGTGGTTTGTTGTTGTCGTTTTGTTTTTTTTTCTTGTCTAGTTTAATTTCATTTCCAATCATTAGTTCAAAGGTATAACTTGTACCTATGATGAGGTCAAGTTGGTTTGTTTTCTAGATCATTTTCTCTTCTTTCATTGCCTTTTTATTCTCCCTAAAATCACTTATTCTAGCTCATTCCACTGGTACATCCTCAATGTTACACCGGGGATATATTTTTAAAATAAAAAATAAAATTGATCCCAAAGATGCAAACTTAAAACAAAGAATCTCTTCTCAATAAAATTTCATTCTGGATTTTTCATGCCAGAGTCTCAGACAATGTCAAGGGAAGGTGTAAAATGAAGGAGCAGTGGGTTGGGGGCAGGAATACTGTAAATAGGAAGAACTATGGGCTCAATTATTAAATACTTATCCCACCTTCAAAGAGACTGACCACCCGTGGAGAAGGGTCCTCAGAATGTAAGTCCTTAGGTGAACAGGAGGGTCTGAATGATTTTTCTGAAAATACAAGTTCAGCCAGCATGTAAGCTAAATGGGGTGGTGGTGTCCAAAAGTCTCCCCTAACTCATACAGTTGTTCTTATTCCCAGCCTCTTTCCTATGCCAAAGCCTCCAATAGTCCCACAGAAGATCTAATACACAACCTGGGGTTTGAGTGTGTGCCCAAGTGATGTACACTCAGATCTCCTTTAGAAAACACATGCAGGGACCCGCGAGCTACGTAGGAAAAACCTTCTTCAATCATCTATTCTTTAGGATGGGTTCCAAATTTGAAGAAGCGTGGACCATTATGTTAAATATCATTGGATAACAAAATATGCTGACCATGTGAGATGGAAAACATAGAATTTAACACATTTCATGTCAAGTGGAATACTAGAAGTGCTGAGAAGGAACTTTAAGTCACCAAGGGCAAAGACGTGAGGTTTTCCCCACATCAAAGTTTAGACTTAACTCTAAGTAATTGTTGTAACCACCTTCAGAGGAAGATGAGTCCACTTAACTGGCAGCTCTTTTATCTGTTGATAATTCCAGAATGGAATTACAAAGAACAACAGAAAAGGGGCCAACTATGCCTACCTGGGATCCTTTTCATGTTCTCTTTCTCCAAATTACACATTCTTCTCTTTAACTCTGACCAAGTACTCAACATGTGTCAAATTGTTAGGTTGCTTCTTTATTTCTTTGGCGTTTCCGCAATGTTCACCTGCCCATCGTGAAGTCAAGGGCTCACCTCAGGATGCATTCCTCTGAAAACACCATCATCTAGTACAGGTAGCAGTGATATGAAGTCAATGGAGAAGGGATTGACTTCTTTTCAAACTCAAAAACCTAATTTCTGTGGAGTCAAAATTAAATTGACTCCTAGCTGCTCCTCCAGAGAATTTCCAGAGGCTGTAAATCACAAGGGGAGAGGCTGTCCCTTTTCCTCCCACGGAGCAGCTGCAACCCCCTAGACAATGATGTCAGAGTTCCTGCTTGCTTAGATTCCCTTAATTGTAGTTTTTCTTTTCTTTCGCTCCTTTTTTATCTATACTTCACCTATTCTTTGAGATTTGTACTTTAAATCCTTTCTTCCAGAAAGCCTTTTCTAGAATTTCATTATTTTTTTTATATCTATTACTTATTGGTGAAGAAAATAAATATTAGGAAATTTTACAACAAAGTACAAGGAGATATCTCTCTCAGAAGAAGGTAAGTTCATGGACAAACCTTCAAGGATAAAGCCTTCTTCTCCATCTTTGGGGAAGGACTTTTATTGATTGTTACAACCTATACAGAGAAGGTCCTCCATAAACATTTTTACACTATTTTTTCGGCTGATTCATAAGCTTTCTACATTTTCCAAAGTGATCCTCTGAGAGCAAAATCATAGTCTGAATCTCTTCATGAGTAGATGTGTGATGTGAGAAATAGCAAGAGTTCCTGCCCCCTTAAGAAGTCTGCCTTTTATCCATGGGCTCAAGTCTGTCTGGCATCTACCAGCATTCGGACTTTCCTTTGAGAAATACCTCTGCTCATTCTTAATTCCAATGACTCATGTGATGTTAAATCTAGGTTTTAGCTATGTTGTTCTGTGCCATGGAATTGGAATCCAACTGGCTGACCCTCCAGCAGGTTTTCAGAGGCTATAAATCCACAGCAGGAGATCGACTATCTTCCTCCTACAGGGCAGCTGGTTATTTCAAAGAGGCTGCCTTTGGGTTGACAAAAATGGTTCAGAGATGGGCACGTGACCCAAGCTGGAATAACGAGAACCAAGCCCCAAACAATGGCTGGAAATGATTCTGCCATGACTTCAAGTTCTGACTGCCTTCTAATGGCTCGTGTCTAAAGCATCCCAACATGAGGAGAGAGTGTGGAGGAGGAGGTTGCCAGATAAAAGTTAGGAAGCAATATGGTTTGTAACTATCTAACAACAGCAAGGTGTGGGATGGGGAAGGAGAAGAAGACCCACTGGGCAGCAATGGGCTCTTGTGTGTCAGAGATTATGAGGATGGCACGGGATAGGACAGGATTCAGATCTGTTGTCCACTGGTTCACTGTGGGTCATACTCGACTTGACGGCTCCCAACAACAACAACATGGGTTATACTACTATGAAAAGGGGAAGACCCTCTATGAGGTGGATTGACTCAATGACTGGGGTTGTAGGGGTAGGTGTATCAGAGACAGTGAGATTGGCACAGGACAGAGCAGGGTTCAGGGCTGTTGTACATAGGGTTGCTATGAGTCGTAGATGACTCGACGGCACACAACAACAACAACAAATCTAGAAACCCAAACAGCAAGAAGCATAAATCTTGGTGACATCTCTTGACCCCTTTCATTCATCTATATTCTTAGCCCTTCACAGTTTGAGCCAAGTCTCTATTAACTTACAAAGCCAATTTTTTGACTCATACAGGAGTTCTGCCTCTTTAGGATTAATAGATGTTCTCTTTTTAAAAAAAAACTAGCCCAAGAAAGGGTCCTAGATCATAAAGATTAATAGTAATAAATTGAAAAGTAAATAAAATCATTTTTGCCAGCTCTTTGAGGTATAAAGATACCCAAAGAGGTTACTTAGTACCTCAAGCCAAAGAGGTATAGAATATAAGTCAGTGAGAAGACCGCTCTGGAGTAGGACAAAAACCCTGATGGCCTACAGGTTAAAAGAAAAGTCTCTCTAGTGCAAGGAGTTCTGCACATTCCTTTATACCCTCAAGGACAACTACCCTTCAAAAGACTGGCCACTATCTTAAATTTGATGACCTTACAGAGAACAGGAGCAAGCCCCAAATCTCTAACACAAGCCATGGGATAGAAAAGAAGCCAGCATGTTCTGTGGTTTTAGGTGGTAGGGAAAGGAGGGAGGGGGAAGAAGAGAAAGGATTCTTTTCAAAACAGCCCCTCACTTACCACCCCCATCAGGAGAAAGGACACACCAGGGCCAGTCTGGGTGGGAGAACAAACACAGAAGTGTCTCTCTGGCACCTGGAAGCAAGCAATCTGATCCGAGGGCCCCTGAGACTGAGCTTGAGGACAAAGCCTTGTGGGGGTGGAGGAGGGCAAAGAGTTGCTCTGATTCCAAAGCCTTCCCCACCCTGCCCTGGCTCCAGGCGCCAGCACGTCATGTCACTGCAAACAAACAGCAGGAGGAGGCCTGCCAGGGCAAATGACAAGGGTATTTGCTGTAGAGGTTTTCCCCAAGCAGGTTGAGAGGTCCATGGCAGAATTCTCTCTTCCTAAAGGCTATTTCTGCCATATTAGCCAGAACTTTAATTAAACCACTTTGCACACAGAGCTTCTGAGTCTGGTGGTCATTTAAAGTCACTTGACAATAATATTTCCAAAGACTTTGGAAAAAATAAAACAAAATGAGTACCATCCTTTAGGAAAACAGCAAGGTGTGTAACAGTTGTCCTTAGAACACCCCACAAATCAGTGCAGAGAAAGCAAGCTTCTCCATCTCCGATCTCTGCCCTTCTGTTATTATGATGCAGGAAGGACTTGCCCTTTTCCAGAAACCAAAATGATAATTTACGGATTAACACCAGTGAAACTTCTTGGTGCCAACTCACTGCACTAGAATCAAGTCTCTATTGTCAGTTCTAAAACCTAGAAGTGGTAATGACAGAGATGGCATTGAATAGCACAGCAAATAAAAGGGGAACTCATGTTTGAAAAGAATTTCAGAAAATACCACCATTTAGCAATAATCATTTCCACAGAGATAAATCACTGCTTAATGGCAGTCCTTTGAATTCTTCTTCAAATGAGTAGTGAAAGTTTAATAATTCCTTCACAAATTAGCAAGCAAAATTAAAGCTTTAGAAGTTTTAGAACCATTTTCTATGTGTCTGAAAGCTGTGGGTTTACCTTTAAGAATGCCTGGTTACATAAAGGAGAAAGCACAGCACACATTGCAGCCCAGCGTTCCCAGATCTTCACCATCAGGAGAGTTTTTCCTTAAAATGATGAGAGAACAAAGCTTTGTTTCCATATTCTTGCCCCATTGTTTTCTACACTTACTCCTCTTACAGCGCCCACCAATCTCCTAATACTCTCATCTCTCCTGCCGTGGTCCCCCTCTATGCCAACCCAGTAAACACATCACTCTCTCTACCTCAGAAAAATTCATTTTCTAGAAAAGTTTCTACTAATCCATATTAAAGTGTAACTGAGAGATAAGTGGTAATTTTGCTTCCTTTCCTACAGAGCATTTCTAGCATGTTTCCAGGCAATAAAAACCTCAAGCTTAAGAGAATTCTTTTTAGAAAATTCTTTTAGAAATTCTCTTAAGAGAATCTCAAGATCATTCTGTAAAAAAGAATACAGGATTTTCAGAGGTTCTGAAATTGGACCTGTCCTCTAGGGGTGGCCAAGGGAGCTATGTGTTAGCCACCAATGAATAAGGAAGATTGGCTGTTGACTGAGAAGCAACATCAAATTAGGAGATCAATTCTGAGGGTTAGGGGTAGCTACTGGAAGGGTGCCAGACAGTCAAATGACAGAGAAGCATACAAATCAAATAACAGACAAACATATTGGGTCCATGTGGTGGGAAACACAGGCCATCATGTAACTGTCAATGGCCAGGGTGTTGTGTCTGAGTGTGGAGAATGGGTACCAGCAGCCCATGTCCCCCCTAGGAGGAAGGTGCTGGGCTTCCAGAGGAAGACCACAGTCACGTCCCTATCTAGCTCACTGCAACCTGTCAACTCCAATTTATACATTTGGGACTTTCAGCCTAACTTTCAGAGTATTTCATGCTCAATGTGTGGAGAAGACGGCAGCATTTTCTGAGAAACTAGATGATGGGCTTGATGACATCAACAGAGAAGCCCATTCCGTGTGCCTCCTCTGCTATTGCTGCTTCAATATTGCGTCCTTCTACCCTTTCCAAGTCATGCTTACGTTTCTGAAAACCAAATCTATGGAATACAAAACTGCCAAAGTACAATGGCAATGTGAATCAGTCTCTCGAGTGTTTTAACCTCATCAAATTTAAATGGAGGATCTGATGAACGAGGAGGAACCCAGGGGTCTCAGGACACAGCCAGCTTGTGCATATCTGACCAGGGACTAGGGAGGAGGAGCTGCAGCCAACAGGAAGAGCTTGTTACCATCGAGTGGGAAGACTCACAGCTGACCCACCAGAAGGCCTTCAGGGGCAGTGAATTATAAACCTTACAGAAGGGTGTTGTCAGTGCTCCTTACCACTGAGCCACCACATCTCCCTCAGCACCAGCGGTTGCCACCTCTACCAACGCTTCACTTCTTCATTTATTCCCATGGCCTTGCTGTACTAGCCCTCCCACAGATTTAGTGAAAGGCGTTTGACCCAAATAAAGAACCAAGAAAAGAATTCCTTCATCTCCGCTCCTACCTTCAACAACTTTGAGGATTTAGTGCAAGAAATGATCCACATTTCAGGATTCATCAATGAATCTTCAGAAAGAACCTGTGACTGAAGGCAGCTAGGTGATACAACCTTGAGCTCATCACTCTTCCAGCCTCAACTTCCAAAACCAGACAAATTCCATTTCCTGCCCCTGGGACACACATGATTGTGCAATCATCTTTAAACGACACCACCCAAAACCCGTTAGTCATCGGAGAGCAGACTGTGTCGGTCTGGGCTGGTGACTGTGTCGGTGTCAGAAGTGGAATTGGAACACAAAGCTAGGCCAAGGAACCCATTCATCCAGGTATTTCTGCCTCTACTTTATATTCGAATCAGCTTACTATAAAATTTTAACAATTAAGACAAGGGACAAAAGAAATGAAAAAAAGAGAAGCTGTGTTGTCCGTGTTGACTCATGGCAAACTCATGGGTGTCCGACTAATATAAGGTTTTAAAGGCTAGGACCTTTCAGAAATGATCAGCAGATCTTTCCCTGAGATGAGCTGCCGATCTTTTAGTTAGTAGTCTTTTAGTTTAGTTCAGATCGTTTAGTTTAGTTAGTACCATTTATGCCAAGCAGGGATCCAAATGTATCTGAAAGTGGTTTGAGAAAATACTAAGGAACAGCTATTAAATACTAGCCAAGTGCTTTACATTCATTCTTGTATCCAGAACTTAAGGTTAAAACTCAGAGACATTTCGAAATTCATCCACAAACACTTAGATCTGTCTGATTCCAATGTCTGAGCTAGAGACTCCCCAAGCTATTTGCTTAAGGAGTTCACACCAAACCCTTCCATTTTAGTCCTAGCCCTTCTAACTTGATGCGTCTTAATGATATCGAAAATATGTTTCCGTACTCCAGACAAATCAATTGTCAACAAGAGGTAATTAAATGGCAAGGTGGGTGGTGCTGAATGAGTAAGATTAGACAAGTCTCTTACCCAAGGGTATTTACACTGCGATGACTCTGATGTCTTTGGACGCACTTCCTTTCCAACACCATCTACTTTATAGAATGTGTCACCCGGTGTAAGCTCCACCACTTCTGAGTCTTCATTTCCTAAGCAAGCAGAAATAGTGGGTGTTTAATTATTATTTTATTACTTCCTGCATGTCAGCACACTGAGAGATGATTTCAAACATATGTGCTCATTTAATGTATTAGTGCAAACATGTGAACTATTTTATCCCCACTTTAACTGATGTAAAAAGAGAGGACCGCAGAGGTCAAATCTTGAAAATTTTTCATACCAGATTGGAAATCCTAAGCAAGAGGTAAAAGGCAATATTGAATTTGAAAATCAAAACCAAAACAACTAACAATGTGCGCTGGTGAGAATACAGAGATACTAGAACCCTCATTCATTTTAGTGGAATTATAAAATGCCACAATCTGTTGGTAACAGTTTTGGGCTTCTTCAAAAAGGTGAACATAGAATTGCCATGTTGTTTGTTGTTGTTGTTGTTGTTGTTAGATGCCATTGAGTCCCTTATGTCTCATACGACCCTATGAACAGCAGATCTGTACCCTGTCCTGTCCTGTGCCATCCTCATCATCTCTGATGTACCTGAGCTGCTTGTTAGTCTCTGAGTCAATCCTTCTGTTAGGGTCTTCCTCTTTTCCTCTGACCCACCACCATTCCAAACATGATGTCTTTTCCCAAGGACTGATCCAACAATTTCATTCCTAATTATGTAACCAAAATAACTTATAAAAACAGATACTTATACGCTAGCGTTCATTGCAACACTACTTCTAATAGCCAAAATGTAAAATAGCCCTTATTTCATGAACAGGTGAATGAACCAATAAAATGTTAAAATGTTTCTCATACTTGCAATAGAATATTCTTCAACTGTAAAGAGAAACTGAGTACTAATACATGCTACAACATGATTAAACCTTGAAAACATTGACAAGTTGTGGGAGGATATCAAGGGGATCATCCAGGAAGAGTGCAAACAGAAGAGGATGAGAAGACCAAACTGGATGTCAGAAGAGACTCTGAAAATTGCACTGGAGTGCAGAGAAGCCAAAGCAGAAGGAAGAATTCAAGATACTAAAGAATTGAATAGAAGAACTCAAAAGGCAGCACGGGATGACAAAGTAAAATATTACAATGAAATGTGCAAGGAGTTGGAGTAAAAAAATTGAAAGGGCCGAACTTGCTCAGCATTTCGTAAGCTCAACGAACTGAAGAACAAATTCAAACCTTGAGTTCTATAATCAAGGATGCTTTAGGCAGAATATTAAATGATCCAGGAAGT
>NW_006399856.1:1983001-2013618 GCF_000299155.1 Elephantulus edwardii | reverse complement strand
GAGGCAGTCCTCAGAATGGAGCAAGAGAACACTTCATGGTTCAAATTTGGCAAGGGCATATGCCAGTGATGTGTCCTAGCTCCATACCTTTTCAACCTGTATGCAGAACAGATCATCCGGGAGTCTGGGTTCTATGAGGAGAAATGTGGGGTCAAGATTGGTGGAAGATCTAACAACAATCTGTGTTATGCAGATGACACAACCTTGCTTGCTGAAACTGAGGAGGACCTGAAGTGCTTGCTGCAGAGGGTCAAGGACCACAGCCTTCAATATGGATTGAGGCTCAATGTCAAGAAGACAAAGATTTTCACCACTGGGCCAGTTGGCAGCATCAGGATGGATGGTGAAGAGATTTAGATTGTTCACAGCTTTAGTTTGCTTGGCTCCACAGTCAACACTCTTGGTACCAGTAACCAGGAAATTAAAAGGCGTATTGCGATGGGAAAGTCTGCGGTTAGGGACCTCTCCAAATTACTGAAGAGCAATGGTGTCTCTCTGGAGACTAAGGTACGTCTGATACAGGCCATGGTCTTCGCAATCACTTGCTATGCATCAGAGAGTTGGACAATGACCAAGGAGGATAGAAGGGGAATTGAATGCCTTTGAGTTGTGGTGCTGGAGAAGAGTATTGAGAGTATCATGGACTGCTAGGAAAACAGATTCACCCTGGAAAGGGTTAAACCAGGTGGCTCTTTGGGGGCAAGGATTCTAAGGCTCCATCTAACATACTTTAGACATGTTGCAAGGAGAGACTGGTCCTTGGAGAGGGACATCATGCTTGGTAGGGCGGAGGGACAGCACAGGAGGGGAAGGCCCTCTATGAGGTGGATTGATTCGGTGACTGTGGTAATCAGGTTGGGAGTGTCAGAGACAGTGCGATTGGCACAGGACAGAGCAGAGTTTAGGGCTGTTGTACGTAGGGTTGCTATGAGTCGCAAGCGACTTGGCGGCACATAACAACAACAAGAATCTCTGAAGTTACAGAAAATGTCAACAATTCAGTAGCAACAACTAAAAACCAAACCAAACACCAAACAATCCAATTTAAAAATGAGCAGAGGACATGGACATTTAATCAGTAAAGATATACAGATAGCCAATAAACATATGAAGAAATACAAATATTGGCAATTAGGGAGATACAAATCAAAACAACAATGAGTGATCATCTTATCAACATAATAATAGCAAGGCTGAAATGCAAAACAAAACAAAAACATTTAGTGCCAGTGAGATTGTGGAGAAATTCTAGCTCTCATATACTGCTGGTAGAATAATAAAACAGTATATACCACTGTGTAAATTGTATAGTGCTTCCTTAAAGAGTTGGAAACAACAGATAAGGGAGACAACTGTTTAAAAGGGCTATGTGATTAGGTATTATTGTCATGACAGGAGTCCAGAATAAATTCTGCAGGGTGGAATGGACTTGGGAGGAGGGATTGTATGACAATGAAAGAATTTTTCTTTTACTTTTCAAAGATAAGAGCAAGTTGGGGGGAGGGGGGTGGGCAGGGAGAAAATTGCAACAATGAATGAATGGAAATCCTCAGTCTCTGTAAACTTTCATTAAAATTAATTTAAAAAAATAGAAAAAAAGAAAAGAATTCATAATTGTTTGAGAAACCAAAATGAAAACACCCCTAGAGAGCTAACAGGTGCTTGCTAGAAATTATTTTAAAATGTTTTCTGGATGTAAAAATTACCAGTGCATTCAAGAATAAATATTAGCCTAAAATTCTTGGAGGAAAAAAAAGAGAGATGGAAACAGAAATACTAGATGATCTAGCAATCCTTCACAACCATAGATAGGTCCCAGAAGAATAAGACCTGTGACATAGGCAGATATATGCACATCTATTCTCATCATTCACAATAGCAAAAAAGTGTAAACAATGTAAGTGCTCAGTAGAAAATGAATGGTTAAATCATTTCCAGTATATCACACAATCTCAAGGAATAATGAAAAGCCTGCAAAACATAATGAAACTGGAGGACATTTCGCTGCATTAACTCACAAAAAGATAAACACTATATGAGACTGCCCTTCTAAAAAGTTAAGGAAATATTTACACAGAGAAAGAAACACTGAGGATTACCAGAGATGGGAGAAATGGGGAGAGTAAACACCAACTACAGAGGAGACACATATTAACAAGTATAAAAGGAAAGACAATATACATCCAAGAAAGTGCAGTGTAAGCTGACCAATTGCAAAGGAAATCGCTGGGAGGGGCACAAGACTAAAAGACAACAAAGGAAAATGTTATTATCTACCCAGTTCTGCAATAGTTGTGATGACCATCTGTGACTAGATGTTTAAGTTAACATGTAAGATGAATGAAAGTACACTGATGAGTCCATGTCATTTTAGCAAAGGTTGTTTCTACAACTATAGTTATATGTTTTGTAACACATTCTAATATCTTGTGAAGTACACAAGAGCAACACTGCGTGGTTAAAAATTAGGAAATATATCAGGGTTATATTCTTTCTCCATACCCATGCAATCTTCATATTGAGCAAATAACTTAAAAACCTGGGCTATATGAGGAAGAATGTGATATCAGAAGAAAGACTCATTAACAGCCTGCATTATTATACAGATGACACAACCTCGCTTGCTGAGAGTAAAGAGAACTTGAAACAGTTGCTGCATAAGATTAGACTATGATCTTCAATCTGGATTACATCTCAACATCCAGAAAGCAAAAATCTTCACGACTGGACAAATAGGGAACATTATGAAAGATAAGAAAAGATTGAGCTGTCAATGTTTTCATTTTACTTGGATCCACAATCAATAGCCATGGTAATAGCTGACAAGAAATCCAATGACATGCTGTTCTAGGAAAAGCTACTATAAAAACCTCTCCAAAGTGCTAAAGAGCAATAATGTCAGTATAGAGACTAAGGTACACCTGATCCAAGCCATGATCTTTTGAGTTGTTTCCTATGGATCTGAAAGTTGAACAGTGAATAAGAGCGACAGAAGAATTGATGCCTTTGAAAGGCTGACTATCCCATGGAGTGCCAGAGAACAATCAAGTCTGTCTTGGAGGAAGTACAATTAAGATGCTCCTTTGAGGCAAGAGTGGTGAAACTTGGTCTCACTTACTTGGGGAATGCTGTCAGGAGTGGCCAGTCTTTGGGAAAAGACATCATGCTAGGAGGATTGGAAAATTCTCTTTCTTGAAGATCCTCAACAAGTTAGGCTGACACAGTGATTGTATGGCAATGAGCTTGGGCATATCAGACATGGCACAGGATGTAGCAAATATAAAATATACATTTGGTCAAAGGAAATGAAAAGGTCTGGCTTCTTTCCACCAAGGGAGGGGATGGCAATGTACATGCCTTAGCCAGTTGCCAACCTATCTGACCTGAATACCTGCATGCTCGTTGAAAGGAGGCGCTACATTACTGTGGTTCCGTAAGCTGATTGCACTTTTGAATTCCTATCTAACAAGACTGACGTCACTGCTCATGGCGATGTTTTGTTTTATCCAGGAGGGTTGTATCACGTATCTCTTAAGAATTTATTAGCTTACTTTGTAATATTAGGCTAAAAAGGAACTTTAGGGTAATTAAATAAAATAATAGCCTACATTAGCTGTTACATCCTTATAACGTCATTTTCTAAGCATTTTTATACGCACTGGTTCATTTGATCCTCACCACTCTAAGGGTTTCTACCTCAGAGAATTTACATAATACCTAGAAAATTTACAAATACCTCACACAACACCTGTTACATAATATGTGCAGCACATGGCTGCCTCTTTTAACTATTTAACTAGCTTTTTCAATTTCATATACAATATGGTCCATTTCTCTATCACAATCTAAAGAATGTCAGAGGACAGAGACTCCTGAATTTTCTTGGTCATCCCTTTCCTTTTCAAACCATCTTTTAAGTCATATTGATTTGTTTAGTTTGGTGTTTCCAAATCACAGAAGAAAAAAAAAACAAAACAGCAAAACAACCAAAAACTATCTGTTCTTGTGCTCAAGCCTAGATGTTGATGAGAGAATTCTTCCTCTCTGGTCCTGAGAAGATCCAGCGGAGGAATGCCCACCATTTTCGTGGCTGGTAGATTGTGGAAGTTTTTCCTGGTGATTGACTTAACTTCTCAAGATAGTCTTTGAAATGATCATCCAGCAGTTTTTTGTTGCTTAGTCAGGTCAGGTAGGAGGGTATTCTGTTAGAATGGGTTCTTGATCAAAAGCCAGAGGGAAGGTATTACAATCCTGAATTTCATCTAAGGAGTTATTGAACCCTGAAATCAGTCTGTTAGCCTTTTCTGTATGAGTTCTTGCCTCGTCAAAATAGCCTTCTTCTGTTTCCCTCATTTCCCTTATAAGACCTCAGTAGATGGTGCTGGGGAGGGTGTTATTTTTTAGGGGATATAAACTTGAGTTATTTTCTTCTTGTCAGTTTGTAATATTCGGTTAGTCACAGGGTGAACAAGATCATGGATTAGCCTTGACAGTTAAGTCCAAAAAATGTTGAAAAATAGTGCACTGCCTGGTGTGTCTGGACTGTTGGGCACCGGCTTGGCACATTCTCATCCCAAACATGGCCAAGCACACTCCCAGCTCAAGAGACGCGGAACACACAGCAGCAGGCGTTTTCTCAGGGATCTCCATTCTCTTCATTACCCTGATAGGGTTCCGAGATGAACTCAGCTGAAAAGTGGGTCGTTTGAGCCAAAAGTGGAAATGATTGGTATCCTCGGTAGGCATTGGGACCCAGCCCAACATAAATGCTTGGAGGAATAATTAGTGAGCTGTGCCTTGATTTACACCAAAATGGTTTTCCTGTTGGTGTGGCTATGATGTTATGGCTTCACCCTAGGGAGCCAGAGTGTCCTTGTTCATACGTTAAAATTGCTCTACAGGAAATTCTGAGACATGGGGTCAAAACTATTTGTATGGAAATTAGATACACATATAGAGTTTGCAACTAAATGCTGCACTTCTCTGTTCAGCAATAAAACTAAACAGAAGAATTACGTGCCTATCTTTTCTCTCTTTTTCTCTGGCACTCGTGCACACAGAGAGATTCATTTATGCAAACACAAACATGGAAATATATATGACAACAAATTCAAGGGAATATTAAAAATAAGGAAGATAAATATTCATTCTAAAATATGAGAGGGTGGAAATGAAACCAAACAGGATGGGTGAGAACAAAAGATTGTGTGGTCAATTACACAACTCAAGACCAATTATCAGTCCTTACCAGATGAGTCTTAGGTGGTCCACTAGTGTGGAATGATATGGATGAAATATTTCTAGCCTGAAAAAGCCAAAACAATTAAGAATTTAAAAGACAGACTCCCTCATTGCTCCGGCCTTAAGTGGCAAACGCCAGGGTAATACTAACTAACGAAGTTCAAGGTTTCTTTGATCAAGTTGGTAAGCAGCATTTATGGAGGAAGTGCTAAGATCCTTCTGCTTCATTACCCAACATGCTCTTTTCTTAGCCAGAAACATAATTGGAAAATGGCATGGATATCTATGGAACGTTCTATGGGTTTTATTCCTTTGCTATAGGACTTCCATATGTTCACTGGCATACAGACGTTAGAACATTCTTTTCTGACTAATTGTGAATACTATCAACCAAAGATGGACTTAGAGTTAAGGGAACTTAGAGATATCCTGGCTCATCCTTTCATATGTTGAAGAAATAAATCAATAACTTGCTCAAAAGTTACTCAGTTGATTCATAAACCCTGACCAAGGTCACAGATAGCCAGAAATTCAAGACTCTGTCCTGTAGGCAGCATCAATTTCTTGTTAAAAAAAAAAAGAAAGAAAACGTTTCATTTTAGAAATCTGAAACACTTTCGGGGCCAAATCAGGCAATCTCTATGTTGAATTTCCTTCATGGAATGAGGACCCTTGACATCACTGAAGTGTTCTACAACATTTACATCTACCTAGTTTGCCAGTCTTTGTTTGAACACTTTCTAGAAGAAGTTTAATAATTCATTTCGGACAGCTCTGATAATTAGAAATTCCTTGAAATGAAACCAAAAATGTGCCAGGCCCTGGAAGGCCAGGGATCTTTTCTTCTTAAGTCACTCGGCTTGAGCTGATGCCCAGAGGTTTTGGTCTGCCAAAGACTCTGTGATGTTTACAATGATGACATTGGTTCAAATGACACTTCCCTCTACTGCAGAGTTCAAACAGAGCAGAGCTTCGTTTTAGGTGGTAAAGCTGATACTCAGTTTAGAGAATATTAATGTCATCCTTTTGGGCAATGAGACTTGAAGAGGATGACTAAGAGTACAAGTTCCAGTTTCAAAGAATACATAAAAAAGCACATGAGTTGAAGAGCTGAGTTCTTATCATAAGGAGAGGCAATAACTTCTTTGCGAAGAGCAGGTGAGGTGGGATCTAGGTCACAGTACTGATTTGCTCATGCCTGCTTCGTCCTGGGAGCTAGAATTTGCCTTGCTCCTGGTTCATGAGACAATACCTAGCCAAAGAGAAAGCGGGAAACAAGCAACATACCAATAAATCATAATTGCTTCCATACATTGAATGATGGTGATAGTGTCAGGCACTTTCACTTCATTTAATCCTCCAAAGTTCCTGTGCCATAAACATGAATCATAATACTAGTGATTAGGAAATTGAGATTTACAGAATCGAAGTAATTTGCTTACCATTACTAATTAGTGAGTGTGAAGATAGGATAATCTAGTTCACCTGAGTTCAGAACCTAGACTTTCACTCTTTAAATATCAGTAATAACTCACATTTTAAAGCATTTATTCTTACATGTACTCATTTATGTTGTTGTTGTAGTGTGCCATCGAGTCACCAGTGACACATAGTGGCCCTATGTACAATGAACTCTGCACTATGCTAAACAAGTCTCACTGACTCTGGTAAACCTAATCCCATTGTCCCAGTTGCCATATCAGTTAATCTCGTCTGGGGTCTTCCTCACCTATAAGGTCCCTCCACCATTCCAAGTATGATGTCCTTCTCCAAGAAGGTCCCTCCTGGCCATGTGCCCAAAGTGCATGAGATGGAGTTTCAAAATCCTAGCCTCCAAGCAGAAATTTAGTTTCACCTTCTCCAAGACAGATCTATTTGTTCTCCAGGCAGTCCATGATATATTCAAGATTCTTCTCCATCACCACAAATCAAAGGTATCAACTCTTCTTCTTCTGTCATCTTTGGTCATTGTCAAGATTTCAGACACATAGCAAATAATTGCAAAGATCATAACCTGGATCAGGTGCACCTTAATCTCTGGTCTGACATCATTGCTCTTTAGCACTTTGGAGAGGTCTCTGACAGTAGATTTCCAGAATGTAACTCATCTTTTGATTTCCTGACTGCTGGTGCCAAAAGAGTTGATTGTGCTGAGTATTCTGAAATTGCTAACAACCTCAATCTCTTCTCCACCTATCATGGTGCTGCCAATTGGCCCATGTGGTGAGAATCTTTGTCTTCTTGATGTTGAGCTTTAATTCACACTGAAGACTACAGTCCTCAACCTTCTGCAGCAAACGCTTATGATCCTCCTCAGTTTCGGCAAGCAAGTTTTTATCATCGTCATAATGCAGTTTGTTGATAAATCTTCCTCCAATCCTGAAGTCACATTCTTCCTCATCTATGGATATAACTAAATGTATACTCACACACTTTGATTTCCAGAATTTTGCTAACATAAACAGTGTGTTTCTGTGAATATCCTTGTATATCTGTCTTGGTAAATATATGCAACTATATCAATGCTGTATATTCTTTGTGCTAAATCAAAGAATATGTTTATTGTTGGCCTTTGCCTTGCTTGGGCAAGCACTACAAAGATTTTTTGCTCTGTCTATAAAATCTCAGAAGCTCCTGCCCAAAGATAGATAGATCGATTGATCTCTCTCTTTCTCTCTCTCTCTTCTAGGAAGTTCTTAGTGTATGAACTCTGACTCTAAATGTTATACAGATCATATCCTAGGAAGTCCCCCCTTAGAATGGATCAGGGCTGGAACCTTAGTAAGAGTGTTTCATCCCACCCTAATCTTACAGCTTTTTGGTCAATAACATCAAACCACAGCATGAAGGACAATTACATCACCACACAACTACCAAAGTACATCACATAGCTGTAAAACCATTGAAATTCAGGACCTGAGCATGTCAACACATACTTCTAGGGGACAAAACTCAATGCATGACAAAGAGATTTTGTCTGATTGCCTCAGTAAATAATCATATTGGAAACATTTATATACTGTGGTACACTGATTCTGTATACAGACATAGATGTAGTTGTAGATGGGCATGAATGCAGGTACAAATTTTTAGTAAGACAAACACAGAAATTCTCCTTTATGTCTATAAGGGACTGTGTACATATTGGTCAGTGTTGGAAAGAAGAAAGGAGTTAGAAACAAGTTAGGTGCCCATCATAGAAAGAACCACCAGATAGAATGTGGTAACTGCACAACAATGGGATTCTGTGCAGCACTTTAAAGCAAAAGCATAATGTACTTGAAATGCTATCTTAATTCTCATAGGATCTCATAATGAACAGAAAATGTAAGAACTAGGATAAATGTGTGGCATGATGCCATTTTGGTAAATTAAAAATACATTTACACAAAGCAACACTTCACATTTTGCATGAATGCAAGCAAATGATTTAGAGAAGACATCTAAGGGGTGAATTTCAGTGGGACAATGGTATAACATGAAGAAGAAAATAAATTAATGAATCAAACAAACCTGGTGGAGAAAGATATTACCAAATTGTCTCCCAGAAAAGCAACCTTTTTCATATGAGTAGTGATTTACTGGCGAGGTAGTGAGCATTGTTTCATATTATTTCCAACATGGGATAGTATCAAACTTTTTGAAAAGTGCAGCCTGACAGCTACTACCAAATAAAGGGGCTTGGGGTTGTTTCTTTTCACATAATAGTTTGGTTTACATTCTTTTTCCTGTTATGAGCAAGTAGAGCCATTTGCCTGTCTTTTTTCTGTAACTCAGGCTAATTTACACTGTGAGAAAAGTCTTCTGCTCGTCGGGGCTTGGCAGATCTACTGGGGCACAGTCTTAGATCAGCAGGTTCTCTTTATTACAAGTACAAGGAGTGACACATGGCCAGAGGCTACACAATCCAGGATATAAATGAGTTCGGGTGCCATGGTCACCTCCAAACTCTGCCACCAGTTCTGAAGTCATCGGCTCACCCTGTGGCCTCTCCAAACCAAGAGCCCGTCAGCACTTGATTGGTAACCCTGGCTGCATGATCACAGCATTTCAAATTCCGCTTCAGACTCACTTACACTTAATGCATATCAAAAAATCGCAGCTCTCTCTACTCAGGGCTATGTAACATTATGGGGATGTTTTCACAGTATTTTTGTTTTGGTTTGGCTTTAGCTGAGCATTTTTGGGTTTTTTTTTTTTGTTTTTTTACATTTTCCCTCCACTCTTCCTTTCTTTGGTTCCTTCCATGGAAAGAAGTTGGTGCATTGCCAACAAGAAATGAAACTCTAGCTCCAAGATCATTTCAAAATTTACTGCCCATAGATTAGCAGTGGGGAGGGGGCCATGAAGGAGCGGGAGAGTGAGTAGTTAGATGCACGCTTTCAGTTAGAGGCAAGTTCAAACTTGGGATCCAAAGTGATTAAAGTGGCTGAACGAAGCTGAGTTCTATGGAGGCAGAGGTCAGGGGATGATGCTGGCTGCCTGCCAGCCACACCTGCTACCCACACTGATGCAGGAATCTCCAAAGGAGATAGAGCAGGATTTTAATTTCACCAGTGTTTTATGTACAACATTAGATGTCCTGTATATAGTGCTGGGTGAACAATTCATTTTACATATCTCTAGTCCTAGATTGTTTTTCCTTTCGCTCCGACTACCACACTACTCTCTCCCTGACATCACTCACTATGGCTCTTCTTCCCATCCTTTCCTCTCTCCTAAATGAATCTCTCCAGAAGCTTCCCATTTCAGTATGGGGCAAGATAGAGTCTGGAGTTGGGAACAACTGAGAGTGAAAACTCTTCTAAGATGACAATGGTGATGATGATGATGATGATGGTGGTGGTGGTGGTTGTGGTCGTGGTTATATTAACTCATTCAACAATAATATGAGGTAACAGTCTCTCCATTTTAACAGATGAAGAAATTTAAGTGCAAAGAATTCAAGCAACCTTTTTTCATGTGACAAAGCTAGTAAGGGAATGAATGCAGAGCTGGGATCAGAACCGAAGTGGCCTATGTTTGTAGTCATTATAGCCTATCTTCTTTCAACCTTTCCTAGAGTGGCATCCGCATGTTCACCTTCCCAAAGGATGTTTATCTCTTACTGTTTCTGAGCTTTGGCACTTCATATTCTCTTCTAAGGAAGAGAAGAGAAGAGAAGAGAAGAGAAGAGAAGAGAAGAGAAGAGAAGAGAAGAGAAGAGAAGAGAAGAGAAGAGAAGAACATTTTGAAGAGTGTGGCATCAGGATTAGTGAAAAAGTCATCAACAACCTACGTTAGGTAGATGACACAACTCTGCTTGCTAGAATTGAGGAGGACCTGAAGTACTTGCTGCAGAAGGTAAAAGACTGCAGCCCTCAATACGGATTGAAGCTCAACATCAAGAAAACAAAGATTCTCACCACTGGTCCGAATGGCATTATCAGTATGGATGGTGAAGAGATTGAGATAATTAATAGTTTTAGCTTATTTAGCTCCACACTCAACACTCTTGGTACCAGCAGCCAGGAAATCAAGAGATGAATTGCATTGGGAAAGTCAGCTGTAAGGGACCTTTCAAGAGTACTGAAGGGCAATGATGTCAGGCTGTAGGCTAAGGTGCGCCTGATCCAGGCTATAGTCTTCACAATTACGTGTTATGCAATTAGACAGTGACTAGGGATGATCGAAAGAGAATTGATGCCTTTGAGCTGTGGTGCTGGAGAAGAGTGTTGAGTATACCATGGACTGCTAGGAGAACAAACAAGTTGGTCCTGGAGAAGGTGAAGCCAGAATGCTCCTTGGAGGCAAGGATTCTGAAGCTTCGTCTGACATACTTTGGGCATGTTGCACAGAGGGACTGGTCCTTGGAGAGGGACATCATGTTTAGGAGAGTGGAGGGACGGCGCAGGAGAGGAAGACCTTTGATGAGATGGATCGATTCTGTGAGTGGAGTGGTGAGAAAGAATGTGTCGGAGATGGCGAGGTTGGCACAGAATTAAGCAGGATTTAGAGCTCTTGTACATAGGGTTGCTATGAGTTGCAAGCAACTCGATGGTACATAACAACAATAGTTCCTTCAATACTATTTCTTTACTCAGACCTTAATTCAAAGATCATACAGTAATTCCCTTTTCCCACATCCTGCATTTCATTATGAAAAACCTCAGTAGAAAAGTTGATAGAAAGGTATAGCGAACATCCACATACCGCCCGTCTTGATTCTACAATTAAAATAAGACTCCATTCCTTTCATTATCTCCATCCCTCTCCACCTTTCCATCTGTCTAGTAAACCACCAGCCAAGCCTTTTTTTTTCTTTTTCCTACAAATCAAAATAAGTTGCAGACATCAGTACCTTTCACTTTTAAACACTCCTGGGATTCCTTCATTTTGCTTTACACGAGGAAAGAATGATTACTAACACTTATTGGATGCTTACTCTGTAAGGAAGGAAGGAAGCTAAAAACTTTCTGTGTGTTACGTAATTTGATGTGCATAGAACTCCTATAGGGCTGTCGCAATTGCCACCTCACTTTACAGATGAGAAGAACTGAGGCAGTTAGACTAACAGCTGTGTTTCATGTTTGTTACTACTGTCTGTGGTCATATCCTAGGCCAAAGTATGTACAAAGCGTCATCTTACATACTTTGGGCATGTGATTTCTCTTTTAATCACTATCATAATCTCAAAAGGCAAATATTATTGCAGATGAGAAAATGGAGGCTCAGAGAGTCTAGGAAACTTGCTCAAAATCTCAAAACTTAATTATTATTAAAATAGCTTGTTTTAGAGTTTTTAGAGAAAGGTAACATGCTGGGAAAGACTGAGGGTCAAAGGAAGAGAGGAAGACAATCAATGAGATAGATTGGAACAGTGATTTGCAACAATGGCCTCCGGCGGGTCGGAGATCATGAAGGTGGTTGTCATGGTAAGACTCAGGCCTATTGTTCATAAACATTATCAGTTATAGTCAGTTCGATGGTGCATAAGAACCGTTAGATATATAAAAAAAAAAAGAGTGTGATGGTGTGAGGGAGAGAAACAAAGAAAGAAATTGGTCCCAAGAAAGGAACGGGCCTTTATTGTGCTGTCTGAGAGGGATGCCAAGTGACCCGTCTGCATGGCATGCAGACAGGATCCAAATGGCATGCAGGCAGTTTGGGGGCTTCCTTTTTACAGGGGTCCTGGGAAGGACGAAGATGGTACTTCTTGGAATTTGGCATTTTAATTTAGTTAGGTTTTAGTTGGTTGTTTGTTTTCTCAAACTCAGACTCTAATCAGGTTCCATTGTTTGATCTGGTCCTTGATGACCAGATCAGGTGTTATTAAGTTTCTCAGGAAGTGGTCAAGCTTGAGGGGGGGGGGGGGAGCAACTGCCATATTCTCCCTTCAAGAACAATATCTCACTTATAAAAAATTGAGGGCACAGATATAGAAGTTGTTATTCATTCAGTAATTCACTGAGAAAATTGTTGCAGACTCAGGTTTAAAGTATTTTTATAATTATTAATAATGAGTCAGTAATGAGATAAAACAGAAAGGTAAAAACAGGAGGCCAGCAGTTCTGGACTGAAGACCAACCTGAGCTTCCTTGTATCTTTATTGAAAATCATCAGGAAGTAAATCACAAAGAGAATTCAATGCAAATGAAACCAAGCTCTTTCTATTGAAAACCTTCCCCCTGACTCAGGTAGGAGGGGTCAGCAAATGCAAGAATCTGGTAAACCTTAAGGATTGCCTTGGTGCCTCAGTGGGAAATCCATCCTGAAATAGCATTGGGTTATAACAAATATTTAGTATTGGCTTCCCATAGAAAATGAAGTTCAGAAAACTCAGTGGTTGGCTCACTCAAGGTCACCTGATCTGGAAGGGAAGGTACCATTGACTTTAATTCGATATTCTTGGCGTCAAATTAGAAAGATCTTGGTTTGAGAAATAGGTAACAGCAATAGAGATGGCATCACCTTTCTAAATATCCAGGTACTTCTTAGTCAGTTTAAGTCTTTTTAAGTTCCTCTACAAAGCTTCATCGTACATACTTTGGGCATGTTGCTAGAAGAGGCTATTCCTTGGAGAGGGGTGTCATGCTTGGGAAGGTGGAGGGTCAGCGAAAGAAAGGAAGACCCTCAATTAGATAGATGCACACAATGACTGTGTCAATGTGCATAAGGGTGTCAGAATTGGTCAGGACAGCACCGAACAGGACAGGGTGCAGAGCTGCTGTTTAGAGGGTCGTTCAACACAGTGACCGCTAAAAACAACAACTGGGATTGTTCTACTGTGATCCATTCAACAGAACAACCTCAGTGGAGGCAGTTAACTTGAGACAGATAGTGAGGAACGGCCAATACCCAAAAAAGAACATGTTTAATAAGGATCAACAAAAATGAGGGAAACGTTCAGTAGGACAGACTGACTCAATTGACGCAACAGAGGATGCATACCTACCAACAATCACGACGGTGGCTCATGACTGGACAGCATTTCATTCTGTTGTGTACATGGCCACCATTACTCAATGATAGCCCTATGAAAACTAACTGTAACAACTGGAGTTATGGAATGAAAAGAAGAACGTCGAGAAATTAACCAAGTTTGACATTAGACAAAACTAAGTACTCATTAAATTAAATTCACTTATGAGTAATGATTACCCATTATGTACAATGTTTGGATGAGCTTCCAGATTGATTTATCCTGGGAAGCAGGAGTGGCATCCACTTTCTAAACTAGATGCCTCTGGAAACTCTACAAACCCTCTAACCTCTATGTACATAAATTATGTTAGTGATAGAACATAGATCAGGTCTTTTGTGCAAAGCTTACTCTCAGTCATATTCGACTTGATGACGCTTAACCACTGCTAAATGAGACTAGTTTTGTTATACCTGGAGGAATGCTCTTCTATTTTGTACATCACTCTTTGTCAATGTGCTGTATTAAGTAACCTGGGTTTGCTGTGATGCTGAACCTTGTGCCATTGGGGTATCAAATACCAGAATGGTTTCCCAAGGTGGACAGTGTCTGGTGGAGCTCCAAGTTGTAAAAGTGGTTTGGACGCAGGAGTGGCATGCACTTCCTAAACCACATGCCTCTGGAAACTTTATGAACTTGGAGAAAAGGTGATAGTTATGGAAAGCATTAGGTCTTTTGCTCATAGAGTCACTATGAGTCGTGCTAGACTTGACAGCAGTCAACAACAACAACAACAACAACATGCTTTAATATAACTTTGTGGTTACCAGTACAGGATATGTGACCATGGGTGCTTTCCTTAACCTCTCTGAACTTTTGTTTCCTCATCTGTAAAATAAGGGTAACACTTTTACCCACTACATGCAGTTGTTAGGATTGAATGTTATTTTATATGTACAAACCTAGAATACAAGAAGTCAGTGTTCATGTAAACTATGGACCCTTAGATAAAAATAGTATATCAACATTGGTTCATCCTTAATAACAAATGTAGCCAGCTATTGCAGGTATTAGTAATAGGAAAAACTGCAAAAAGACACATATAGTAGAGACATGTACCTTCTTTTTAATTTTTCTTTATAACTAAAATTGCTTAGAAATAAAAATGTTAGTAAAGCTTAGACTAGGACTTTTGTTGTTGTGTACCACGGAGTGAGAACTTACCCATAGCTTACCTTCCAGTGAGTTTTCAGAGGATGTTAGTTGCAAGGGAGGAGATTGCCCATCCTTCCCCTGTGGAGTAGCGTGTGGCCTCAAACCACGTGCTTCAGGATTGCAGACAGCAATCCGAGTATATAAAAATCCTAGAATACAGTAATTTCCCAATAAATAAAGCTTTTTTGTGTGTTAGGTGCTTTAAAATTCCAAAGAATGGAGACGTTTCCTACGTCCTTAGAGGATGAGGTTATATTATAAAGACACATGAAAAAAATGAAAGTCCAGAGAACTTCCCAGTTTCTTGGGTATGCCCCATAAATCTGGAAAATCATTCTATCAGTTTCAGGCTACTGCAGCTTTGACTGGTCACTGCCCAAACCATTTACCCCTGAGTGGACTCCAGCTGCATCCCTGTAAAACTATGCTTCTCAGAGTATTTTGATGAGTGATGTTTCGGGAAGTGCACCATCAGTGCTTTTTTTCGGAGGCATCTCTGGGGGAATGTGAACTTCCCACCTTGAGGTTAGCAGTCAGATATGCTAACCATTTACACCACCTGTTGTTATTACATGTCACAGAGTCTGAACCAACTCATAGCTTGCCCTCCAAAGGTTTTCAGAGGCTGTAAATCATGCAGGAGGAGATTGCCCATATTTCTTCCTCAAGCGACTGGTGGATCTGAACCATCTGTTGGCAGTACAACTCTTCACTGGTAAGCCATGAGAGCTTGTTCGCACCCTCTGGGGACTACCATACAGCTGCAATACGTGCTAAATCCACTGCTCTCATTCCTAACTTTTTGTCTTCTCCTTTCTTCCTTTTGTCAGGTGTAGGAAGTCTGATGAATTCCATTGCTGAAATCCTGACCCCTTATATCTACATTGTGTACTTATTCATTTCCTTTTGTCCCCATTCCCTCATCCTACTCATCTCTTCTCTCGCCCTTTAGGAAACCACTCTCATTTATATTTAATGTATACCTTTCATTTTACCTGTTCCTAAAATTATGTACTTTTTTGAACTGGTAAATTTTTTTTAAATGGTGTATTGTTATGTCTCTTCCTGTTTCTTCTTCATTTCACTAATCACTTCATGCATATTAAATACTCATCTAGGATCTCTGTTCTCCCTGTTGCCTCATTGCTCAGACGCATGCTACCATATGTTGCTTCTCTAATCTCTATAGACAGATTTCCAGTTTTCCATCAACTTCCTGATGCCATAAACAGCATTATAATAAGCATTTTCAAACATACCCCTTATGAACCTCTGTGAGATACTCATATATGCCTATATGTATTCATAGAGATCATTTAAATTTTATTAAATTTTAGCAGATAGATCTCCATAAAGGTTTTTCCTGAAGTAATTCCCAGCAAGAGTGTGTAAATTGTCACAACCATACCAAACCACGGATCTTTTTCGCTTTGTAACTTTAAATCGTTGCTTCTCAGACATTTTTCAATTTCCGCAACTCTGCTTTTTCCTGTTAATGCCTCTGGCTTCATTCCCCTCAGCTACTTGTTGCCATCTTTTGTGACATCTCTTGCACATTCCCACATGGCTTTCTCTTACGGATTCTGCTGCCTTGTGAAGTGCATCTGCTGGCCTCCCTGCCTTTATGTTTTACCTATGATGCCCTGTGTGGTCATTACCCATCCTGACACACTTCTGTGAAGCAGGATTCATAACCCATGGTACTTCATTTGATTACCTCTGTATCCAGCATCTAAATCTGGTCCATTCAAACGGGTTAAAGGTGCTAAGGGTCACATAACAGGAACTTTGTTCTTCTCTGGGAAAGGAAGTATCTGTGGCAGGTTTTTGTACATGGAAAGAAGATAAAGATAAAGGCTTTTTTTTTTCTTCGAAAAAAGGTCTGGTGATCAACAGCTGATAAATCAGGTACATGGAACATGGTTCTACTTTGATATATGTGGAATGGACTTTGATGACAACTGCTTGTGTGTGTGTATGTGTGTGTGATTTTACTGTAACAGTCTTATATTTGAAACTCAAGAACAAAACTGCCTTCCAAAACAACTAAATATGCAGGTCCAAAAACTGAAGAGTTTTTTTAACTGCCACACTCAGTCGAAAGCCCATTCATTTCTCCTTCAGCATCCCAAAGATTAGCACATGTTCTGCTTAGCTAGATAATAAAGTGGCAAACACATGACATAACCGACAACACAGGACAGTTGCCTATAAACCTGAATTTCTGATGCTGGGCTCCAGCTTCATTCTCTCACAGACCATCATCCTTATACAGGAGAATAATTGTCTGTGCAACCTCTAAATCATGCTCATATTGTGTTGCCAAAGCTGGGTCCATGACAACTTCTGGTAGGGCAAGAACAGGCCTGGCAACAAACTCCAAGTTAAGGTCTTCAGTTCGTTTTCTAGTAAACCAAAGGAAAGGCTTTTCAAAATTATAGTTACTTTTGACAGAAAGATCATATTACTGAAGATTCTTCTTTAGGTGGAAAATGATGGATTTTGCCTCTATTTTCCTGTCCTTAATGTCTACTTTGTTGCCACACAATACAGTGGGGATGTTATCACATACTCAAACCAGATATCTATGCCGGTTAGGCGTGTTCTTGTAGGTAACTCTCGATGTGACATCAAACATTATAAGGTTACACTGGGCTTGGATATAATAGCCAACCCTCAGTTCCTCAAATTTTTTCTGGCCAGCTGTATCCCACACATTGAATTTAATCTGTCCTCTGTTGGTGTGGAACATGAGGGTTCAGATCTCCACACCCATGATGGCTACATACTTCTTCTCTAATTCACCAGTCAAATGACATTTCAGGAACTTTGTTTTTCCAGTACCACCATCACCCACCAACATGAGTTTGAATTGGGCTTGGGGTTCTCCTTGGGCGGCCATCATAATGGTTCTTCCAGAAGCATCTCTGGGCCCTATCTGACTGAGGGCAGCAACTGCTTTTTTATGGATGTAAATTCAGAGTTTTTGTGGATGACCCTAAATGTGTCACTTCTGAGGTGAAGTAGCGAAAATTACACAGGTAAAACAAGAAGCTAAAAGATAACTCATCTTCTGCTGCCCTTCTTTCCACTGGTCCAACTTTCCAACTTTCAGATGGATAGCAAGTAACTGAGAGGACCATGGCTTGGATTAGGCACACTTTAGTGTTTATAAATTAAATATTTCTTTGATTGGAGAAATGGCATCAAAGGGAGCTCTGGTGGTATAATCCGTAGAATGGTGCTCTGTAACCTAAAGGCTACATCTTCAGGCTGTTAAAATCTACTAGTCACTATAAGGGAGAAAGATGGGCCACCTCTTCCTGTGAGATTTACAACCTCAGAAACCTGCTGGAGGGGCAGCCATGAGCAGGTTCCAACTTGGCAGTAGTGAGGGTTTTGTTTAGCAAAGAGGGGAAGGTTTACGCACAAATATAGCAGGAACGTTAATTGGGTAAAGGACATGAGGTAGCTTTATGCCAAAGGCAATTTAAATGCCAATTACTTAGTGGTTGTTTTTGGTTTTAGGTGTGATCACACCTTAAAGGCCCATGACTATCAACTCCTAAGAATCCTCTGAACAACAAATTGGAGTCTTGCCCTATACCCCTGTCATGCACCATCCTCAAGATTTCCTCCTTGCTAAAGCAAATATATCAATCCATCTAATTGAAGGTCTTCTTGTAATTTAAAAAGTGGATAGCCAGACTTTCTTTTTAGTCTTAATCTGGAAAACCCACTGAAATCTGTCGCAAATGGGTGACTGTGTGGTAGCTGAAATATTAGAAGCCTAACTTCCAGCATCAAAGCTACAAACAAGCCACCACCGTATGGCAAACCGAGAGAGGAGTTGTGGCTTGTGAGTAGAAGAATAAGATCATGCTCTCATCCTAACAATTTCATTTAAAAAAAGATTTTTATCAAAAGATGTCATGGCTAGAAGAAACCCTGAAGCATATCCTGTCTAGATACTTCGTTTTACCTGGAAAGGAAATTGAGAATTTGTAAGTGGCTTTCCCAAGTCATACAGCTCTGAATCAACAGGGCTCAGAGCAAGGTCTTCTCCAGTCTGGCCTCTCACATACCATGAGGCACGCGCCCCAGTGGGAGGAAGTTCAGCAGTTGTACATGGTCTCGGAATGCTCACAGTGACCAAGCAGCCTCCCTTGTCTGCAGCTGCCAGGACATTTCAGTCTAGCTTCCCACAAGCCATTATTTCTTAGAATCATAGAATCATCACAATTTTTTTTTCGTTTTCTTTTCTCCGTGCCCCTCACTGACCCAGTTCTTACTGACCTAAGAAGTAGCAAGGAAAACATGTGAAATTACATACTCATACACTTCCTGGATTAGAGCCTTCATGCACTAAGACCCACCTTGCACCCTACCCCTCAAGTTAGTTAGCTACAAGTGGGGGATTTGCACCCAGAATCTAGAGTGAAGGATTCCCCCCCCCCCCTCCTGATACATGCATGGCTTTTGGGTAAGAGGAATCTGTTCTATTTGCATTTTTCCCTTGTTGCTACAAGAATTGAGGCAAGGGTAAAAATAGTGCTAATAACGGGTCCTTTGTGCCTGGTTGTTATAAAGTAGGATTTTCCCCAAGTATTTACTCCCTCTCTAGAGCAAAGCATTAAAGTGCAAAAGTTCACCCAAGCATGCCCACTGCTTTTCTTCAGACCTTCCAAGAGACACACAAGGCTCTTATTTTTCAGGGCCCATCTGGCCATAAATTGCATTCGACGTTAATTTAGGAAAACAAATGACACCAGCCTACTCCACGACATTTTGAAATGGGAGAATGAGGCAGGGCCATAAAGTAGGGATAAAATAAAAACACGCACTTAGATCCCAAAGCTGCCCTGGCAATGACCCAAGCCATACAGGGACCCCAAGTGTCCCTATTCCAACACAGCCAGTTCCTGCCAATGTCAGAGTTATTTGATTACAAGACACGAAATTAGGTATTTGTCACAGAGTGTGGCAGGAAATTAAACACATCCAGGGATTTCTTCAAATAACTGAAATCTCCACCTCATCTGCAGAATATATAATGTGGTGATTAAGATAATATATAATAATAAGATTAATATATAATATGGTGAGAAAGAGGAGAAACTGGACCATCAACGCTGCTTGATTATGTAGCTGTCAGTTGAATCCGTTCTCTCCATGGTCTTGTTAGTGGCTGCTGTCAGGTCAACTCTGACTCATGGTGACCTCACATGCAGCAGGATAAAATGCTGCCCAGTCCTGAGCCGCTCTCACAATTACTGGCATGATCAATTCTAGCATTACAGCTATTGTGTCCTTCCTTCTCGCTGAAGGTCTCAATGCTCTGCCTCACTAAACCTTATGCCTACCATTAGCAATTGGTCCTTCTTGATTACATAACCAAATCCAGTGAGTTGGATACTGTTCTGATGGTTTTCAATGGCTATATGCAAAACGGCTTGTCAAGCCTTTCTTCCTAGTTTGTCTTCACCGCAGAACTCCACTGCAACCTGTTTTCCATGCATGGCCTGTTGTTGTTATTGTTGTATGTACAGCAGCTCTGAAGCCTGCCCTGTCCTGAGCCAATCTCACTAATTCCTATACACCAACCCCCATTGCCCCAGTCACTGTTTCAATCCATGTCATCCAAGGTCTTCCTCTGCTGTGCTGTCTCTCCACCCTTCCAAGCACGATGTCCTCCTTCAAGTCTCTCCTGACCACATGCTCAAAGTATGTGAGATATAGCTTCAAAGTCCTAGCCTCCAAGGAGGATTTCACCCTCTCCAAGACAGACCTATTTGTTTTCTTGGCAGTTTCATGGTGTGTTTAAGACTCTTGAACAGCCTGCTAAGATTTGAAATATTGGTAACACAGCTTCCAGCATAATAGGAATACTCAACCCACTATAGTACCGAAGACAGGTCATAGAGTCTGAAGTCCATAATTTATTTGGGGGACTACTATTCACAATAAGAATTGGAAAGGTGAGGAGGGTGCTTCAGAGACATGTAGAAGTTGAGTCAACATTAACCTCTTTATTACTGTACCTTCTTTCTCTGGCATGGAAGAGACAAGATGACAATATGTGGCTCCAACCCACATAGCGTATGAAAGTGAGAGAGAGCACTTGATCTGTGTAGGACTCTAAGAAGGAGACTTAAAATCTCGGTGTCTCAATTTCTTTGGATGCTTGGACCTAATGGGGTTTTTTTACATGTATACTAAAGGTGGTGAGAGAGATAGATAGAGATAGAGATAGATACAAAAGTCTTTGGAAGTCTAGGAAATAACCAACTGAGGAATAATCAGTAGTGAGGACTTCTTTATTTTTAAATTCAGTCTCATTTTAAAAATTACATATAGCATTAAGTAATTAGTCGGAGGCTGGAAGTGAGGAGACATTCTCGTCTTTCATGGCTCTGCTCCATTAAAAGTGATACCAGACTTGTGATGCCTACCATGGAATCAAAGCACCAGCCTTCTTTACCAGTCAAGGTTGTTCTCGATCACTACCTAAAAGTAAGACTTCTGGAAAATTGCTAGAGACTAGAACTTAGAACTAAGTGTTAGGAAGACCCTCCATTTATCTCTCATGCTTGATCTTAGGACTCATCTATTTGAACATTTTGTCTGAGTCAGACCTCTGTTTACCTCCTAGCTATCTGCCTCCATATGAAAGCACAGTTTGAAGACTGAGTCAGGGTGGATCTCTTCTCTATCCTCTCCCACTTGAGGAGATCTTGCTCAGGAGAGTTTGTCATATGGAAAGAGTAACACAAGGAGACAGGAGTGGAATCCACTTCCTAAACAACATGTCTTGGGAAATTTGATGAACTTTGAGAAACAATAGTTATCAAAAGGCTTCAGGTCTTTTGTTCATAGGGCCACTATGAGTGCTCTACTCTATGACAACAACAATACAAGGAGAAGACCAAAGAGTGTGAACACATCATTCCTAAGAGAATAGAGTCAAGAAAAGAAGAAACAATGCTGTGTGGTGGCCTAATGGGAAAGGAGTTGCTCTGTCCACCCAAAGGCAGGTGTTTTGAGTCTATCTTCTGCTCTGAAGGAGAAACATGAGTCATTTTCTCCCATGTGATTTACAAACTCTGAAAAGCCACTAGAAGATCAGCTATTTGTCCTGACTTGACAGCAAGTGGTGTGAAAGTGATCATGGGTGAACAGTGGGTGGTATTTAACATTCTGAATCCACTTTGGGGGAGGAATGAATAAGCAGGCAAAGAACTAAAGATGGTTGCCGCCCTCAGTACAGGCCTAGGTGCACATTTGATAAGTGTTCTTCTCTCCCACTGTCCTCCCCAATTTCAGGGAGAACTCCCTGACTGATCAAGTTGAGGATACAGAAACTTAACCGGCAAAAGAAAGTTTGGCAAGATCATTCCTTAGAATGTATGAAGAGTAGGATAAAAACATCATTTGCCCTTGAAGCGAGACATTCGAAGTGGAACAGAACTCCTTTCTCTCTGGAAAGTTGCTTTGCTGAGAATTGTTTTCACGTTGAAACACATTGTGTTGACACCATCCTGCAAATTCCCTGATTGGTCCTTAGAGATGAGAAAAAAAAGAATGTCCCTGAGTATAGAGAGTCAATTTTCCCCTGAACTTCTACTAGAAGGTGAAGAGTTAGTTGAAAGTACCTGAAACATCTACGCAAAGAGGATCTTCACTATTGGGGAAAAGAGAGCATGTTCCCCAGATTTTCCCAAGACTGACACTAGATAAAAATACAAGCTGTGACTCACTCACTTAAGGACAGAGTTGGAAGAGCTGATGAAAGCTCAAGGGAACCAAGGGAGAGAAAAAGTACAGGAAAAGATTTCCAGAGATAAAGAGAATGAGCCCTCAGAGAGCCAGCAGAGAGAAAACAATTGAAGGGAGGCATGTCTTCGGCCTGTCTTTAAACAGATGTGTGCTAACTCACTCTGGCCCTAGAGTCAGCTGTGGGCGACTAAAGGACATTTTCCATCACAGTTCCTTTGTAGTGTAAAAAAGAATGAAGTTGAAAATGGATGGCACCAGATTTTGTTCATGATTTATCATCTTAGCCTTGTCGTCAAGAATCAAAGAGCCTTATCCAAACAGGCTAGAGAGAAGAAACAGGCAACAGAATAGATTTAATATGAATCAGTTATTGGAGATCAATCCGGAAACTTTCTTTAGAACACAAATAAGTTGAAAAGAGAGAAAAAATAATGGTCTAATGATCACGCATGGAAAATTTGCAAGGATAAAAAAAATATTTACTTTGTACATTCTTCTCAGGATAGTACAAGATAATTATTTGAATGTGTCAACTTGGCTAAATCATGATTCCTAGTTATGTCGCTGGCCCTGGATTGTGTGATTTGATGTCATTATCCTCCATTGCACATGTTACAAACCCTAATCCAGCTATATTCTTATTAAGGCACATCCTTAATGAAAGGGCATTTTCCTTAGGGTGTGACCTACATTCTATCCACCTACCTAAGGAGCCATGATGATGTTATAGGTAAAGCATTGGCTTCATAACTGGAATGTTAGCGTTTCTAACCCACCATTTGCTCCTCAGAAGAAACACAAGGCAACCTCCTTTCTTTAAGATTTATAGCTTTTGAAACCCAGTGGAGGACTATCGTGTGTACTTATCATCTCAGTCACAGTGGATTTTGTCTCTATTTCTCTAACAAGACTCTTCTTGCTCTGAACACTGCATTCAACACATATTCTGGCTTTCGGTCCCTAGGACTCTAGGATTCCCATTAATTGACAATCCTCTGACCTGTCAATTCTGAGATGTCCAAGTTTCTGCAGTCCTTGAACAAGTATTCTGTGATCTGACTTGCCAGTTTGGGGATCTAGCAGCCCCATGAACGAACATACTGTTGTCTGACCTGCCAATTGGGGGTTCATCAGCCCCTGCCACCATGTGAGTCAGAAGAAGCATTCACCCCGAGGTCAGACCCATGAATTTGAAACTTTTCAGCCTCCATAACAGTATGAAGTATTTTCTTGAGATAAATTGTATGTATGTATGTATGTATGCATGTATGTATATGTGTGTGTGTGTGCGTGTGTGTGTGTGTGTGTGTGTGTGTGTCTGTCTGTCTGTTTATGACACTCATGTTGCTTCTTTAGAGATTCTAGCCTAAGGCAGAGTAATAGGTCAAAAACTTAGTACTGACATCATTCAATAGAGGGCAGGTCTTCTCCAGACGTCACTCTACCTATTACGTTGACAATTAAGGAGACCACTGTTGTTATTTTCAGATGTCGTTGTTGTTGTAATATGCCGTCGAGTCACTTGCAACTCATAGCCACCCTATGTACAAGAGCCCTAAACTCTGCTCTATCCTGTGCCAACCTCACTGTCTCTGAAACACACACTCCCACTACCCCCATCACTGAATTGATTCATCTTATCGAGGGTCTTCCTCTTCTTTGCTGTCCCTCCACTCTCCCAAACGTGATGTCCCTCTCCAAGGACTGGCCCCTTCTTGCAACATGCCCAAAGTATGTCAGACGAAATTTCAGAATGCTTGACTCCAAGGAGCATTCCGGCTTCACCCTCTCCAGGACAAAACTCTTTGTTCTCCTGCAGTCCATGGTATTTTCAACACTCTTCTCCAGCACCACAGCTCAAAGGCATCAATTCTCTTTCTGTCATCCCTAGTCACTGTCCAGGTCTCCGATGCATAGCACACAAGTGCAAAGACTACAGCCTGGATCAAGCACACCTTAGTCTCCAGCCTGACATGGTTGTTCTTCAGTACTCTAGAGAGGTCCCTGACAGCTTACTTTCCCAATGCAATTTGTCTTTTGATTTCCTGGCTACTGGTGCCAAGAGTGTTGACTGTGGAGCCAAGCAAACTAAAACTGTTTACTATCTCAATCTCTCATCCAAACTGATGCTGCCAATTGGCCCAGTAGTGAGAATCTTTGTTTTCTTGATGTTGAGCTTCAACCTGTATTGAAGGTTGCAGTCCTTGACCTTCTGCAGCAAACGCTTCAGGTCCTCCTCTGTTTCAGCAAATAGGGTTGTGTCATCTGCATAACCAGGTTATGATGAATCTTCTACCAATCCTGATGCCACATTAGCCCAGCATCCCAGATGATATGTTCTGCATATAGATTGAAAAGGTATGGAGACAGAATACATCCCTGGCATATACCCTTCCCAATTTTGAACCATGTAGTGTCTCCTCACTCTGTTCTGATGACGGCCTCTTGGTCTAAGTACAGGTTTCACATAAGCAGAATCAAATGTTCTGGGATTCCCATTCTTCACAGAGTCTGTCACAGTTTGTTGTGATCCACACAGTCAAACACCTTTGCATAGTCAATGAAGTACAGATATACATCCCTCTGGTACTCTCTGCTTTCTGCATAATATCCCTAGTACATGACCTCTTCTAAAGCCAGCCTGCACATCTGGCAGTACTCTGCTGATGTGTTGCTCCAGTCATTTTTGGATAATTTTCAGCAGAATCTTGCTTACATGTGATATTAGTGATATTGTTCGGTAATTTCTACACTCTGTTGGGTCACCTTTCTTTGGAATGGGAACAAATACTGATCTCTTCCATTCAGTTGGCCAGCTGGCTGTCCTCCAGATTTCTTGCAAAACTTAGTGACCCAGGTCAGCATCTGTATTTTAAAATATGTCAATTGGTATACCGTCAATTCCTGGAGCCTTATTTTTTGCCAATTCCTACAGAGCAACTTACACTTCCTGCTTCATCACCACAGGCCCTTGCTCATAAATTATTTCATTAAATTCTTATGTGTCAACTAATTCCTTGGGTACGGTGACTGTATACTCCTTCCATCTTCTTTCAATGCTTATTGGATCATTTAACACTCTGCCAAAATCATCCTTAAGTATTGCCACTCATGGCTTGAATTTGTTTTTCAACTCCTTCAGTTTAAGAAATGCTGAGCGAATTTGACCCTTTTGATTTTCTGTCTCCAGCTCTTTGCCCATTTTATTATAGTATCTCGCTTTGTCGTCCCGAGCTGTCCTTTGAAATTTTCTGTTCAGCTCTTTAATTTCAGTTGAGTCCATTTTACGTCATAGAGCAACATGCCCAAAGCATGTCAGATGAAGTTTCAGAATCCTTTGTTCAGAAACTTTTTGTTCTCCTACCAGTCCATGGTATGTTCAACACTCTTCTCCAGCACCACAGCTCAAAGGCATCAATTCTTGTCCTGTCATCTCTAATCGCTGTCCAGCTCTCTGATGCATAGCACGTAAATATGAAGACTATAGCCTGGATCAGGCACACCTTAGTCTCCAGCATGACAGAATAGAACTGCCTTAAAGGGGTTTCTAGGCAACAATGTTTATAGGAGCAGACTTTGAGTCTTCCTGTCATGGAGCTAATGGATACCTTCAAATCACCTTCAAACTTCCAGTCAGTAACTGAGTGCTTTAACACTGAACAACTCGGGCTGCTTACCAAGAGCTTTAGGCAGGCCAATCATGAAAGTCTTCTTCTGAGTTTACAGCTAGCAAATGTTTTTGCACATGGCTGTATTTACAAGTATGCACTCAGGACAGAGCTTAGACTTTTCTTTTACCCTCATCTTCTTCTCAGATTCTTTACAGCATTGGAGCTTTTGCCTTTGCTGTTTCCCTTGTCTCACCTCTCTACCTGAGTGATCCTTTTTCTTATTCCAGGGAGAATGTCATCTCTTCCAATAGGCCTTCTCTAATAACCTCATCTAAAATAGAAACAATCTCTAGTACATCCACTGCTGTAAGTACGTGGACCATGTTTTTGTTGATATGTATCATTAAATCAGTACCAACTCTCAGCTGATCCTTAAGTGGGTTTTCAGAGAGAAAAGATTGCCCATCTTTCTCCCATGTATTAGTTGGTGGATTTGAATCACATAGGTTGACCGCAAAACTCCTTATCAATAAGCCACCATAGCTCCCACAGACCATATTCATTATTAAATTAGGAGCTCTGGTGGCACAAGATTAAGGAATTACACTTCCAACACAAAGGTACAGAGTTAAAATTCATCAGCTGAGGGGGAACGTAGGTAATCCCTCCATGTGATTTACTACCTCTGAAAATATGCTAGAAGTTCAGCCATGATTGGCTCCAACTCAATGGTACAGAACAGCTACAATTACAAAATTATTTTTTATTAAGTTTTTATGGTTATTCATTTTATGACAATTTACAGGGATTTTGAATTTCCATTCATTCATTGTTGCACTAAATTCTTATAACTATAAATTCGCAAAGAAAATATCAAGAAAAATATAAGGTACTTTGAATTTTATGAAAATAAAAAAATGTAGAATGCCACTAATCCAGTATTAGGAAGAAATGTATAACACTAAACACCTGTCTTGTTGTTTTTGTTATGTTCCATCAAGCCACCTGCTATTCATAGCGACCCTATGTACAATAACTTTGAAGGCTGACTTGTCTTGAGCCAGCCTCACTGATTCTGACACACCTACCTGAACTGTCCCAGATACTGTCTCAATCCATCTCATCCAGGGTCTTCCTCTCCTGCACTGATGAGGTCCTTTTCCAAGGATATGTCCATCCTGGCCACATGCTCAAAGTATGTGAAATGGAGCTTCAAAATCCTAGCCTCCAAGGAGAAACTTGGTTTTACCCTCTCCAAGATTGTTGTTGTTGTTGTTATGTGCCATCGAGTCACTTGTGACTCATAGCTACCCTGTGTAAAACAACCCTAAACCCTATTCTATCCCTTGCCTCCAAGATAGACCTGTTTGTGTTCATGGCAGTCCATGGAATGTTCGAGACTCTTCTCCAGCACCACAACTCAAAGCATCAATTTTTCTTCTATTATCCTTAGTCATTATCCAGCTCTCTGATGCCTAACAAGTAATTGGAAAAACCATAGATTGGATCAGGTGCACCTTAGTTTCTAGAAAGACATCATTGCTTCTCAGCACTCTGGAAAGGTCCCTGACAGAAGATTTACCTAATGCAATTTGTCTGTATTAGAGAATACCCATATTAGAAAAAGTACATTAGTTATCTTAGCTTCTATCTTAAAAATTGGAAAAATAGAGAAAAGTAAACCTAAGGGAATTAGAAGCAGCAATAGAAATCAATACAGAAGTCAATGAAAGAGAAGACCATAGGAAAAGAAATAACAATAATTATTCAAGAATGTTAATGTAATCATAATTGATCAATCTCTAATCAGAAAACAGAAAGGAGAAAGTGAAGTAAGAGGAAATAGAAAGGCAAGACAAATTATGAATATCAGGACTAATAGATATTATATATACTACAATTAAAAAATGGTAAAGCTGATATTATAAACAAGTTTATATAAATCAATTTGACAACCTATGCATCACTTAAGAACCTTCAAGAACTTGTGAATGCTTTCATCTTACTTAGATCCACAATCAACACCCTTGATACCAGCAGTCAGGAGATTAGAGTAATATTGCAATGAGAAAGTCTGGGGTCTGAGACATCTCCAAATTATTGATGAGCAAAGCTAAGTATCAGAGAACTGGACAATTAATAAGGATGACAGCAGAAGAATTGATGCCTTTCAGATTTGGTGTTGGAGAAGAGTATTGATTATCCCATGGATTGCCAAAGGAACAAACATATGTGATTTGGAGAAAGTGCAGACAGATACACGTTGGAAGCAAAAATAACAAAGCTTCATCTCACATACTTAGAGCATGTTGCCAGCACAGGTTATTCCTTGGAGAGAGACATCATACATGAAAAGGTGGAGGATCAGCAAAAGAAAGGAAGGCCCTTAGGGATATGGATTGACACGGTAACTGCAGCAATGGGCTCAAGTGTGTTATCAGATGTTGAGGATGGTACAGGATAGGTCAGGGTTCAGATCTGTTGTTCATAGATAGGTTCACTATGAGTTGTACTTGACTAGATTGCACTGACTTATAGTGACCCTATCTATGAACAAATCTGAATGCATCTTTCTTTCTATCTATCTATCTATCCATCCATCATCCATCTATCCTTCTACCCATCTATCCTTCTATCTATCTATCTATCTATCTATCTATCAATCTATCTATCATCTATTATCTATCTATCTATCTATCTATCTATCTATCTATCTATGAAAATCTACTGTCAAGAACGTCTCAAAAGTGCTAAACAGTAATGATATCTATTTAAAGACTAAGGTGTCCCTGATGCAAGCCATGGTATTTACAATTGTTTTATATTCATCTAAGCCACCTGAGCTCCCTAAAGTATGCCAAAAAAGAATCAATGCCTTTGAAGTGTGTTGTTGGTGAATACTTGACTGCCCTGAGGACTCCCAAAAGAACAAACAACTCTGTCTTGAAGTAAATGCATTCAGGGTGCTCCTCTTAGAGGCAAGGATGGTGAGACTTTGTCTCAGAAGCCTCGGGTTGGTTGTCAAGAATGCCACTCCTTGAGAAAAAAAAGAATCATACTGGGAAAGGTAAAGGTTTAGTGGAAATTAGAAAAAGCCTCAAGAGATGAATTGGTACAGTGGCTCTAATTGTGACATTGGGGTAGTGGAAGTCATGAGGGTGAGCTGGAAAGGACAAAGAGCTGATCTGTTGGTTCTCAGCCTGCTGTGAGTCTTGGTGGACTTGATGGTGGTGGTATAATGAACAAACAACGAAATACAAGAATGAGTTCAGAAATATGTCACACTACATGCAGACAATTGATATTTGACCAAAAAGGAAAATGGTCCCAAGGCAAAAAGTACATATTCCCCACCCCCCCACAAGTGGTGTTTGAACACTCAGGTATTATCCATATACCAAAAAGAGATCTCAAGTCTGTTATCTCACACTGTGTAAAAAAATAAAAAAACAATTAAAAAAAACCCAGACACAAAATTGATCCAAGAAAGTAAAAGTTAAACTATAAAGCTTCCAGGAGAAAATGTTTCATTTTGTTTTGTTTTTAATTTTTTTTTAATTTAATTTAATTACTTTTTGTATGTACCATCAAATCAGATCTGACTGGTACAGGAGGAGACTGTCCCTCCTTCTCCAGCAGAGCATCTGGTGGATTTGAACCATGTACCTCTGGAATTGCAGTGGAGAAAATGTTTTTGGCTTTGTGTTAGCCCAAGATTTCTTGGTTATACCATGCTGATAAAGGGTGAGGGCCAGTGAAAGGAAGACCATCCATGAGTAGGATTGGCACAGTGACTGCCACATGAGCTTGAGCAGGGACAAAACAAGGCATAGTTGACAGGATGGCGCCTGTTAGCATCAACAGTATGTCTAGAACAGAATCAAGGAAAGGAAAAAATCAAATATTGACTCCCATCGCAATGAAACATTAAAAAAAAGAAGTTGTATAAGAGAATTAAAAAAGACAATACACGGCCTAGGAAATAATACTAGTTTTTAAAAGGAGTTTCAGTGTGCCATTCATAGGATTGTCATGAGTCTTAATGGAATCTATAGCACAGAGCAACATCTAAAATTTCTATATTAAAAATAATATTCTCCTTTCAAAATTCAATAAGAAAGCAACCTAGTAAAATGGGCAAAAAACAGTTGTCCAATATGACCATAAACATATGTTGAACATCGTTCATGTTCACCCACTCACTTACTCATTACCGTAGAGCCAGAGAGGACTCGTAATTGGCCCTTCATTGGGTTTTTGAGGCTGTGAATAGTACAAAAGGGGATTGTCTGTCTTTCTCTCTGAAAGTCACTGATGGATTTAAACTGCCAGAGAGGCTTGGCCTTTGGATAGAGTTATGAATGTAACTCTAT
>NW_006399856.1:1955055-1981951 GCF_000299155.1 Elephantulus edwardii | reverse complement strand
ATGGTGTTGACAAAATTGGAAAACTATGTGCAGAAAACTCAATCAAGATTCCACCTCACTCCATACACAAAAAACAACTCAAAGTGGATCAAGGGCCTAGGACTAAAACCAAGGACTATAAACATCATTAGATACTTGAAAGATACTCTAGAAGCCCTAATCCACAACATTAACAGTCCTCCAAGCATCCTGAAAAACCTACAACCAGGAAAGGAGAAAATAGATGAATGGGACCTTCTAAAAATAAAATCCCTTTGCACATTCAAAAACTTCTCCAACAGGGTAAAAAGGAAAGCCATGGACTGGGGAAAAATATTTTGATAACAACATATCTGATAAGGAACTTAAATCTAGAATTTATAAAATATCCGAGCACCACAACAAAATAAAGGCAATCAATCCATTTGAAAAATGGGCACAGGATATGAACAGACAGTTCACCAAAGAAGACATTCATATGGCCAACAAACACATGAATAAATGTTCAAAATCCCTACCTCTAAGAGAGATACAAATCAAAATAACTATGAGATATCATCCTCACCCAAGTAAGAACAGTAAAATTTGACAGAACAGCAAACAGCAAATGTTGGTAAGGTTGTGGAAAAACAGCAACACTTATTCACTGTTGGTGGGAGTGTAAAATGGTGCAACCACTATAAAAGAGGTATACGTATTTTTACATGTACAGCTTACTGTATGTAAGTTAGACATCAGTAATGGTTACTGATTAAAGCAGCAGCTTGTTATTTTTGGAATCATTGCTCTGTAATTATTCCAGTTATTAATATTTTAATTCTTTTATTTGTTTTACCTTTTTATTATGACTGCTGGTGTAGGAACTCCCATTCCACTAGAAAAGAATAAGAATTTATTGTGATGTAAACACATTATCTAAATAGAACTCTATAAAATGTTCATAAAAAGAAAATCCATGTGAGAGAGATCATGAGGATGGTACAGAAGAGGGCAGGTGTAGAGCTGTTGTTCATCCTTGTAGTCAACACCCTGGCACCGAACAACAAACTATAAAATAAACTTAAGTATGGTCCAAAGTTATAGCATGAACCAGCTTAAAAGCATGACTTCAACTCTGAAGACAAAAGCAATTTTTCCTTTGCATATTATGGTTCCATGATAACTGAATGATTGAATTCATGAAAAGTTCAAAATAAGTGGAAAGCTGTTGGAATGTTTTCCTTGCAAATCCAACTGAAAACATTTTCTACTTAGCAAGTTTGCACATCTATGGAAGTTATCAAATAGGTTCATATTCATCTGAAGAAGTTTCTATCCATTTAACTCTCGCATCAGCCAAGTAGATGGGTTTTGATCCAATTGGATGACTATATGTGTTAGACTCACTTTTGAATAAAAGTAGACAAATGCACCAGGCAGAATTGCCTTCATTTTGGCCATTTAGTCCACTTTCTGGAGCCCCACTCAGTAACCAACATTTACTAGATTGGTTGAGGGAGTGTCACCCGGTAGTTGAGTTTGACATTGACAGAGTGAAGGAGTTTGCTTGTCAAAACTCTAGATCCTAAGAACACAGTCATTCTTATTAAGAAGAAAGTTATCTGAAAACCACACTGAGGAATCTCTGTTCCAGCAGGAACTTTAAGTGAAATTTTCCTAGTTGATAAAAGAATAGATCCACTCACTTCTTCACATTCTCTTCCTAGTCCTTTTCAGACCTCATACTATTTCCCCTCAAAGGGTATCTGAAATTACCTCAGGTTTACTCCAAATTTCACCTTAAATTATATCCTGTTATTTTTCACTATTAACCTAATAAACCACCTAACTGTGAGGATAGTTTGCGAAGGGAGTTCTAGTAATGTAGTGCACAAGGCATCAGAACGCCAATCCAAGGAGAGAGTCTCTGGCAGCTTGAATCCTCCAGCGACTCTGAGGAAGAAAGAAGGACAATCTTTTTCTGTAGGATTTACAGCCTTTGAAACCTCCTAGAGGGTCAATTAAGAATTGATTCTGACTCAAGGGTAAAAAGTTCAGTGGAGTTGAAAGTTTGAGTTCAGCAGATTATTGAACCGAGCGGTGTAATGGTGAAATAATGAAATGAGAAAATGGAGATATCTTTGACCTCATAGAAATTAGGAGTAAAAACAAGTTACTGGTTTCAGAATTGGTCTATTCCACTAATGTTAGAACATTTTAGACACAATGGCTTAGTGGTAAGAAATTGAGCTATCAACAAAAATGTACACAGTTGAAACCCACCAGCAATCTCCTCCCTTGTGATTTACTGCCTCTGAAAACCCCTTGTGTGGTCAGCTATGGTTCTGTTCTGACCTGCTGGCACATAACAACAATAACATTCTTAACTAAGATATTGTGTATATGACTAATGGAGAAGCTGCTTGACTTTTTGTTACACAACTCATCTTTTCAGTTAAGACCAAAGAATGCCTTTATAATGATGACAATTACTGTCCTTGGTAGGTAATACTTCAGTTACAGTATTTGTTATTAGTGCTTAAGGAAGTATCTCTGGTATTTCCGATGTTCACAGGCTCAAAAAACAAAAGCAAGATAAGCAGGTGTTTTCCCAATAACCACATCTTAGTAAGATTGCTTTTAAGTTGAATCTTCTGTTTTTGTTAGGGGCCATCAAGTATGACTCACAGTGACCCTATGAACAACAAATCAAAACTCTAGCCTATCCTGTGCCATCCTCGCCATCTCTGACACAGTTTAATTCATTGCTGCAGTCACTGTGTCAACCCCCTGGTTCTTTCTATGTTTGGTTATTCCACCAGCTTTCCAAGTATATTGTCCCCTTCCCAGGAATAACCTCTTCTAACAACATGTTCAAAGTATGCAAAGCAAAGCTTCATCATCTTTGCCTCAAAAGAACATTCAGGCTGCACTTTGACAGAGAGGGAAGAGTGAATAAGGGAGCAGGGTATAAATGGATTAAGTTGTACTAGTTATCTAGTTCTACAATAATGGTTCGATACAGTATTTATGCTTACGGGACTGAGTTAGCTCACTTAGCATAATGCTCTCCAGTCTCTTCCAAGTTAGGTAGTAATTTATAAAATCATTGCTCCTGCATGCTGCGTAGTAGTCCATCATGTGACTGTACTGTAATTTCCTAATCCATTCAACTGTATTTGGATAATGGGCTGTTTGTGAATATCTAAACATGAGGGGAGGGAGAAGTAGAGGGGTGAGGATGGGCAGAGCAGTAATGAGGTCACACAATGTGACAGGAAGAGAGAGGAGTAGGTTAAGGAAATGGGAAAGATCTGATGTGATAAACAACGTATATGAACTTTGTAAGTAAACCAGTATAAAAAAATTTAGATTTAAAAAAAACCCCAAAACCACAATGCACATATATGAAACATTGTGCATGAATGGTTCTTTGCAAACCAATAAAAATATAGGCGGAGGTGGGGGAAGTATTAAGATGTATCATTTCCCAAAACATTCACTACTGTGGATCTAGGACTGTCTCCAAGTACCCTTAGTGTTTTTTCAGAGGCTAGAAATGTCATAAAAGGGGCTCACTTTTCTATCTCTTGAAGAACAGCTGGTGGATTTGAACCACTCCCCTTGAGGTTGGCTCTCTACTCACTAGGCCATCAGAACTCCATGACTTTTCCTTTCATTTATTATTTCCCTACTTCCTTGGACTCTATACCTCTTCTTTATTTCTCCAATCTGATCTATAAATAATTTTCTTCATAGTTGCTAAGATCAGGTTTGTTTTCTAATTACTTTTCTAGTCTCCTCATTTATTTATTCATTTCATGACTACTTTTCTGGTTAAAATTCTCAACTTTACTCATCTTGAAGGAATCTCTTTCTTTGGTCTTTCCTAAGATCCAACATCTCCTACCTCTTTCTGCCCAAGTCTTACGATGCCAATTCAGCTACCTAGAAGCAGTCCTCAGCCCATGCTGCTACACCCTTCTCTTGTTTTTTCTAGGTTTCAGAGCTTAGAAACTCACTTGAGGTTGAGAATTCTCTGAACCAAGTCACTCACAGGAATTCTTTCTAACTCCTCCAGCCAAAGCTGTTACATATAAAGCCACACATTCCTGAAAAGGTCATCGCTGGCCAGGTTGTATGTGCCCAAACCCTTTCCAAGGACTCTTCAATTCCCATTACCTCTCAACTCCAGTCACTGGCTTCATTGTTTGCCCCAAATTATGAATGGAAAGGTGAAGGAGGTAGGAATCTCTGAGTCAAGAGGCAAAAGTCTAACAGGGTAGGTAAAGGACTTTAATATAACCATTTACCACTTCAGAGACAGGTAATTAATTCTTAAGGAACAAGACATATTAGATGGTCCAATATTGCTTTTAGGTGCTGTCAAGTTGAGTACAATTCATAGCGACGTCATTCTCACACTTCCTGACACATAAGAGCCCATTGCAGGAGTCACCATGTTAATCCACCTGGTTGAGGGTCTTCTTCTCCTTCACTGACCCTCCACTCTTCACAGCATCATGTCCTTCTCCAAGGAATGTCCCCTCCTAGCAACATGGCCAAAGTATGTGAGGCAGAGCCTCAACATTCTTGCCTCCAAAGAGCACCTCAGCTACACCCTCTCCAAGACATATCCATTTGTTCTCCTGGTCATCCATGGAATGTTCAGTGCCTTTCTCTAGCACCACAGTTCAAAGGTGCCAATTCTTTTCTTTCATCCTTATTAATTGTCCAGCTCTCAGATACATAGTAAGTAATTGGAAAGACTATGGTCTAAATCAAATATCAAGTTCTATCCTGAAATATAATGTTGTGAGTGATAGGCTAATATCCATATGCATACAAGGAAGACGAGTTAACATGATTATTATTCAAATGTACTCCTACATCTAGAGCCAAATAGAAAGAAATTTAGGATGTTTACCAAATCTTCTAGTAGAAAATTGGCCAAATGTGCAATCAAGATTTGTTAGTGATTATTGGTAATTGGAATGCAAAAGTAGGAAATAGTGAAGAAGGAATGTTGTTGTTGTTGTTGTTGACGATTACCTTCAAGTCGAGCACGACTCATAGTGACCCTATGAACAAAAGGTTTGAAGCCCCTCTAAAACTACCAACATTTATCAAAGTTCATAGAGTTTCCAGAGGCACATTATTTAGGAAATGGATACCACTCCTGGAAAATATGGGCTTGGTGTTAGAAATGAGGCTAGAAATGAAACTATTGAATTTTATATTTACAATGACCTTTTCATTGTAAATACCTTCATTTTTTAAAAAAATTAATTTTAATGAACATTTACAGAGATTTTGGATTCCCATACATTCATTGTTGCATTTTTCTCTCTGCCCACCCCTCCCCCCAGTTCTCTCTTCTCTTTCAAAAGTAAAAGAAAAATTATTTCACTAGTGTAGAACTCCCCACTCCTGCCCCGAGTACACTGCACTATGCAACCTTCATTCTGGACATCTTTAAACGATACAAATGATGACTTTACACATGGATGTCACCTGGTGGGCTGCATAAGAATCAGACTGACTACATCATTTGTGAAAGAAATCGTTGGAGAAGCTCAATATCAGCAGTCAAAACTAGGCCAGGGACGTACTGTGGGTCAGATCATCAATTACTCATGTGAAAGTTCAAATTGAGGCCAAAGAAAATGAAAATAAGATAGTCCTATGAGACCTTCATAATTCAAGGAACTACTCAGCAGTTTGTATTACTTTTACATCCTTCTTGAGAGAAGGCATGAATGGACAGAGGTAATGAAAACATATAGAAGAACAAATATGGTCGGGAGAATGGGCAGGACGCTTCTTCTCCCCACCTCTGTATCTGGCTTCCTGGACTGTTTAGATGAATACAAGAGTTCTAAGAAAGATTAGTCATTGCCTCTACAGTTTTGCCCATCACCAGATTCCTGCTGGGTTGCCACTGTCAACATTAGAAAACTTTGTGAATTTTTTTTGTTGCGTGTGTGGAAATATGGCCAAAATCTTCAGAGAAATAGACAAGTTTCTAAGAAGTTCTTCTCCAAGAAAGGATTCAGTGTGAGTGAGAAGAGAACATTATAAACAAATCTGGAACTCATTGCAGTTACATTCAACAATGATTAATATTATTTAAGAATTAATGAAAAAGATACCAAGAGGTATGAAAGTGTTTATTTTAAAGATGAAGCAGAGATTACATTTCTGACATGTTGATAGAGGGCTGCTTGTTTAACAGAGCTATTATTTTCCTTCATTTTTATCCCTTTATTTTCATTTTTGAAATGTGCACAGAATGACAACTCACATAATTTAATCTTACAGCTAGCAATTAGCAAATAGTCTCAACTCTGCATCTAAGTAAGATTCTAATTGTTTTTTAATTGACAATGTAATCTAAACGAGAGCTCTCCTCTTAAGATTGATAATCAGAAAATTTGACTCTGGAAAAACAACTCACTGCCTTTATCTCACCAGTAATTATCAATGCATCTTGGCTACATATTTAATCCATTTCAGATGCAGAAATTGGTAAATATCTTCAATGTCTTCATCTTTGGCATTAATGAATATGTCTGATTAACAGTAATTTAAACTGGTATTTTTTTTGCTTAAACATGGATATGATGTTAATCAGTGACAGCATTTTATTTCAGGATAGATTTTGAACTGTCATTTTTTAACAATGAATGCAAAACTATTCCTATCCAATTTGTTCTTTGCAGCATTGTAGATCATGCTGCTGCTGTTGTTATTGCTGCTATGTGCTGGCGTCTATGATTCATAGTGACCCAACTGATAATAGCTCTGAAACCAGCCCTATCTTGAGCCAATCTCACTGTCTCTGACACACCTGCCCTCATTGTCATAATAACTGTTGATATATCTCCTCCAACGGCTTCCTCTCCTGTACAGACCCTCCACCCTTACTAACATGATGTCTTCCAAGAACGGGCCTCTCCTGTCAACATGCCAAAAGTATGTGAGACAGAGCCTCACAATCCTTGTCTCCAAAGAGCAACCTGGTTTTATCATCTCCGGGTCAGATCTGTTTGTTCTCTTGGCAGCCCATGGTATCAACTCAAAGGTACCACCTTTTCTTCAGTCATCTTCAGTCACTGTCTAGCTCTTAGGTGCATAGCAAGTAAGTAACTGTGAAGACAATGGCTTGGATCAGACACTCCATACTCTCTAGACTGAAATCGTTGCTTCTTAGCACTCTGGAGAGGTCTCTGACAGTAAACTTTCCCAAAACAATTAATCTTTTGATTTCTTGATTGTTGGTGCTAAGAATGTTGATTATGTATCCAAACATGATAAAGTTGTTAATAACCTCAGTCTCTTCTCCATCTAGTATGATGTTTCCAATTAACCCAGTAGTGAGAATCTTTGTTTTCTTGATGCTATCCATATTGGAGATATTAGTCCTTTACTTTCTGTAGCAAATTCTTCAAGTCCTTCTCAGCTCTGGTGAGCAAGGTTGTGTTATCTACATAACGCAGACTGTTGATGAGTCTTCCTCCAATCCTTATGCCATATTCTTCTTCATAGGGTTCAATCTCCATAATGATCTCTTTCACATATTGATTGAAAAGGAATGGGGAAAAGACCCATCCCTGATGCACTCCTTTGTTTTGAACCATAGAGTAGTTCCTTGCTCTGTTTTGACAACTAATTCCTTATCTAAGTATAGGTTTTGCATGAGTGCAAACAAGTGCGTGGGATTCCCATTCTTCTCAATGTTAGCTACAGTTTGTTGTGATCCATACAGATAAATGTCTCTGCATAGTCAATAAAAACCAAAAAGACATTCCTATGGTACTTTCTACTTTCAGTCAAAATCCACCTGGCATTGGCAATGATATACCCAGTGCCATGGCCTCTTCTAAATCGAGCTGGTATTTCTGGCAGTTTTCTGTCAATGTACTGTTCCAGTCAGTTTGGATAATCTTCAGCAAAATTTTGCTTGTGCATGATATTATTGATATTGTTAAATACTTTCCACACTGTTGGGTCATCTTTCTTGGGAATGGGAATAAATATAGATGTCTTCCAATCACTTGGCTAGGTAGCTATCCTCCAGATTTCTTGGCACAACCTGGTGAGTATATCCAGGACTGAGTCTATTTGCTGAAATATGTCAAATGCTATTCTATCAATTCCTGGTGCTTTATTTCTTGCCAATGCCTTCAAAGTAGCCTTAATTTCCTCTGTGTAATTAACCAATTGAAAATGGCTAATGCCAGTCTATTTCAACTCACTTATATTTAGAGTTCCAAACTTTGAGTGTTTCATCTCATTTTTCATGACTTCCAATTTTTCTATATTCAAACTTTATACATTCCACATTCCAATTATTAATGAATGTTTACACCTGTCTTATCCCTTTGAGTCATGCTGTATCCACAAGTGAAGTTTCCAAAGCTTTCCTCTAGTCATGTCATAAAGACAATTGACTAGGCAAAGACTTTGGCTGTGTCAATGATAACAAATTATAAATAACCTTTTGAATTATGGTAATTCCATAACAATTTTTATTTTATGGAAACTGTTCATGGAACAAGGACCAGGAAAAAAGATTGTTGCTTTGCTTTCTTTGAACAGAGCAATGAAATACTGTGTGGCTTAAAGTCAGGGAGGGATTTTATTTTTTCACCATATCTATCCAATTTGTTTGCTGAGAAAATAAATTGAGAATCTTTAGAATACAAAGAAAAATGTAGTATCAAATTTGGAAGAAGACTTACATGAGCTAACATAGCTTTGCTTGTGGAAAGTAAAAAAGACATGGAACAATTGTTGCAGACCAAAGACTATAGCCTTCAATATGGATTAAACTTGAACTTATAGAAAAGTAGACTTTACAACTAGATCAATAAATAGCATCATGATAAAAGGTCTAAAGACTGAAGTTATCAAGGATTTCATTTTACTTGGATCCAAAGTCTACATCCTCAAAATCAACATTGAGGAATCAAATGATGCATTGCATTGAGTAAATAAGTTACAAAAGGTCTCTTTAAAATGTTAAAAAAACAAACTAGGGGAAAGACAATGTACAATAATGGGTGTTGCAGGATGTTAGGGAGGAAGGAAGGGCCTCTGGCCAGGAGAGATCACCTAAGCTCCAGATAAGTGCAAGCCTCCCAAGGCCTTTAATACAGGGTGGAGAAAGCTCCCTTATGTTTGGCTGTACTGGCTTGAGAAAGCTCGCCACTTGGGAAGACAGTTGCCACATCTGTTGAGCTGGGAGTGGTCCACCTGAGGCCGAGTTTCTCCTGACCAATCCACATCTCCCACGTCTGTGAGCCCACCTTATCAGGTCTTCCTGTGTATATAAGTGCAGTGTAGTCCCAATAAAATTGATCTGGATTGACTCTTTGATCCTCTCCCGGAGTGGTGTATCTCCATTGTGCTTACCCCCATCAGGGTGTTGCTGTTAAGTTGCTGGTGAACTGACACTGACAAATGGGATTAGTGAATATCACTGATAAAAGGCAAGACACGGAGAGGTACAGAGAGATTAAGAGAAATCAAAATTATAGCAAAGAAATGGGGAAAGTGTGATTACATTTTGTGTATTGAAAAGAATATTGTAGAACAAAATGTGTATGAATGGTTGAGTGCAGAATTAATGAGCTCTGTATCTCTCAAATAACAATTTAAAAATGTGATTAAAATGTTAAAAACAAGGTGTCACTTTGAAGATGAAGATTCATCTGATCTAAGCCAGTATATTTTCAATTGCTTTATATTTACAAGAAAATTGGACAATGAATGGGGAAAATTAACAAAGAAGTGATGTATTCGAATTATGATATTGATGAATATTATTGAATATACTATGGACTGCCAGGAGAATAGACAAATCAGTCAGTCTTAGGCAAAGTACAACCGGAATGGATCCTAGAAGTAAGATTGAAAGATTTTTATCTTACCTGCTTTGGACATGTAGGCAAAGTACAACTGGAATGGATCCTAGAAGTAAGATTGCAAGATTTTATCTCACCTGCTTTGGACATGTGATCAGGAAGAAAAGTCCCTAAAGAGGGACATCGTATGTGGTAAAACAAAGGGTCAAAGAAAACAAAGAAGACCCTCAATGAGATAGTCTGACACAGTGGCTATAAAAAATGAGCTCTAACAGATGACACAGGACCAATGTCCTTGGAGAAGGACATCATACTTGGAAGGGTAGAGGGACAGAGAAAGAGAGGGAGACCATCGATGAGATGGATTGATACTCTAACTGGGCTAATGAGGGTAGGTGTGTCGGAGAGAGTAAAGTTGGCACAGGAAAGGGCAGGTTTTAGGGCTATTGTACAAAGGATCGCTATGAGTTGCAAGCGATTTCATGGCATATAACAACAAACAACAACATAACATACACCTACATAAGCTTTCCCTCACTAGCCTGGTACTCTCTACTGAATTATTCAATTTTTCCTTTCTTCATAGGATTAATATTATATACTTATTTCTTAGTTACTGCTTCTTCCATTACAAGGCAAGTACTATGAAAACAGTAGTTTTTCATTCTTCTGCACTGAAATCTTAACACCTCAGTAGGGTACGTACCAGGAATATGTAGGTAATATTGTTGTTAGGTGCCACTGAATCAAGTACAACTCATAGTGACCCTATGAAAAACATATATAAACCTTGTCCTAGCCTGTGCCATCCTTATAATTTCTGATACACTTGAGTGAGCCCACGGCTACAGTCACTCTGTCAACCTTTCCTAGCAACGTACTCAGCAATATAGTAGTAGCAAAATTACTATGTTTAAACAAGCATATGGATAATGTTACAAGTTCTAAGAAAAGAATCAGGCATAGAAACTAAGGATTTTACATCCAGTCTAGTATATTTCCCAATATTTTGTCTTAAAGGAATTATAAATCCAACAGCGATTCTAGGAGAGCATACCTTCATACCTTCATGAAATTACTCCAAGATGATGCTCCTCCATCATTCAAGAACCAAGATAAACCCTACTGAACAAACTCTAAGAAAGTTTGTCTCTATACTGTACACAAACAAAACCTTAGTATCTTTTAAGTCTCATAGGAGGAGGGACAAGGACATCTTAAAATATGTCTGCGAGACTCACATTTCCTCTTCTATTTATAAAGCAAGAATTGATGAAACATCAGAGCAACTCTCAATTCCAGAGTTTAATATAAACATTCTTTCCAGGCTTGGGAATAAGAGACCTTCAGTGTACCTTGTATATTCACTTTTGCTTGTTTAGGATTTGGCAGTGTTTCTGAAGTCAGATGTTGATGATTCTTGGCTCTAAGGAATATGGAAATCCTCATTCAATTACAAAGTAGGATATAATGGAAAGTACACAGAACTGGGAGTCCAGAGACTTGGATCTACCACTGATTTGCTGAAAGCTTCATTTTCCAAACCTGAAAATTGCCAGGGCACAGCTGGGAAAAGGTAACTTCATCAATCGCTTCCATTTCCCTTTTAGCTCCTGATATTTTACAAAGACCAGAGTTGTCTCATATATAGTTTTGAACAGCCTTACTTAGTGTCTTCTTTGAAATTTTAACAAGGATCAGCATAGAATACATTTATGTTTCTCTTGATTTCTTTAGCAAACTCTTCCTCTAAAGTGATGCTTAGTGTAAAAGAGGCAGAAGAACTGTTGTGTGTTAATCTCTTACTGAGACAATGACTTCAGGATAGAATGGAAAACAAAGCAAGTCTCGTGGTTTGCACACGTGTGTCTTACCTTTGCTAACATCTTGAGACTGGCATTTTTTCACTTCTTTTCATAGAATGAGCTCAGTTTTTATGTTTTATCAAATGCCTCACTTACTGCTGGTGGTCAACGTATCCTCTTCAACTCACGGTGGACTTATGTACAGTTGTTGTTGTTGTTGTTGTTGTTGTTAGGTGCCATCAAGTCTTAGTAGGGGAAAAAAATGTTAGCCAGTCTGACATCATCCTTGTAATTGCCATTCACCATGTTCAAGTCCATTGTAGTGGCCATAATGCCAATTCATCTCACAAAGTCTCCCACATCTTTTTGGTCCTCTCCATCACCAGACATGATGTCCTCCTCCGGTGATTTATGCTTCTTGTGTGTCCAAAGCAAGGGCATTGGACAAGTTCTATTATGATCTAGGAGGGGCTTTATTGCCTAAATTTTGGCAGCAGATAGTCAGGGTCTTCTTCCAAGGTGGTTTTTGCCTGAGAACTCTGCTGCAACTTGTACACCATGGGCGACTCTGCTAATCTGTGAAAGGCATCATAACATCTGTTTGCAGCATCATAACAACATACAAGCAGCCATACCATGGTAAACTGAAAGATGGACATAGCCTTCCCCAGGTAGAGTAGATTCAGTTTATTGGGCATTCATTCTTCATAAGCCACTAAAATACAGACTGCATTTTTTTTCAAGGAGGCAATAATCAGAGTGGAGAAGGACACAAGAGACAGGAATAATTTCAATATAAGAAGATGATCACAGACTGTATTTATATATATTTATGTATGTATGTATTTATGTATGCATACATATTTATGTATATAAACACATATATTTATGCATATATACTTATTATATATACATGTATGTATTTATGTATGCATACATATTTATGTATTTATACATATATGTGTATATACATATATATTTGTTGTTCTATGCTATTGAATCAGAACTAACTCATAGCTGACTCTCTAGTAGATTTTCAAAAAAAGTAAATCACTTGTCAAGACATTAGTCATCCTTCTACTACACACAAGCATGCATGCATGCACGTGCGCTCACATACACACACACACACACATACACGGAAAGTGACAAGGATGTGAAGCACTTGCTGAAAAACATCTAAGAATATAACCTTCAGCATGTACTACACCTCAACATCATGAAAACAAACAAACAAAGCAATCCTCACAACTGGACCAATAGGCCTTGGTCCATGAGATGATAGATAAAGACTGAAGTTGTGAAGAGTCTCAACTCATAATCAAAGCATATACAAGTAAAAAAATCAAAAGATGTGTGGTACTAGGCAAATCTGCTGTTGAGGATCTCATCAAAGAGTTAAAGAAAAATAATTTCACTATAAAGACACCATTCGATACAGGCCATAGTCTTTACAATGACTTGTTATGCATCAGAGAGTTGGACAATGATTAGGTAGAATAGAAGATAATTGATACCTTTGAGCTGTGGTGCTGGATAAGAGTATTGAGGGTACCATGGACTGCTAGGAAAACAAAAAGGTTCATCCCGGAGAGAGTTAAACCGGGTGGCTCCTTGGAGACAAGGATTCTGAGGCTTCGTCTAATATACTTTGGACATGTTGCAAGGAGGGACCAATCCTTGGAGAAGGACAACATGCTTGTGAGGGTGGAGGTACAGTGCAGGAGGGGAAGGCCCTCTATGAGGTGGATTGATTGACTGGGGTAATCGGGATGGGAGTGTCAGAGACAGTGCGATTGATACAGGACAGAGCAAAGTTTAGGGCTGTTGTACATAAGGTCACTATGAGTCACAAGTGACTCGATGGCACATAACAACAACAACAAAATAAAGACAAGGTTGCACCTGATCAAACTACGGTACATATTTGCAGTGTAACTACAGCAGTGGACCTCAGCACAGGAGAGACTGTAAGGATCAGGCTGAGTTTATTTTGTTTCACAAAGAGTTGTTATGAGTCAGAGCTGACTCCATGGCATCCAGCAACACACTGGCCTGCCCTTAAGATCCTGATGGGACAGTAGTTGAAGAAATCAGCTGCTAACCCTAATGGCAACAGTTCAAACATGTCAACTCTTCCATAGAAGAAGGGTGAGGCAATGTGTTTCTGAACTGATTTAGAGCCCTGGAGGGTCTACAGGAGTTCTGCTCTATTTTACAGGGTCATGAGGAGTCAGAATATTGACTCCATGGCAGCGGATTTATTTTGCTGGCCTTAGGAGTGGGTCACACAGACAGACATTGCTCTGTGTAAGCCTGTGTAAAGGTCATGCCTGCAACCCCAAGATATACTTCCTTTCAAATTACATCAAAGGCCTTTACCATGTTTACACTGTTGCCTAAAAGACTTGTAGAATGTTATCAGATAAAGAAATCTTATTTGAATACATGCTCTTATTAAATATATGGGGGAAAAGCCCAAAAAGGTTATATAGTTTGCATTAGAATGTCTGTCGTGATGCTTTAAATGCACATTGTTAGGTGTTGCACGCCTGAGCTTGATATTAATAGACTTAAGTGTTTCAATTAGCTTTGCTTTGACTAATCATCTTCTTGACTTTTCTATGCATTGGTTATGTTACTTGGTGTGAATCTCTACATCAACTTGTGCTTTGGTTTCCATTTCCATAAGATGAGAATAATCATTGTATTCTCTCTAGTGGCCTCATGGCAAGAAGCTGTGTTACAATCCTGAAGGCACAGTTCATGGTCACCATCATCTCCATGAGAGAAGGATAGAAAATCTCCCATGTGATTAACTACCTCTGAAAACCCACTGGTGGGTCAGCTATGGGTTGGTTCCAACTCTATGATATACAACAACAACAACATAATGTTTTTAAAAATCAGTAAGATCTAGGACTTGGCCAAGAGAAAACAATAAATGAGAACCATGATAAAGATGGAAGTGCCCAGGTGGTAAAAAGAGTTAAGTACTTATCTGCTTATCAAAGAATTGGTGCTTCGAATCCATCCAAATGTGCTTTGGAAGAAAGACCTGGTTATTTACTTCCCGCAAAAAGCTTTTACGTTAAGCTCTATCAAGCACAGTTTTACTATGATACACATGAGTTGTCATAACTTGGAATCATTAGAAGCTGGCTTTGTTGTTTTGTTTAGATGTTGATGTTGATGATGATGATGATGATGATGGTCAACTCCAGGAATTTGGAACTAACAAAAATATGTCTGAAAATTTTAAGAGAAGAATCTCCAAAATGTCATTGCTCTGTGTAGGAGCAGAAAAAGATGATAGACGATAAAGACAAAATCTGCTCACGTCACATGTCAGAAAAGGCAAAATGTCAGCTTTGGGACACTGAAGAATGGGAGTGCTAGCCTTGCCCTGTGACCTTCCAATCTGTGTGGAGCCAGAAGATTGGCAGCTTCTTCAGACTCAGAGAGGGAAGAGCTGCTTTAGAGATGAGACGTTAGAAAGCTCACCAGTTTTCAGTGGGAACACCATTTCGTAGCCGCCTGTGATGTCTGTCTTTCAGTGAAGCCTCAAAAGAGAAACACTAAGCCTTAGCTGCCACTTCATTAAGTTTGGAGTCCAAGCTGAAGGGGAGGTCATGGGGGTGGAACGAGGGGCAGGAATTAATGTTTGCCCATTAATTAATCTGCAGATGGAAAACATGTCTTGAAAGTTTCCGTCTGTGCATCTGCCTCCGCCGAGTGGCGGAACAGCACCCTCAAAACAATAACAGTAACGATAAAGATGAAAACAACGGCTACTCTGTTTGAGCCTGGCTCCAGGCAACTCCCTTCCCTGATGTGACAGCAGGAGGAGAGGCGATGAAGCTGTTTCCCTCGGGAATATCTGAGAAATCATATCCTGGCTAAACTCTTGGGTTCTAGGGCTGCCACAGCGCAGTCAAAAGCTCTTTGAGCAGAGTGGAGGAGGAGGAGGAGGAAGGAAAAAGGTTACTGGCAGGCATGAAAGGACAGACAGCTCAGTTTGTTCCTTTGGGTCCTGTGATACATGCAGGCCAACAAATTCAAGAATGTCAGCGCTGGGGAAGAAATGCAGTGCAGTGCCCTTGTGTTTGAGATGGAGAAGCAACACAATGAGGTTAAGTGATTCGTTCAGTATCACATGCTGATATTTTATTTTCATTGTTGTAGGAAGAAACAAAAGGATCTAAAGAACAGTAGAAACAAGTGAGAACCAGTTAGAGGGGCAGGTACCAAGAGGTTTGCAGGAATTATTACCAATTATATTTAGTGGTTAATTAAAAAGAGTTAACAAAAATACAGACTTTAGCATGTACCTAGACTTCTGACCTGGGAGCCTTAGTGCAACTTAATGTCATTCATTAAGATGGGAGACCCTGGAAAAGGAACAACTTCAGAAATGTGTTGGTTTTTTCCCCCTGTTCTAGCCTATGGTTTCCCTCCATTTGTGTTTGCAACCTGGAGTGATCCATCTTTACAGGAAGCAGCCTCATCTTTCTCCTTCTGGGCGACTGGTAGATTTAAAACATCAAACTTGCTGTTGCTAGAAGCCCAACACACCATGCCTCGCACCACCAGGGCTGCTGCTTCTCTACATTGATATCTCTGAAATCACACCCAAAAGAACAGGTCCTGTCAAGAAGATTTGGATTTGAGCAGAGGATTGCAGAAAAGATAAAAGGAAGACAAGAAAGAAAAATAGTAGGGAAGACCCAAAACTCATTGTTATCAAGTGGGGACCAACCCTTAGGTGATCCTCCAAAAGATTTCCAGAAGCTATAAACCACATGGGAAGAGATGGCTCACATTTCTTCCATGGGATTGATAGAGGATTCGAACTGCCAGAGAAGGACCACTTTGGGTTAGCAGCGCAGTCCTTACTGACTAGACCAGAGGAGCAAGGAAAAGCCAATTCTTTATCTGAATGGACGTCAGAGAGGGTCTTGGGTTCTCAAAGACTAAGTTTTTCTCAAATTAAATAAAGTAGCAGGAGTAAACAGCCATTAAGCTTCTAGACTGTCACGTTTCAAATATATGCAAAATTTCTAGATTTCTCAAATCAAGAGAATGTATAAAGATATACCATGGTGGGTTGAGAAATTATGGTACATGACATGATGGAATACGACACAGCATACAGGAGCAATGATTTTGTAAATCACTACCTAACTTGGGAGGGACTAGAGAGTATTATGCTAAGTGAACTAACACAGTCCCTTAAGGACAAATACCATATAAGACCATTATTATAGAATATGTATGAGGATTCCAAGGGGGGGGAGCTAGGGGTGAGGATGGGCAGGGAGGGGGTGGTTAATCATTAGGTCACACAATTTGATGGGTGAAGGGAGGGATGGGTAAAGAAAATGGGAAAGATCCAATGTGGAAAACAATATATACAAACTTTATAAGTAAACAAGTATAAAATAAAAAATTTATTTAAATATTTTATAAAAATTACTTGAGCACATGCAAAATTCAAGCACTTGGTTTTAAAGAATAAATCAGAGGAAAATAGGACACCTTTCAACAAACCACCCTACATATTGATGCATGAGTGAGTATAAGATAAAGAACATAAGCTAAATTTGTTCTTACTAGAATCAAAGGTCGATGAGTATTTCAAATCAGGAAAAGTTCCCTCAACAAATAGATGGTCAAAGTTCTATAAAAAGACCCACAAACAATAAGGAAACATTATCTCTACTGAAAGAAGTCCCTTGATGACAAACCCCAAACAAAACAAAACAAAACAAGCTTTATTGGGAATCAAAGGAGAAAAAGGTTTAGAAGGGAAAGAAAGGGGGAATAAACGTCAATATGACTATGACTTTAAAATATGTGGTAGTGATGGTGTTTACAGTACAGTTGAAACTCCATAAAGTTTTCAGAACCAATAAATCACAAGGGAAGTTGCCCATCTTTGTCCTGCAAAGCAGCTGGTGGATTTGATTAGAGTGTCTTTGGGTTGGCTGAGCTATTATTTTGTTGCAGTTGTTGTTAAGTGTTATGGAGTCTATTCCTAGAAAGTCTATGAGCAATAGATCTGAACCTTGCCCTATCCTGTGCCATTTTCATGATTTCCAACATGCTTCAGCCCATAGACACAGTCACTGTCAATCCATCTTGTTGAAGGTCTTCTTCTCTTTCTCTGATCTCTTTTCTTAGTAGAATGTCTTTTTTTCCCCCAAGAACTAGCCCCTCCTGAGGGAGCTTTGGTGGCATGTTGTTGTTGTTGTTGTTGTTGTTAAGTGTCATCGAGTTGCAGGCGACTCATAGAGACCCTATGAACTAAGTCCTGGACACTTCCTGTATAACTTCCATCCTCTCTCCAGGTTCATAGGGTTTCCAAAGGCAAGCTATTGTGGAAGTGGATGCCACTCCTGCTTCCGAGCTTGTTTTAATCGGAGAACTTCACCAAACATTGTCCACCACTATGGGTAACAGTATTCAGCTTCACAACAACCACGAGCTACCTCTGTACAGCAAGTGGACATACCAAGGTTACATAACCTAGAAGAATGTTTCACTAAAAACAATAACTTTTGGTCGCATAGTGGTGAGAAATTATGCTGCCAATGTAAAAGGAATAAGGTTCAAATCTACCAGTCATTCCACAGGAGAAAGAACGATCTCCTCTGTCTTAATCATTAATTGCCTCTGAAAACTCACTGGAGGGTCAGCTATGGGTTGGTTCTGATGGTACACACAACAATAACACTCCCTCCTGATAATATGCCCAAAGTATGGAAAAGGAAATGTTACTATCTTTGCCTCTAAAGAAAATCTTTCATTTACTTCCTCCAAGACAGATTTGTTGCTTTTCCGACAGTCCATGAGACATTCAACATTTTGCCAAAACCACAATTCAAGGTAATTCTGTAGCTACATTCCTCTAGAAGTCCAGCTTCTAAACTATTTTCTTAGCAAACAAATTGAATAGGTATGGATAAAAAAGGATACAACCCAGATGCAGATTTTTCCTGGTTTTAGATCACAGAGTACTGCTTCTTGATCTATGTATAGATTTCACCTGCACAAAATTATATGTTCTGATATTCCCTTTGCTCTCAATGTTATCCCATAATTCTCAATCATAACATCATTTGTTATGACCTACACAGTTTAGGTAGATCACTGTTCCTTGTTATTGTAGTTAGATGCAGTCAAACCAAGCATCACTCACATCATCCTGAAAGAGGTAATGGTTTTTTAGGTAACAGAAATTTCAACAATGAAGACCCCAAACAGCAAGTGCTTTCTTAAGCAGAATAGACTTCTTAAGAAACCCAAAGGATTGATTTTTTTTCTTTTCTTATAATATGTGTGCGTGCAGGAGGGAAGAAGCAAATAAGAGACTGGAAAGGTGAAATGAAATTGAGCAAACCACGTTTGATTAAGTCGGAACTGAGGAGCCAATGAAGATGGTTTTGATTATGATATTTCATTTGTGGTTTTACCACACAAAGGCCACTCTCATAAAAGCTGAGTGTGACAATGAACTAAGATCCTAAAGGAAAACTAGTAGAATTCACCACTGATAGTACATGTCGGTCATTGTTTGCTTAATGATAATTCATTCCATTAAAAAAAATCATTATTTTTATCGTAGGAGTATGAAATGAGGGTTGTAGAGTGGATTATATTTGGGGCTAGAGGGTGGGGTTTGGGGAGGTGCGGGGGGGGGGATTGTGTACCAATGAGGGAATTTTTCTTTTGCTTTAGCAAATGGGGGGGAGGGGGGAGGGGTTTGTGCGGGGAGAAGGGTGCAACAAAGAATGAATGGAATCCCAAAATCTCTGTAGATGTTCATTGAAATGAAAAATAAACAACCTAAATTAAAAAAAAAATCAACAAGCAAGCACTGTCTAAATATTTAGAATAACTAGACTTGAGCCAAAAAAAGCTAGACTTTTCATACTTCTTTTGGAGACTGTTTTCCTAGATTGCTCCCACCTTCCCTTGTATTGGCTTCCCCAAAATTTGACTCCTGCAAAACATTCAAGAGAACGAATAGCCAAATGCAATCTATGCCATTTTCCCCCAAATTGAAAAGCTGTACAAAATATGCAGACAAACATACCAAATATGAACTGATCTCAAAGAGCCTGAGCTGTCCCTATTTATTATCCCGATTGTGTTCCACCATGAGTTCCCAAATTGTCTGGATCGAGCTCAATTTTCTTCCATGTATTCCATGTTCTTTCTAGCCAACTCCCCAGGAAAATGAGAGGTACCAGTCTAGAACCTCGGACTTGCAGACTGCCAAGTGTAGAATCTCTCCAGCATCCGATATTCAACACTAAGAGCCTGTTCAACCAGTGACCCATCCTCTAAACCCTAGTTCCAGGATCTGACCAGTCTTGGCAGCCACTGTTCATACCATGCTTGAGTATAGTGGAGTCCCAGGGGGAAGAGAGAATGAAATACTTCTCCATGTTACTTCTTGCCTTCCTTGACACAGTTGACTGGACTCTAACACTTAATTTGGGGAAGAATTTTATCCTGAAGCCATCTGGCGAGACAGAGGAAATTGCTTTATATATTTTGCTTTCCTAAGGAGTGGAAGGCCAAGACAGATTCATGTTTATTTCACAAAAAGGAAATAATTGTGGCTTCCAAGGACACTTGGGTGTCAAGTATGAGAGTCAAGGTAAAAAAGACAATGGAAAAGTAGAACGTTTGCTTTGCTTCCATCTCTCACTGGCATTGTCACTTGTTTAAATCCAAACTCTAAGGTTACCCTGTTTACTTCAATAAGTTGGAGATTGTTATTGCTGTTATTAGATGTCATCAAGTCTCATATGACTCATAACAACCCTATGAAGAGCAGATCTGAACCCTGTCATACTCTATGCCATCTCATAATCTCTGATACACTTGAACCCAATGCTACAGTCATTGTGTCAACTGACTTGGTTGAGAGTCTTCCTCTCCTCACCTTTCCAAGCATGGTGTCTTTCTCCAAGGAATAGCCTCTTACAGCAAAATGCTTAAAAGTATAAGAGATGAAGTTTTATCATCTTTGCCTCCTAGGAACACTCTGGCTACATCTTCTTCAAGACTTATTGATTTGATCTTTTGACAGTCCATAAGATAATGTTCATACATTTCTCCTCAACTTAGTGAGGCCAAAATGAGAGAAGAGAGAAGTTTGAGCAACACTGAGAAGGAAATGATTACCAATGGCATCCTCCATAGTAGACTCTAGACTAAGTTTTACAGGCTGATTTCTTTTCATCTATGCCTGGGCGCTGTCCTCCATTCAACTGACTCCTACACTGGTTTGATCCAATGTAATTGCATTATGATTTCCCTGGCATCTTTTTTTCTCATCTTTTTCATTCTCTCTCTGTATCGTTCCATCAAGTGGGCACTGACTCATAAATGACCTTTCAGTGGGTGTTCAGAGGTTGGAAATCTCACAGGAAATTATCTATGTGTCTCCCTTGAAGTAACTAGTCAATTGGAACTTCAGAGTTATCAATATAACTCTCTGTGAACTATGCCACTAGAGATATCAAACATATATAAATACACACAACCACAAATCAAATAAATGGAATTTTCAGTAGAAGAAACTTTAACAAAAATATGAGTCCTAGTAAAAGACTTGAAATATATATCTTTGAAGTTTCTTGTCTTAAGCAGTATTCTCACTGTTTGTGATTGCTGTTGTCGTTATGTGCCATCGAGTCACTTACAACTCATAGTGACCCTACTTGGGTTGTGACCAAGAGACATATGAGAGTTCTTTCTCTCTCTCTCTGGGTTGTGGTGATGAGAGACAGGTTCTTTCTTTATGATGATGCCACAATATTATCCTTACATACTTTTGTTTGCATAATTTTGTGTCTGTTTATAAAACTCCAACTATCTTATGGGAGCTCTGGTGGCTAAATGATGAGGAATTGTGCTGTCAACCCTGATGTACATGGTTTGAATCCATCAACTGATATGTGGGAGAAAGATGAGCAATCTCCTATGTGATTTACTGCCTCTGAAAATCTACTGGAGGACCAGCTAAGAGTTGCTTTCAACTCAATGGTACACAACAACAACAACAATATTTATCTTGGCTGGAAGCCCATTTTTGGATTGGGAAAAATAATTATCTAGAGCATCTAAGAAATTATTAATGAGATATATAAATCAACTGCGTTTCATAGAGGAGGAATGGAAGAATGGCCTTGAAGAAGAGATTGATCCCAGAACATACAGGCCAGAATCTTCCATAAAACTCTGTGATATGAGAAAAGCAGAATATCTAATTTTATACCTTCTGCCTTAGGTATGAAAAATCGAATTCACTGAGAATGTTTCTCTCTTTATATTCCAAAATCAGAGAAAGAAGTGTTTGATGTACTTGAGATAGGGTTGAAGAAAATGGAGCATGTCAATCTGCATTTCTATCATAATAACTTGCCAGACCAATATCCCAGGTAAGCTACTATAGGCCTTCTAAGAAACATCTTAGGAAGAATAATTGTGCGTAGGTTTCCAGAATATATTCTAATTTGAATTACGTCTGTCTGTGTAACACAGAGCAAGTCACTTCTCCCTGGAATTTTCCATCTGTAAAATTATATTACATCTGAGAGCTGACTTACTAGAGGAAAATAGAGGGCATTTCAGGCCCTGAACACTCTGATACTGAATTAAGATTACTCAATATAAGGGTCACAACACAGAACTCCCTTGCCAAGAGAGCGATGTGATTAGAACTTCCTGCTATGCTTCAAACCCGAGACAGAAGTTTTCCTTCTGTGTTTTTTTTTTGTTGTTGTTGTTGTTGATTTTTTTTGTCTATGTCTGTTTTCTTTGTAAGTAATGAAGAGTCAAAGTAAAGGAGGAGAACTCATGATCCTAGCGTGGTATAAATGGTTAATGTGCTCAGCTGTAAACCAAAACATTGGCAGTTCGAGTCCATCCAGAGGACCCTTGGAAGAAAACCTGGAGATCTGCTCCAAAAATTGAAAACTCTAGGGAAGGGACATAGTTCTACTACAATACATATGGATGGAGCTCACCCAATGGTCATTGGTTAATGGGAACTCAATGTGAGTCTGAGAGACTGGTGGGTTTGATTAGAGTATGCATGGATGAGGGGTGTGTGTGTGTGTGTGTGTGTGTCTGAGAGAGAGAGAGAGACAGAGAGAGAGAGAGAGAGAGAAGGATGAAGAGACAAAGCATAAACTAGAAAATGAGGGGCTGGCAAGCACAGGACTAGACTCCAAAGAGTCCCTGGCCGTATAAGAAGGGCCCTGGCCTACACAAATCCCTTCAACTTAAACTAACATCTCTAAGTGAATGTATAAGGAATAGCTGGTCCTTTGGCCTAAAGGTTCCTTTTATGGTCTGAAAGCCAAATTCATGCTAATTCTCTAGGTGAGGGGATTGATAGTTGTCCAATAACTGCTGTGGAAACAGGGCTGGCAGATTTAGAAGGTTCCCGAGATTTCACCACTGTCCTTGGTATGCTGGCTCGGCTGGCCTCACTGCTTCCTCTCCCTTTTCTGACTACCAAGAAAAGGGTGCCAACCTGTCTGCTTTGTCTGAAAGACTTCCGTCGTGTTTCTGAGAAATGCTGGCTATTGGCCTCTGATCCTTCCCAGATATAATCTAGCTAAAGAAAGGGCTTTTCCCCTGACTGAGAATCACCTTCTGCTTTCTGGCCTGGGAGGAAAGCCACCCTGGCCTTCTGCCACCATCTCTCTCAACACGCTCTCAAAGTTTTCTAGTATAGGCTAGAATACTCACCTGATTTTGAAAGGTCAAGACCATCTTTATAGACAAGGCTATATCCAACTGTAATTTTGGAGACCCTGAGCTTTCTGAAAATTTCCCACTGTGATTTTGCTAAGCTATGCCCAGTTTTCTTGATCTCCACTTTTCCTGCTTGGTCAGGTTGTAAGGAGAGACCGGTCCTTGGAGAAGGACATCATGTTTGGGAGGATGGAGGGCAGGCACAGGAGGGGAAGGCCCTCTGGGAGATGGATTGATTTGGTGACTGGGGCAATCAGGATGAGTGTGTCAGAGACAGTGAGATTGGCACAGGACAGAGCAGAGTTTAGAGCTGTTATACATAGGGTCACTATGAGTCACAAGTGACTCAGCGGCACATAACAACAACAACAACAATCTTTATCTGGTTCTTATTCCATTGAACTCTGATGGAACAGTGTTGTCACTGCTTCCATCACACACACACACACACATACACACCCTCCCTCATGAAATCTAGAGGAAAAAGTAGTTGGCCTTCAATTACTTCTCAAGGCATTGTATATTTTCCCCCCTTTCCACAAATTGAATGGTATTTACAGAAAGCAATAATCAGGTTTTGATAGTTAGAACTAAAAAAATTGTTTTTTAAAAAATGCTCAAAAATTTCATCATTAATATGATTTTACCAACATTATGTAAAGATTATTCCAGAAAGCTATATAGTAGAGATAACTGAAAATGGATTCTTAATTTTATCTACATTTTAAATTCAAAAGTAGTATGTTTACATAAATTTAAAAGAAGAAAAAGATCATTGTAAAACTGAAGGCTCTGGTAAGGATAAAAACTGATGAATAAGACTTTCTAAAGATTAAATCTCTGTGCACATAAAAACCTTTTTCTAGAGTGAAAGAAAACCTACTGATTGGGGAAAAAACATTTGGCAATACAATTTCAGACAAGGGTCTCATATCAACAGTTTACAGAATCCTTCAGGCCCTCCACAAGAAAAAGATTGATAACACAATTATGAAATGGGCAAAAGACATGGAAAGAATTTTCACAGAGGAAGATATTCAGATGGCCAAGAGACACATGAGGAAATGCTCAAAATCACTGGCATTAAGAGAAATCTGAATTAAAACCCCGACGAGATACCATCTCACTCCAGTAGCAGTGGCAAAGTTCAACAGAACAGCAAGTAATAAATGTTGGAGAGGATGTGGAGAGATAGGACCCCTTATACATTGTTGATAGGATTTTAAAACTATACATCCACTTTGGAAGGCAGTTAGTATTTCCTCAGAAAGCTGAACATAGAAATTCCATATGGCCCAGCTATTCCACTACTTGGAATATACCCTGAGAAAATGAGAATGGAGGCACAAATGGAGATTTGTACACCAATGTTCATATTATTCACCAACAAAAGAACATGGAAACAGCTCAAATGTCCAACCACAAACGAATGGATTGAGAAATTATGGTACATTCACACCATGGAATACTATGCAGCACACAGGAGCAATGACTTCATAAATCATTACCTAACTTGGGGTGGGGGGGACTAGAGAGCATTATGCTGAGTGAACTAATTCATTCCCATAAGGACAAAGTATGAGGATCCAAGTGGTTGGGGAGAGAACAGAGAGGTGAGGATCGGTAGAGGGTGATTAACCATAGGGTTGCACAATTTGATGAGTGGAGCGGGAGGGTGAAGGAAATGGCAAAGATCTGGTGTGGAAAACAATGTATATGAACTTTGTAAATAAACCAGTATTTAAAAAAAAAAAAACCCAACACCACATGCTATTTATAAATACTTGAATGCAAAGCCAATTTGCTTTGTAATCTATCACTCAAATCATAATTTTCTTAAAAGCTGTAGGAAATATTTTAGTACCGGAGCAATGCTGAGTTAAATCACCAGCATCATACTAAATTTTCCAATCCCTTCCTCACAGTGATTACCATAATGAACATGACCTTGACAGAGATAATGAGGATGGTGCAGAATAGGGCAAGGTCCAGATCTGCTCTTCACACAATCGCTGTGAGTCTCAGTCAATCCAACAGCACCTGACAAGAACAACTGTTACTCATAGCATTCCAGGAAGTTCAACAACAGATGTCAAGTTCATTTATTAAAATCCTAACCCTGTAAATCTCGCCTAATAGTACAGCTGTTGAAAGGTAAATGTCTTTGGGGAAAACGGTAAATTGCCTTGGGGAAAATCTGCTGTCATGGACCCCTCCAGAGTGCTGAAGAACAATGATGTCAGTCTACATAAAAAGGTGCACCTAATCCAGGCCATTGGTTTCTCAATTACTTGTTATGCTTCAGAAAGCTGGACAGTGACTAAGGATGACAGAAGGAATAGATGCCTTTGAGTTGTGGTCCTAGAGAAGACTCTTGAAACATATCATAGACTTCCAGTAAAACAAATAGGTCTATCTTGGAAAGGGTGAAACCAAGTCCCTCCTTGGAGGCTAAGATTTTAAAGCTCCACTTCACTTACTTTGGACATGTGGCCAGGAGAAATCTGGTCTTTGGAGAAGGACATCATGCTCTGAAGGGGGGACGGACAGCGCAGGAGAGGGAGACCCCAGATGAGATAGATTGATACAGTAACTGGGGCGATGGGAGTTGGTGTGTCAGAATTAGTGAGACTGGCTCAGGACAGGGAAGGGTTCAGAGCTGCTGTACATAAGGTCACTGTGCATCTCAGGAGACTCAACCAGTGACATTCTGTGACAGGTTTGGAAGCAGGAATGGCATCCACTTCCTTAACAACTTGCTTCTGTAAACTCTATGAACTTGGATAAATGTCCATCATTCTAGAGGGGCTTCAGGCCTTTTGTTCATAGGGTCCCTATGCATCATGTTCAACTCAAAGGCAATTAACAACAATCCTGTCCTATTCTTTTATATTTCAAAATCCTTCATCACTTATACTTTCCTATTCCCGTAGAACTTTGTCTGTCATCCACACCATTTTACCTGTCACATTGGTGTCTAACTCATCAATCTCCTCCATATCACCCTGTCCAGTGTGCCCTGTGTTTAGCATGCAAGGAGCCTCCTTCCTCTCAAGAATGGTACTGTCTTCCTTTTGTTTTCTTACCAGAGATTGTAGAAGTATAAAAGAAAACCAAACATTATCCAAATATCCTGTCATAAGAGAAGAAAGACAAAGGATCTTGGAGCCTCACTATGGTAACTATTTGTCTCTTGTAACTTCATGGGTCATCTAGTGGTTAAAAAGTTACACTGCCAACCCAAATGCATGAAGTTTGAATTTACCAACTGCTCTAAGGGAGCAAGATGGACAATCTCCTCCCATGCAATTTACAGCTTCTGAAAACTCACTTGAGGGTCAGCTATGAGTCATTTCTTACTGAACGGTACATAACAACAGCAGCAGCAGTCATTTTAGTTTTGACTAGGTTGTTGGGGATTAGTATGAAGGAGAGAAGAATTAAATCTTTGAAATGTTATTTTCTATCCTCTGTTGTATTTTT
>NW_006399856.1:1948102-1949525 GCF_000299155.1 Elephantulus edwardii | reverse complement strand
TACTACAGCTTCTCTATCCATTTGTTTGTTGATGGCCACTTAGGTTGTTTCCAACTCCTTGCTATTGTGAATAAAGCTGCAATAAACATGGGTGTGAATATATCTGCTTGGATGTCAGTTATAGTCTCTTTGGGATATATTCCCGGTATTGGAATTGCTGGGTCAAAAGGTATCTCTATTTGTAACTTTTTGAGAAAGCACCATACCGCCTTCCACAGTGGTTGTACCATTTTACACTCCCACCAATAGTGAATAAGGGTACCAGTCTCTCCACAACCTCACCACCATTTGTTGCTTGCTGTTCTGTTAAATTTTGCTATTTTGACTGGGGTAAGATGATATCTTATAGTTGTTTTGAAGTAATCATTTTCTTAATGGCATGCACCCTGCCTGTTTTTTTAAACTTCTGTTAGATTCTTATGCAAAAATATTTACTATTGTTTTGTGGGTCTTGCAAGTTTAAAGACAGGTGATAGGACAACTCTATGTACGATACTGTCCTCAACCTTTTATTACAGCGGTATTTAGCTTTATTTTGTATAGGTCTTTTTTTTTCACGGTCCATTATATCATTTCCTATTTTTTCTTTTCACTGCATTCTATTGGATGCTTACAGCTTAGTTTTCCTCAACATCACCATCAATATGATCATTTCTGCACTTTGCTTTTGCCTAAGAATTTGAATTTTATTTCTGATATTTTAATGTTTACTTATAAACCTTAAGTGTGCATATTTACACATAATTTCTTACAGATTTCTAAATGTATCTGTTATCTGTAGCATACTTTCAAATAAGACTTTCCTTATACCCCTATTAGGGAACTCTAGTGGCTTAATGGTAAGGAGTTGGGCTGTAAATCCAAAGGCTTATGGTTCAAATCCACCAGTGCTCCACATGAGAAAGATGGGCAATATTCTCCCATTCGATTTATTACTTGTGAAAACCCACTGTTGTTGATTGTCTTTGAGTCGAGCAGATATCTTAGTAACTCTATGAACAAAAGGCCTGAAGCCCCTCTTCAACTATCAACATTTATCAAAGTGCGTAGAGTTTACAGAGGCAAATTGTGTAGAAAGTGGATGCCATTCAGTTATGAGTTGGTTTTGACTTGCAGATAACAATATACCTCTATTAGCAATAATCTTTCCTCCTGTTGTTTGGATTTCTAGCCCCACCTCTTTAACATACACAGGGAAAAAAACTTTAATACACTCAATAATTGATTCATTTTAATGAAATATTTTACAACTCTTTATCTCTTGTCCCTTCTAATTTCATTTTTCTTTTTTTAAACTATATGTTGTTGTTGTTGTTGTTGTTATGTGTTGTCAAGTCAATTCTGCCTAAGTACAATAGCTCTGAACTCTACACTGAGCCAATCTCACTGCCTCCGACACACCTGTTGTTGTTGTTGTTGTTGT
>NW_006399856.1:1943470-1948002 GCF_000299155.1 Elephantulus edwardii | reverse complement strand
ATCTTTGAAATGTTATTTTCTATCCTCTGTTGTATTTTTGAACCACTTTTGAAATAGCAGGCCTTCAAAACCCATACATACAAGAGAGCACAACCTTTCAATTAGTGTCCACAAATATCATAAAGGGCAGATAATCTCAGCATTAACAAGCATGTAAAAAGAGACTTTTCAACTATTATATTCTGCCTTGAACCAAGGTGTCTTTGTGTACTTTTCTGAATTTGATTCATGTATGTGTGTGGGTGGTAGAGTCTTGGGTGGAGATTGAACAGAGAAATAATAGGAGAAAACAATAAGAAGAAAAGTATGTAGCAAGTGCTTTTTAAAAAATAAATTCAAACAAGAATTGTAAAGGGATGTTTGTGGACAGCTATGTTGGCTGTGACCAGGGATGGAGGGAAAGGTTTTGCCTAGAGGGGTTGTGTTGCAACAGAGTTCCAATCGGCCAGGCCTGTGCAAAGACTAGGCAGCAGCAAGGGCTGTGAACTTGCTTCTACAGGCAGCTGGACTGAGGCAGGCCCAAGCAGGCCCACAGAGACATGCTCTGAATGGCCAGAGTACAGCTGTACGGCTGACAGCAATTAGGATTCCTAACAGCATCTGAGATCCCTTCACCCTGTTTGCCTTTATTTCTCAGGAAATACATAAACAGATTCTTTGTTTCTCAATGGGAAGAAAGTGGAAGACTATTCTAAACACATCCTACCCTACAGAGTAAAGCAAAAAGGAAACCTACCTGTATAGTGGATTTGGGGAAAGAGGAAAAGACAGACTACAGCAAAGAACTTAAATAACATAGCCTTTTGAGGTGAACCTCAAGGCCAGAGAGAAGCAGATACCTTTCTGGATTTCTCTTACATAGTAAGAGAATTTATCATCTACCCATTAATGTGTTTTCTTTTTTCTCCATTTTAACAGTGCACTACATTTATTTTAGTATCTATATTACTCTGAGAAATTATGAGCCTCAGGGAAGGGAAAGTCCATCTTTAAGGTTTGGTCATAAACATGTTATGTAATTGTGGTTGATAAGATGTGAGAGAAGGTCTAATGAAGGGGGTCTCCATGAAATGTGCATCCACATGGGAACAAATGACCTCTGTTTCTGGTTGAACACAGTGCTTAGGTAAGATCGTGGTAATGACTTTATAACTCTCAGATCAGCTAGACTGAGAATGAGCCCACTCACTGAAGATGATGGAGCAAAAAGATGGAAAGAACCTGGGCCTTGCTAGTAACTCCAATTTCTGAATGACTCAGCCTGGAGTTTCTTTGTCTGTGGGAATTCAGAAGAGATAATATATTTTCTTGACTGTTCAAGCCAGGTAAGTTATATAGTTTTCTGTTACCTGTATTCTAAAGCATCTAAGCCAACTCATCTACCAAATACTCTACTCTCACTATTAATGAAGAGTAATATAATGTTGAGCCTTTAAGCTATGAAATAGCGTTATAGTTGTGAGCTTTAAAGAGCAACCCAAGAGGTATGAGTTTGCCTCCAACTGCCTCTGGCTTGCACAGATCCAAAATGACAGAGGACTTGGTTTCTTATAACCAAATAGAAAAGGCTATTCCATGGGCAATGACGAGCTGCTGGCTAAGCAGAATCCTCAGAGACCTTTAAAATCAGGTGCTCCAATAACAGCCAAAGAAGCAGCATTCCACGGGGAAGACGACACACTCCTGGAGCTCTCAGTGCTCAGATTAAGATACATGAAGGTAATAAAAACCACCGAAAAGAAACTGCAAAAGGAGGCCCTGGGAAGCACATTTTCCAAGTGAAAAGGAAGGAGAACAGAAAGAGCCCATGGAAAGAAAATCTTCCAGACCATAAGAGGGTCCAAAAATAATGAGACCAAAGTTCAGAGAAGTCATTTAAGCCAAATAAGGCAGAGACCTGAGCCAGTAAGGGGAGGGTTCACCCTGCAGGAAGCAGGCAAGTAGTGGTGATGGAACTGACCAGAGGTCAGCTAAGGACGGCAGTGGGTCAGAGGGATCTGAGGAAGGTTCTTAAAACTGAGTAAGGAATTGTCTAAAGCTCTTGCTGCGCCTGTGAAGCAAAGGGGCCGGATGGATAGTGTGCTTTTTTTTAAACTCTTCTTTCCCAAGATGACTCCAGCACTGTCTCTATGTCCTTTCCCAAATTTACTGCCTGATAGTTTGCAAAATCACATCCCATTTGGACTGGCTTACTGCCACTGCAAGAGGTAACCCATGAGACCAAGCAAATGAAGTTCTGACTTGCTAATAGCCAAGCTTTTCATAGGCTCTACTTTATAGTTCGTTTCAACTAGGGATTTTAGGGTACTGAGTAAACTATCTTATCTAATTTGTGGACTCAGTCTTTTTTGGTAATTTTACATAATCTAGGTAACGTTCAACAATTTAAGAGTGCCAGAGAATATATCTGGTTTTTGTGTATTTCTATAAATAGATATGTATAGGTCTACATGTACATAAAAACAAAATGTTCTAAATTTATCTTTGTTATTTACAATATTTTATTAAACTTAAGTTCTGAGCCCTCTATTTCAGTCTTTCTAGCCACAACATTGAGTTAAAACAAACCAATAACCTTTGAGTTAATTCCAACTCAGAGTAGAATTGTACTTCATAGATGTTTCAGCGGTTGATATTTTTGAGAGTAGATCACCAGACTTTTTTACTGAGGTACATCTGGGGACATTCATACTTCAACTTTTTGGTCAGCATGTTAACAGTTCACACCATCCAGGCACTCTAAACAAAACATTGATGTTCATATGAATTTAAAGTCTTTCATTGCAGGGAAGACTCAGGGAGAGGTTACTGGGGAGGGGGATGAAAATGTGCAACAATGAGGAAAAATATTTTAATTTTTTAATTAACATTAATTTTATTTTAAAAACATTTTTTGTGATTCTTGATACTCCTATGACAGATGACAAGACCAAACATGCATTTTGATTACCAGTGTATTTATATTGTCTTCAGTTATGCAAAGAACACGTAATTGCTGCGACTCTTAAACGTTTTTCTGTGATTGATGTAATATTTGTGGTTGTCACTGAAAAGGGGGGAAATTTAACCTTGATAGTTCATGTAAACTCTAAATCTTCTAGTTTGAATACCATCTGCCCTAGAAAGAAATTGCCTGCTCTCCAAGATGGCATCTGGAGGTTGAGAAGGGGCTAAAGATATTTCATAGTACAAGACGAGAAACAGGGCAAAAGTGATATTCCTGCATTCTCATTGGTCTCCACGGTGGAGGGGTTGGTCTGGTCTGGTCCCTAAATTGGTGACCACTGATGCCAAGTGGACTTTGGGAAGAAAGTTGAATCTTTGACATAACCTAGGACCCTCTTTACATTCTCTTGGTCCCTTTCTGGGTTCACAGCTCACCACAAGCAGGAGTGAGAGAAGGGCTTCTGGAGGCCCTGTCTAGTGCTGTTCCTGGTTTTCTACTATTACTCGGCTTGTGTTAAAAATAGGGGAACTTTCAGGCCCAGAGAAGTTAAATGAAGTGGCAAAATCACCCAGCTAGTGAGGAGTAAAACTGCGATCTCACTCAAATTCATGTTCCCAACCACTTCATTAAACTGTCTCTTAATGACACAATATATGAATAAAAGCAGTGATCTGACACCCATGGATTTGTTGTACTGAAGTTGTTTGCATGTTGCTACAATGCTGGAGACAAAGCTTCAATATTTAAAATAGCAGCAGGGTAACCCATGGTGATGACTAGATGTCAGCAAAGCATCTGCTCAACTTACAGACAAGCAATAAAGGTCTGGTGATCTATTTTCCAGTGTTAGCCAATGAAAACCTTAGGGATAACAGACACACACACACACACACACACACACACACACACACACACACACACGTTTACTGATTTCCTTCTAGAAGACAGCATAGTACCAAGGAATGTTTTGCCCTACGTTTATACATTTTAATGGATTAATGGATTAAATTGTGTCTCCATAAAATATCTGTCCACTGAAGCCATTATCCTCAGTATGATATAATTACTCTGTTGTATAATATGGTTCAATATCCTATAAGATAAAAATCCTAACCTCTATGATGTTAATAAAGCAGTTAGAGATATTTATAATATGCTGGAGGCTACAATCCATAGCATTAAACAGCCTATTTAGTTAATGTTTTTTGCAAAACATTTTAAACAAGTGATGCAAAAGATATTAAACATGTGAGTTAAAATCAGAAGAACCTCTTATCACCAAGAAAGAAAAGCAAAGAGCAGCTGTGCAGTTCTATATGTCATTGTTTATCTTTTAAAAAATATTTCAAATAGATAAAAAAAGATTTTTTTTAAAGCATGTACCACAACAGATAGGTTGTAAATGTTAATTCAACATATATGTCTCAGATCTTGAGGGGAGACCAAGAAAGAGGGAATAAATAACGTATACTGCGTTGAAACAGATGAGGGAGAGAACTGTTTAAAAGTGATATGTTGTTGTTGTTATGTGCTATCGAGTCGCCTGCGACTCATAGCGACCCTATGTACAACAGCCCTAAACTCC
>NW_006399856.1:1933316-1940400 GCF_000299155.1 Elephantulus edwardii | reverse complement strand
TTGAGTCATAGACAACTCCTAGTGACCCTTTGAATGAAAAACCTGGACACTTGTATAACTTTCATCATTTCTCTGAGTTCGTAGGGTTTCTGGAGGCAAGCTATTTCAGAAGTGGATGCAACTCTTGCTTCCCAGCTTGTTTTACTTGGAAAGCTCCACCAAACACTGTCCACCATGGGTAACCGTTATCACATTTGACACATCAGTGTCACAGTGTTCAGCATCACAGTAACCATAAGTTACCTCCATACAGCAAGTGGACAGACCAGTGCTATACCTACCGTCATTAATATAGTTACTGTGTTAATTCATTTCGTCCAGGGGCTTCTGCTCTTACACCATCCTTCAACACTTCCAAGCATGATAATCCCAAGGACTGGTCCCTCCTAAAAGGATTTCAATTGCAGTTGAGCAGGTTCTTGTTTTAACTCTCATCACTGAATTATAATTAAATTGATATAAAAAGTTATTCCTCAATACTTTGAAGGCATCGCCTCATTTGTATTTGAAGGTTGAACACGGCTAAAAATGTTCTTAATCTAAATTTTATTGTAGGTAACGTCTTCTCACTATGATAGTATATGGATATATACATAAAATGGGTGCTTACAGTTTTATTACAGCATGAATAAATATGGGTTTATTTTTTTATTTGTTGTGCTGGCACTTTGTGTGAACTTTCAACCTAAAAATTTGTAGCTTCATTTTCCATGCCTCTTAATTGCCTATCATGTTTGTATATGTGTATGTGTGCATATGTATATGTAATTTCTCTTTGTGGCTATATTCTGTTTACATTCCTGAGTTCTATTTTCCCATTTACATACTCTTATTCTGACAATACTGATTTGTAATTTGTCCCATTTATTAATTTTTCCAGTGGTTTAGTAACTAAAAACCCTGATTACCATCCAGTTCATTATTGTTACTTTACATAGTCTCTTATGAAGAAAAGTTTCATTTTTGCTTATTTTGCTGCATTATTTTTTACTTTATTCTTTATTTATAATGGCTATTATTGGTCTCCTTTTATCTTTTCGACAATCTTCTTCAACAGACTTCAAGAGTCCTGGTAGCACAGAGAATTACATGTTGGACTGCGAATAAAAAGGCCCACTGTTTGAATCCACCAGACTCTCAACAGAAAAAGAGAGGCAATTTCTCCCCCCCCCGCCCCCGCCACACACAAAAGATTTACAGCCTCATAAACATTATGGAGGGTAACCATGAGTCAGAATCAACTCAATGACCTTAAAGTTTATTTGGATATTTTCAAAACTTATTTTAAAATCCTTTTTTAGGGTCTCTTTTAATTTTAATTTTGCCTGTAGTGAATTTATCTCTCCATTATTCTACTTTGTTAGGGGCATATCTTATTGCTAATATTTTGAGATATTTAGACATTTAGGTTACAGGAGCACCTTCTTATGAGTTCACTTGAGGACTAAATTTTATATGGGTAGTTTGGGACTCCCATCTTGCTGTGATGTCTGGAGATATTATACATTTACTCTCTAAACCAGCAGGCATCTTGACTCAGATCTTGGCTAACGAAGTCTATTCTGTCCTCTCCTGCCTTCTAAGTCTTGAAAAGAAAGGAAAAAAAAAAACACGAATTGTCACAGAGTAGATTCTGACTCGTGATAACACCATGTGTGTCAGAGTAGAATGATTCTCTAAAGAATTTTCAATAGCTGAGTTCTTAGAAGTAGATTGGCAGACTTTTCTTCCAAGCCATCTTGCTGGGTGTATTAAAACCTCTAAGCTGAAGCCAAAGGCCCATTTGCAGCTTTTTCTTGAGTTGTATGGGTCAGTTTTATACATATTACCCTAGCAGAACTGAATATGCAGTTAACTCTTCCTGTTCTGTTTTTCTATTTTGTGTGTGTGTGTGTGTGTGTGTGTGTGTGTGTGTGTGTGTATCCATAATATGGAAAGACTTGAGGGGCAGTCACATTAACATATCTGTGTCATTGATCATTGTAACTTGTCAGAAGCACTGCAAAGGCCTTAAAGCATGAGCTGACACTGCTATTTTGACTAAAATTTTTCTTCTCTATAGTTGCAAGCTCTATTGCTACAGCTTTTCTGCTGTGTTCTCTACATAATCTTAGCATTCTCTGAAGCTTTTCAATGATATCGTTGTTGTTAAGTATCCTTGAATCTCTCACAACTTCAAGTAATCCTATGAACAGTAGGACAGAACATCGCATCATCACAATCTCATCCATGCTCAAACCCATTCAGCAGTTACTGTTTGAACGTATTCATTAAGGGTCTTTCTGTCTTTCGCTGACCCTTTACCTTTGAGCTCTGGTGGCTTAGTGGTAGGGAATCACCCTTTCATTGCAAAGATATGCAATTCAAATTTAACAGCTCTTCTATGGGAGGAGCTCTTCCTATGTAATTTATTGCCTCTGAAAAACCCACTGGTGGGTCAGCTATGGGTCAGTTGCAACTTTAAAGTACACAAGAATAACAATCACTTTTCCAAGCTTAATGACCCTTTGCAAGGAATATCCTTTCCTAGCCACATGCTCAAAGTAAGTGAGAGGAAGCTTTGTCATTTTTTTATTCCAAAGAACACTCTGGTTGTACTTACTCCAAGACTGTTTGTTCATTTTGGCAGTGTAGAGGACATTCAGCTCTCTTCTGCAAGACCACAGCTTAAAGGCATCAGTCTTCCTGTCATCCTTATTCATTGTCCAGTTCTGAGATGCACAGCACATGATTGAAAAAACCATGGTCTGACTCAGGCACAAATTAGTCTCCAAATTGACATCATTACTCTTCTATAATTTGGAGAAGTCCTCAACAGCAGACTGTTCCCCAATGCAATACATCTTCCCACCTAACATGACCAGAAAAAGTGAAATAAAGTTTCACTGTCCTTACCTCTAAAAAGCTTCCTGATTAAATTTCCTCAAAGACAGATTTGTTTGTTCTTTTGGCAGTACATGGGACATTCAATATTCTTCACCAAGACCACATTTCAAAGGCATCAATTCTTCTTTGGTCTTCCTTATTCACAGTCCAGCTTTCAGATGTATAGGAAGTCATAGAAAATATTGTGAGTGCATCTTAGCCTTCAAACTCATTTTCTTGATTATTAGCACTTTGAAGAGATGTTTGGCAATATATTTTCCCAATACAACGCATCTTTTGATTTCTTGACTATTACTATTTGGGTGTTGATTGAGAATTCAAGTAAAATGAAATCCAGTTTATACTACATAGACAAATCCAGTATTTTCTCCATTTATCACAATTTTTTCTAGTGGCCCAATGGTAAGGATTTTTGTTTTCTTGATGTTGAGGTCCTTTGAAACACAGAATTTCCTCCCTCCTCTTTCTACATCCTTAATGACCTTATATGAACCTACTCAAGCATAAAAATTTAGACTAACCAGGAGAAGTCCTTTGTTTTCTCTTTGTGCTCACAGATCATTTTATCTACAGTACTGATTCAGGACATGGGCTTTTCAGTTAGTTACTTGATATGCTTCTGAGAGCTAGATAATGAATAAGGATTACAGAACAAGAATTGATGCCTTTGAGTTGTGGTGTTGGATAAAAATATTGAATATCCCATGGACTGAAAAAAGAACTAAGAGATCTCGTGAGAGGTACAAGAGTGCATTTGGAAGCAAGAATGGAGATGCTTCACCTCTCATACTTTGGTCATGTTGCTAGAAGAGGCTACTTCTTGGAGAAAGACATGTTTGAAAAAGTCTGAGAAAGGGAGAAAGATTCTCCCCCCCCCTTAGGTGTATTGACACTGTGACTGCAGCAATGGGCTAAAGGGTATTAGAGACGATAAAGATGAAACAGAATAGAACAAGATTTGGGTCTGTTGTTCATAGGGTCATGATGAGTCATACTCAACTCGACAGCAACTAACAGCAACAACAACTGAACAGAACTTGTAGATTCAAAATTATCTGAAAGCAAACTTCATGGGTTGTTCATCTCTCTGACCCCAATACAGTCCTTAGCACACAGGAGACATTAACAAAGGTATGAACTAATACAACAATGAATGAATGGAAATCCAAAACCTCTATAAATTTTCACTGAAATTAATAACAAATTTAAATTTTAAAAAAAAGAATTAAGTTAAAGTAAGGATGGCAATGGATTTATAACTGCTCAAGCTAATAACACTATATCGTGGCATGGAGGAGGAATAGTGGAAATGTATCCACATTTACAACATTTCTCTTACCAAAACCATTTATGGAACATAGGTACTGCATTGGAACATATATCTCTGGATTGGAAATGATGATATTATTAATACTTCTAGCCGTAAGCTTAAAAGATTATAATGTTCAAAATTATTTGTTATACATTTGCTTAAATTTTTCCCTCTTTTAACAACTGGGATCTAGAGGGAAGAGAAAAGACCAGAGAATGGCCAAAATTATTGGGGCAGCTATTGCTGCCATTTTAGGGCCTGTGTCAGGAAAAGGAAGTCTTACTCATATACAGTGCCACCCAAAGATAATAAAGGAGGTCAGAATTGCTTCCACTGTGGAAAGCTGGGCCACTTCAGTAGACAGTGTCACAGATGAGAGCCACAGAGAGGCAAGGGAGTAGAGAGGAAGCTCCCACTCACTTGCTTTAAGTGTGGCTCTGAAGGACACTTGGCCAAAGTAGCCCACATCAGGTCCTCATGGCAGACAGGACTGACAGGCCCCAGCTCCCAGCTGGAAACAAAGGAGGAGACTTCAACAATTTAGATCCTCCCAGAAGAGCTGTGAATGAGCATTAACATTACTAGTAAGTATATTCATCTTCTCCTGGACACAGAGCCTACTAATTGGTCCTAAAAGCCTTCTGAGGTCCCAACTCTTCTCACTATCTCTTAGTTGTTGGAATGGACAGAAAACCTCATAAGCAGTTCCTTATTTCACCTCTACCTTGCATGTGAACTTCCGAGTTGTAAAACAGCCCAGTGGTAGATGGAATTTTCTCCAGGACTTAAGAACCATAAATGACATAGCTGAGCCTCTACATCTTGTGGTTCCTAATCTGTACACTATAATAGACAAAGTGCTAATCTATAGGCCTTTTGTTGTAAGAACCACCTTCCCTCTGTAACTTGATTTGTGCCACTACTAGAACCTCTACTCGGAATATTATTGCTTGTTAATTTTTGACTAATGTACTTTTAACTTGTTAGTTAAATTTGTATCTTCTAGGTTGCAACACCTCCACGATACATCTTCAAGGATATGAACATGTACAGCTAAGCACAATTAATAACAGTGCATCTAAAATCCAAAATCAATCTCCATAATAGTCTATGTATTTCCTACTGCCAAAGGGGCCCTTTAGAGTAGTGAGAGAAGATCTTCACCCTGAAATCTACAGCGTCCCTTTTCAGCAGGAAGTAGCTAAGAGAATACGCCATCCCCTTTTCCTTATCAATCAGGGTGAAGTCTCTCTCAGGGAGGAGTGATAGGGAATGGCAAAGGACACACTGACAAAGGAGATTCATTAGAACTGGCTTTGACAAGCACTGTGGCAATTGGACAATTAAAACAGACATTCGGGAGGGGGGAAGAAGAACGAACTGGGGAGGAGGGTAGAGAAAACAGTGCAGCAATGAAGGAATGAAAACCCCAAATCCCTGTAAATGTTCATTAAAACGAATAAAATTTAATAATAATAAAAAAAGTACTCACTAAAAAAAAAAGTAAATGAAAATGAGAAGAAGGGATTGAAAAGTGCATGGACTCTCGCGGCACTCACCATGCTATATTGAAGTGACTTGGTAATATGTGCGTTTTTCTTGCAGTAGTCTGTGGGCAATATTAACAGCAAAGAACAAGTCTCATTTATCTTTGCATTGCTAAAGTTTGGGATCCTCCTTGGTACTAGTAGGTATTTAGTGTATATTGATTCGATTGAGTTGAGAATTCAATTCTTAGCTAGTATCACTCCCAAAGGGCAGCTAGAGGAAATTGTGAAGCTGAAGGGAGCTATGAATTTTGTTTCTCTGGAGAACACAATCTAACACTAAAATAATGATTTCTTTTTATTCCTTGCTCAAGATTGACGTGACTTGAGATATAAGTGACGATAGTCGTATGTAGTTCACAAAACTACACTTCCCATTCCAATTTTCAGGCCCCTAGCTCTTATTAATTAATCATCCTTTGAATGATTATAATCTTGTCTTTATTACACCACTGACAAAGTCTCTCTTCTTCTGAATTATTAATATTAATAAACAACTGCCTTGTTTTATTTCAGATCAGACATGTTGCCAATAAGAAACATGTGGAGTACTCAAACAGGGTGATTCAGAAGAGTTTTTTAAAAGGGACTATTTTCACGGGTGTGGTCAGAGTCAGGGGAAATAAGAAAGAATTAGTGTATCTCCCAAGATCAGGAACAGCAGAAATCTGTTATTATTCCCCAACCTGAATAAACAGGAGAAAGAAGCAATAAACAGAACAAGAGGGTAACACTGTGGACAGATAGGAGCCTCAGCCTTTGGTAGAGAAATGTAGCCTGGTAAAGAGTCAGACAAAGGAGTAAATATCTCAAACTTCTTCCTTGGAGTACCTTGGATGCTGGGGCATCCCATTGGCCAAACTCAACTCTATAATACAAAAGACTTTTTAACATAGTCAAAAAGGTCACCTACTCAGGGCATAGGTCATCTTTATATACTCATGGTAAAGAGTGGACCTCCTTGTGAAAAATAGAAGGTACCCAGATTCTAAAGGTGAACTACTTAAGACTATGACACCTAAATCTCAGATCATGTCAATCTTGAGCAAGGCATAAAAAGAAATCATTATTTTCCATATTAGATTGTGTTTTCCAGATAAGCAAAATTCATTAAATATGTACATAAATATGTACGTGAAAAGTGAAGAGGACTTGAAGAACTTACTGAAGAGAGTCAAGGACTTCTCGAGAGCCTTCAGTATGAATTACACTTCATCATGGAATAGAAAATCCTCACATCTGGACCCACAGACAATATCATGATAGATGGAGAAAATAATGTCATTATTAATGCTTTTATTTTGCTCAGATCCACAATCAACATCCTTAGAAGTAGCAG
>NW_006399856.1:1930467-1932246 GCF_000299155.1 Elephantulus edwardii | reverse complement strand
TCATGTATATTATATGGATATAGATAGATATAGATAGATGATAGATAGATAGATAGATAGATAGATAGATAGATAGATAGATAGATGATATAGATATAGATGATATAGATGATAGATATAGATATACATATACATATACATATATACCTAAAATATGCAGAAAGAGAGAGAAAGAATTATCTCAAGGAAATTATCTTAACGGCTTATAAAGGTCCCAGGGCAAGGTTCACATAGCTATGAGTTTGTGAATCAGTAGGTAAGGAAGCATACTGCTAGCTTCAAAGGCTGACAAATCCAAAGTGTGCACCTAAGAGAGGCTATATACTGGTTAAAGTCCAAAGAGGTAGAGGTGACAAGCCATATACAGGATCTAGATAGGTAGATTGAGCAGAAGTTAGCTAACTTTGCCAGAGCGTGTGTTTGCGTGTGTGTGTGTGTGTGTATAGAGTCAATGCAGGTCACACATCTGAGGAGACTTCTCCTATATCATACCAGATTTGAGATCAGGTTAAAGGGGTTGCATCCTACCCTAATTCTTTTATATTACATCAGGGCTAGTCATTTTAGGCACCATCATGGGGAATAACTATCAATAGATAATTGCTATATTACCTTATTACAAAAATGTCAAACAAGAGAATCATTGCAATGTTGACACAATATTAGCCATCATATTCTTACCTTGACAGTTTCTCCTCTCGAACTACTTTGTTTTTTTTCCCTCTTTCCCTACCCTCACCCCCAACCACCACCCTACACTACACACTTCATTTATGAAGACATTATAGAAATTCTCTCTCTGTACTTTACTTCCATTCACTCCCAACCCTTTGTAATCCAGTTTCTGTCTTGACAACCCTCTGAATTAGCTATGATAGAAGTTACTTATTTCCTACTGAATTATAAAACCCTATCCACATTTTCCATGGTCCAACTTTCAGACACATAGGAAAGAATTAAAATTATAATGCCTTGGACTAGGTGTATTGAAGTCTTTAAACTGATATCTTTTCTCTTTAGTACTTTGGAGAGAACCTAGACTGTTGTTGTTGTCAGGTGCCATCAATTCAAGTATGACTCATAGCGACCCTATGAACAAAAGATCTGAACCCAGTCCTGTCCTGCACCGTCCTCTCACACTTCCTGACACACAAGAGCCCATTGCAGCAGTCACTGTGTCAATCCACCTGGTTGAGGTTCTTCCTCTCCTTCACTGACCTACCATCCTTCCCAACATCATGTCCCTCTCCAAGGTATAGCACCTCCTAGCAACATGTCCAAAGTATGTGAGGTGAAACCTCATCATTCTTGCCTCCAAAGAGCATTCCAGCTGAACCTTCTCAAAGACATATCTATTTGTTCTCTTGGCCATCCATGGTGTATTCAGTGCTCTTCTCCAACACCACAGCTCAAAGGCATAAATTATTTTTCTGTCAACCTTATTCATTGTCCAGATCTCAGATTCATAGCTAGTAATTAGAATGACCATGGTCTGAATCAGATGCACCTTAGTCTTCAAACAGACATCACTACTCCTCAATAATTTGGAAAGGTTCTCTTGCTACAGATCTTCCCATTGCAATTCCTTATTTCCTCATACTAAGGGTGTTAATTGTAGATCCAAGCAAGATAAAGCTGTTGACAGTTTCAGTCTCCTTTCCATTCATCATGATACTGACTATTGATTGATTGTGTTTACAAAGAATGTTGTTCTAAGTGGTGCAGCACTTTTCTGTCAGTTTGCTGTACTACAATTACTTGGGGTTGCTGCTGTGACAC
>NW_006399856.1:1906209-1929602 GCF_000299155.1 Elephantulus edwardii | reverse complement strand
CCTAATGCTACATTCTTCATCTTGTAGTTCAGTTTCTCGTAGGATTTGAACAGAAAACAGATTAAATGGTATGGAGAAAGGAAACAATCCTGACCCGTGCCTTTTCTGATTTTAAACTGTGTAGTGCTCCCTTGTTCTGTTTGTACAATAGCTTCCTGGTTTATGTATAGGTTCCTCGTGATTACAAGTAAGTGTCCTGGAATTCCCATCCTTAATCATAGCCATGATTGTTTTTTATCCATACAGTCAAATGTCTTTGCATATTCAATAAAACACAAAAAAACATCTTTCTATTATTCTCTGCTTTCAGCCAAGATTCATCTTATATCAGCTGTGACATTCTCCATGACATGGCCTATTCTGAATTTAACTTCAATTTTGAAAGTTCTCTGTCAATGTACTGCTCCAGCCATATTTAATAATCTTCCACAAGATTTTACTTGCATGTGATATTACTAATATTGTTCAATAATTTCTACATTTCATTGAATCACCTTTTTTAAAAATGAGAACAAATATGAATCTCTTTTGATCAGGTCTTCCAATTTTCTTGGCATAGGCTAGTGAGTACTCCAGGGTTGCATTTGTTTGCTGAACCATGTGAACTAGTGCTCCACTAATTCCTCGAGCCTTACTTTTCACCATGTCTTCAGTGCGACTTGAACTTCTCCCTTTGTTAAAATTGATGCTTGATCATCTGCTGCTTCTTGAAATGGTTCCATGTCAAGCAATTCTTTTTTCTTTTTAACATACCAGAGATTTATTTGGATAAGAATTGTAACGAATTTGATGCAAATAAATGTTTCAATTACAAATAAATAAGTAAACACGTCAACAATAATGTCTTCATTTCTCAAATTCTTAGTTGAACTGTTAAAACAAAAAATCCATAAGTGAATGAATTTAAAAATAAATTTATTCTCTTCAATTTAGGAGACTGCTGTTGTTGTTAAAACAATTTTTTTGATACAGTGTCTGTGTATGTTTACCATTTTCTTTTGATGTTTCCTGTATCATTCAAGATTTTACCCAAGGTAGGAGGCATCCCACTCCCTGATTTCAAATCCTACCATACTGCTGTGGTGGTCAAGATAGCATGGTACTGACACATAGATCAATGGAATAGAATTGAGAACCCAGAAATCAGCCCATCTAACTATGTACAACTGATTTTTTATAAGGAGACAAAATTAATTAAGTGGGGAAGCAACAGCCTTTTAAACAAATGATGCTGGCAAAATGGAAAACCTATCTGCAGAAAACTCAAGCAAGATCCACACCTCACTTCAAATACAAAATCCAACTCAAAGTGGATCAAGGACATAGGATTAAAACCAAGGACTATAAACTTCATTAAAGAAAAGCTTGGAAGAACTCTAAAAGTCCTAATCCACAACTGTCTTCCAATTATCCTGAAAAATCTACAAACAGGAGAAAACAAAAGAGATGAACGGGAACTTCTAAGAATCAAATCCCTATGCACATCCAAAACCTCCTCCAACAGATAAAAATGGAAGCCACAGACTGGGAAAAAATATTTGGTAATGACATGTCTGAAACGGGACTTATATGTAGACTTTATAAAATACTTGAGTACCACAATAAGATAAAAGTAAATAACCCAATTGAAAAATGGGCACAGGATATGAACAGACATTTCACCAAAGAAGACCTTCAGATGACTAATAAACACATGAAAAAATGCTTAAAATCTTTACCTCTAAGAGAGATGCAAATCAAAACAACTATGAATAATCATCTCACCCCAGTAAGATTAGCAAAATTTAACAGAAATAGTAAACAACAAATGCTAGTGAGGTTGTGGAGAAATTGGAACTCTTATTCACTGCTGGTGGGAGTGTAAAATGGAGCAATTAGTATGGAAGGCAGTATGGTGCATTCTCAAAAAGTTTCAAATAGAAATACCATTTGACCCAGCAATTCCACTATTGGTAATATACACTAAAGAAACCAGAACTGCCACCCACGCAGATATATACACATCTATTTTTATTGTGGCTTTGTTTATAATAGCAAAGAGATGGAAACAACCCAAGTGCCCATCAACAAATGAATGGATAGAGAAGTTGTGGTATATTCACACAATGGAATACTATGCAGCATTGAAAAATAAGGAACTCATGAAATAATATACAAAATGGGTGACCTTGGAGGACACTATGCTGAGAGAAATATCTCAGTCACAAAGGGACAAATACTGCATAATGCCACTGTTGTAAAGCAGGACTGACATCAGGGTTGGGAGAAATCTAAGAAAAGAGAGGATAAATAATATATACAGCATTGAAACAGATGAGGGAGAGAACTGTTTGAAAGGAATATATGATTAGGTATTATTTTCATGGCAAGAGTCCAGAATGAGAGCTGCATGGTGGAGTGGACTGAGGTAGGGTGCTTGTATAATAATAAAAGTTTGGTTTGTTGTTTGTCTGGCTAGACAGGAAGAAAAATGTGCAACAATGAATGAATGGAAATCCAAGTCTCTATATATTGTATATATACTCAGTTTTTAAAAAATGCTGTAAAAAATGGAGTGCTAAAAAAAATTTTACCCATAGCATCCTTCAGTATTACAACTCCAAAGCTGGTTTATTTGTTTGTTTGTTGTTGTTTTGTTTGTTTGTTTGTTATTGTTTTGTTTGTTTGTTTGTTGTTGTTGTTGTTTCAATTCTTTCAGCTTGAGAAATTCTAAGTATGCTCTTCTCTTTGATTCCCTAACTCCAGCTCTTTGCTCCTATCCTTATAATACTTTGGTTTGCCTTTTCTGGCTGTCTTTTGAAATCTTCTGTTTATATTACTTACTTTATTAATTCTAGTCTTTGTTTTGACCCCTGAACATTCTGCTGCAATTTTCAGGGTGTCATCTAACCTCTACTCTGGTCTTTTCATTCTCCTTTCTCTGTTTTGGCTTTTTCCCCTGGGTAATAGTCTTGATATTATCCCACAACTCATCTGTCTTTTATCATTAGTGTTCAATGTATCAAATCTATTCTTGAGATGATTTGTAAATTCAGATGAGTTAATGCAAGGTCATATTTTGGTTCTTGTGTTTTTGTTTTTATTTTTATTTTCTTTAGCTTCAATTTGAACTTGCATATGAGTAATTTATGATCTGTTTCACTGTCAGCCCCTGGCTTTGTTTTGACCGCTGGTATTGAGCTTCTCCACCAATTCTTTCAACACATATAGTCAGTCTGATTCTATATAGTATATTGTGTGAGGTACATGTGCAATGTTGACTTTATAATGAATGACTGTTGTTGTTATTATGTGCCATCAAGTCACCTGCAACTCATAGCAATCTTATGTACAACAGCTCTGAACCCTGACCTATCCTAAGCCAACTTTATTGATTCTGACACACCTACCCCTGTTATTCAAGTCACTGAGTCAATCCATCTCATCGAGGGTCTTCTTCTCTTATGCTGTCCCTCCACCCTCTCAAGCATGACCTCTATCTCCAAAAACTAGTCCCCCTTTCAATATGCCCAAAGCATGTTAGCCAGGGCTTCAGAATCCTTGCCTCCAAGGAGCAGCCTCATTTCACCTTCTCCAGGATGAACTTGTTTGTGCTCCTAGCAGTCTATGGTATATTCAGTACTCTTCTTCAAAGTCAAAATTTAAAGGCATCAATTCTCCTTCTATCATCCCTACTCATTGTCCAGCTCTCTGATGCATAGCAAGTAACTGCAAAGACCATGACCTGGATCAGGTGCGCACCTTAGTATCCAGACTAATATCATTACTCTTCAGTGCTTTGGAGAGGTCCCTGACAGCAGACTTTCCCAATGCAATTCATCTATTGATTTCCTGGATGCTGGTATCAAGAGTGTTGATTGTGGAGCCAAGTAAACTAAAGCTGTTAACAATCTCAATCTCTTCACCATCTATCATGGTTCTGCCAATCAGCCCAGTGGTGAGACTCTTTGTTTTCTTGATGTTGAGCTTCAATTCGTATTGAAGGTTACAGTCCTTGACCTTCTGCAGCAAGTATTTCAGGTCCTCCTCAGTTTCAGCAAGTAAGGCTGTGTCATTTGCATATAACAGGTTGTTAATTAATCTTTCTCCAATTGTGATGCCACATTCCTTCTCATAGAGACCAGTCTCCCAGAGATGATCTGCTCTGCATATAAGTTGAAAAGGCATGGAGTTAGGACACATCCCTGGCATACACTCTTCCCAATTTTGAAACATGCAGTGTTTCCTTGCTCTGTTCTGATGACTACTTCCTGGTCCAAGTATAGGTTTCACATAAGCACAATCAAGTGCTCTGAGATTCCCATTCTTCTCAGAGTCAGCCACAGATTGTTGTGATCCACACAGTCAAATTCCCTTGCATAGTCAATGAAACACAGATAGACATTCCTCTGCTGCTCTCTGCTTTCAATCAAGATCCATCTAATATTAGCTATAATATTCCTAGTACCACAGCCTCTTCTAAGTCTATCCTGCACATCTGGTAGTTCTCTTTTTATGTGCTGTTCCAGTTGTTTTTTGGATAATTTTCAGCAGAATTTTGCTTGCATGTGTTGTTAATGATAATGATCGATAATTTCCTCACTCAGTCAGGTCACCTTTCTTTGGAATGGAAACAAATATGGATCTCTTCCACTCCAGATTTCTTACTCCAACTTGGTGAGTTTGTCCAGGGTAGCATCTGTTTGTTGAAATATGTCAGGTGATATGCTATCAAGTCCTGGGGCCTTGTTTTTTGCCAATTCCTTCAGAGAAACTTTAACTTCTTCCTGAATCATCACAGGCTCTTGCTCAGACATTGTTTCATGAAATTCTTTGGTGTCACCCAGTTCTTTTTTAGTACAGTGACTCTGTATACTTCCTATATCATTTCATATTCTGCTCAAAACATCCTTAAGTACTGTACCTCAAGGCTTGAATTTGTTCTTCAGTTCCTTCAGTTTAAAAAATGCCCAGTGAGTTCAGCCCTTTTGATTTTCTGACTCCAGCTCTTTGTACACCTCATTATAATACTTTGCTTTGTCTTCCTGAGCTGCCCTTTGAAATCATTTATTGAGCTCCTTAATTTCTTTACTTCTTCCTTTTGTTTTGTTGGCTTCTTGGTGCTCTAATACAATATTCAGAGTCTCGTCTGACATCCACTTTGGTCTTTTCTTCCTCCTCTGTATTGGCAATGACCTTTTGCATTCTTCATGGATGATGTTCTTGATATCCTCCCACAGCTCATCTGGTCTTCGCTCATTAGTGTCCAAGGCATCAAAGACTTCTGAAGGCTACATTTTAAAGTAAGATTTATGCAAGTTACACTATTGAAGTTTTATGTACATCCAGGTATTAAAAAGGAGGTACTCATACATTTGATTTCTTTTAGGCTTTTAGGTAAGAGAGACCTTTAAATATAGGTAGCAACCTCGTGTCTTCATCATACCAGAGACCATAATATTTGAGATATTCACATGGAAACAAAAATAAACTGCACCATAAGCTTTGTTCTTAGGTGCTATTTGCTTTAAAGATGTTAAGACTATGTATATAATAAGGTATTCTGCTAGAGGGGCTGGTAAACTCAGAAGTATGGTGGTTTCTGCTAAATTGGCTACTCGCCATAGGATTTCAGAAACAACTAAATAATCAACAATTATTTCTGCTAGGCTCATGTGTGACTGCTTTACATTAAAACAATTGTCAACACAGTGACATCCAACAACAGTATAATCCAAGTACTTTTTAAAAAATTGGGGGGGGTGTTGGAGACAGTGCAATTGGCACAGGACAGAGCAGGGTTTAGGGCTCTTGTACATAGGGTCGCTATGAGTTGTAAGTGACTCAATTGCAGATAACAACAACAACAACATACTTTATTTTATTGTGAATTTAGTGAAAGTCCATGCATTCATTATTGCACATTTTCCTTCCTCCTTCCCTTTCCCCTCCCCCAGCTCATTTTCTTTTTATTTTAATATTCATTCATTTCTGCACAATTTCCTCTCTCCTCTTCCCTTTCACATCCCTCAGTCCACTTTTACAATGCACCTTTCTTCCAGATTATTGTTATACATATAATGCCCAATCATATATTCCTTTGAAACAGTCTTTTTCCTCATGAACAGTTCTAATGTGATGTTCATTATCTACCCACTCATTTCCTATTCTCCCTCAACACCCTTTTTCAGTCCTGCTATAATAGTATTTTAATCCTTTCTAACATGGCTGATACTCTTTTCCCCCCTAAAACCTTCTCCTCTATCAGTTTCTGTGTGATTGCTCTCTCTAGTTTGCTTTTCTTTTTAATTATTTTGCAATTTTTGAAGTTTAAAATTGACCAACATGCAGTCAAGATGAATTAATTATAATTGGTGACTGGAATACAAAAGTTGGAAATAAAGCAGAAGGCGTACTAGTCTAGAATTATGGATGTGGGGACTAAAATGAAACTGGAGATCAAATGATTGAATTTTGTACTTTCAATGATTTATTCATCACAAGTACTTTTTTTAAACACAGACAGTGACTACACACATAAACTTTACCTAATGGACTGCACAGTCAGATGGACTATAATTGAGGAATGAATCATTGGAGAAAGTCAATATCAGCAGTCAAACCAGGTCAGGTGCTGACTGGAACAGACCATCAATTTCTTATGTGCAATTTCAAATTGAAGTTGAAGAAAATGAAAGAAAGTCCAAAATATAACCTTAACCAAAATATAACCTTAAGTCTATCCAACCTGAATGGAGTGGGGGGGAGGAGAATTAACTCAAGAATAAGTTTGAGACACTGAATATTCATTATCAAAGATCAGATGAGTTGTGAGATAACATCAAAGATATAAACCACGAAGAAAGAAAAAGTTGATTACAAAGATCAAGAGGGAAGAAAAGACCAAAAGAGATGTGAGAAGAGACTCTGAAAATAGAGTGTCAAGAAGTCTAAACAAAGGGAAGAGTTGCCAATGAAAAAGAGATGAACAAGACTCTTCAAGGGGCAGCTGGAGAAGACAATGTAAAGTGTTGTAATGGAATACGCAAAGAGCTGGGGTTGGAGAAAAACAAGTGAAGAACTTGGTCAGGATTTCTCAAGTTGAGAAAACCAAGAAACAAATTCAAATCTCAAGCTGCAATTCTAAGAGATGTTATGGGGAAAATCTTGAATGATCCAGGAAGAATGAGAAGAAGATTGAAAGGAATACAGAGTTACTGCACCAAAAAGAATTGTTCAACACTGAAATATTTCAGGAAGTGGCATATGACAAAGAGCCCGTAGTGATGAGAGAAGATATTCACACTGCACTGTAGCCATTGGCAAGAAGTATGGCCCAGGAATCAATGGGATACCAATTGACATGTTTCATCTAATTCATAAAACACTGGATGTGATCACCAGTCTATGCCAATAAATTTGTAAATCAGCTATAAGACCGACCAACTAGAAGAGATTCATATTTGTTCCTACCTGCCAAGAAAGGTGATCCAACAGAATGTGGAAATTATCAAATAATATCATTAACAGCACAGGCAAACAAAATATTGTTGAAGATAATCTAAAAAGCGCTGGAACAGTACACTGACAGAGAACTGTCGGAAATTAAAGCTGGATTTAGAAGACGACTTGGCACCAGGGATAACATTGCTGATGTCAGGTAGATCCTGGCTGAAAGCAGACAATACCAGAAGAATGTCTATTCTGTGCTTTCTTGACTATGCAGAGGCATTTGACACTGTGGGTCATTAGAAACAAAGGCTAACATTGAGAAAATGGAAATTCTAGAATATTCAGTTATGCTTAGGGAGCTCTAGTGGCTGAGTGGCTAGAAACTACAAAGCCTATACCCAGATCAGGATACAGCAAGAGAATGTTGTATGGTTTAAGATCAAGAAAGGTGTGCATTTAGGCTGTATCCTTTCTCCATACCTAGTCAACCCATATTCTGAACAAATGCATCGAGAAACTGGACTTTATGAAAAAGAATTTGGCATCAGGATTGGAGGAAGACACACCAATAACCTGTGTTAAGCAAATGACATCACCTTGCTTGTTGAAAGCAAGGAAGATTGGAAACAACCACTGCAAATTATCCTTGCAAATGATCATTACTGTGGTGATCAGCTCAGTGTATCAGAGATAATAAAGATGGCACAAGCGGGGCAGGGTTCAGAGCTATTGTTCATAGGGTTGCTGTGAGTTGTACTGGACTTGACAGCACCTAACAACAACAGCATTAGATTTCTAAGACAATGTTTACAGCAGCAGATTGCTGCCTCTTTCTTTCCTCTGGTAGGTAGTTGATTTGAACCATTGGTCCTTTGATTAGCAGTTAAGTGCAAGAACCACTACACCACCAGGGCTCCCAACTCAAAACAATTACCCACTCTGGAAGTCGGCTAACTTGAGGAATAGCGGGTGGTGTCTCAATGGCAGCTCTTGGTGGAAGGCAGGCAAGAGAAGTTTCTGAGGTCCTTTTGTGTGTGTGTTACTGTTCTTTTTGCCCTTCAAAAGTGCTTGGGTGGCCCAGAGCCTTAGACTAAGGGGTAAGTACGGGTCCAGCCTGCTCCAGGCTGTAGCTTAAAATCCTGTACGTCCTTTGGCCTGTTTTTAAATTGGTTTTGGTGAAACATTCTGCTAGGTCACATAGCTTTGGTCTGTCCACGTGCGGTACAGAGGTAACTCATGTTTGTTGTGATGCTAAACACTGTGACACTGTCAAATGCAATGATGGTTACCCATGGCGGACGGTGTGTGGTGGAGCGCCCTGATTAAAAAAAGCTTGGAAGCAGGAGTGGCATTCACTTCTGTAATAGCTTGCCTCCGGAAACGCTATGAACCTGGAGACAGGACAAAAGTTATACAAGTTTCCAGGTCTTTAGTTCTAGGGCTGCTTTGAATCACCTACAACTTGACAACAATACAATATGTAAGAGAAGCTAATGATCTGGAAGGAATGTCATTTTCTGCATGAAGACATAGAAAACTTGTTAGAAGTATCTGTCTAAAAATTGTGTACAATTGAAGACAAAACTGTTTTTCAGTCAACAATGTTTCTTTGGTGTGATGTCTCCACCCGAACCACTTTCTTTTGTAGCCTGCTATTACAGCACTGACCAGCATCAGCTTGCAGCACTCCATCCCAGATGAACAGGGCTGACAAACACCAGGCGCTTGATTCTTAACAGCCCCACGCTCACTCATGTTGCCCCTTCATTCTATTGATGCCCTAGACAGGCGAGACATGAAAAGTAGGGTGGAAGAGGAAGAGGCGCTGGAAGCTGAGCAGGCAGGTGGAATTCAGTCCTTTTTTCCAAATTAAAGAGACGCATTTTCTGCCAGAGCTTCTGGGCCCTGCTACAACAGCAAGTCAAACACCAGCATTCATCTCTTTATAAATGGGAACCACCTCCTCTCTTTGGAACATAGACAGATGCAGTTGAGAGGTCTGATGGAAAAAAGCTGAGCGTGGCTGGGCAAAGCCACACAGGCCTTTGCCTCTGGAGCCCTTTGCATTCCCTCCCCAGGAGCACTTGTCAAATATGCAGGACTAAGAGGTTGTCCAAGGAATGCAGAGATCTCAGCCATTCACTGCCAAAGCTCAAAACCACCAGGGCAGGAAAGCAGGCAGCAAGAGCTGAGTAGGAACTGTCTCCTGTGAGGTTTGGAAACAGGAGATCCCCCTGACTGAGCAGGCTGAATTGATGTGGTCTGGCCTAGGGGCAAGGGAATGGACAAAATGACCTTTGCAGCTCTCTGCCAGCCTGGTGGGTCCATGCAAAGAGACGTCTGATTCATTCTCAGGCTCTACCTAAGTGACTCTGAAATACTCCTAGACAGTTGCCAGGAGAGTCATTGGTGGGTAAAATAAAGACCCAGAAGCCAAAATCCTGGGTTTTCAAGCCATTTCCTCCAACCTTGTATGTTTTTCTTTATGTCTGCCTTGCTGATTCTCCTTCCTGTTAAACTGTAAGATCCTTGAGGCTTTTCTCCCTGCTTCCCCCTCTGGCAAACTTTGCTGAACTATCTTAAAAAAGAAATTGCTAGCTGACTCTGAGTCACAGTTTGTCACTCACTGGCTATGGAGAAGATGTGCAGGCTTGTGGTGGCAAGAGACACCAGGAGGAATGAAGCTGCAGTCATTCTAATTACTCATCCAAGCTCTCCCCATTTCTACTCTGGACGCCAAAGAGAAAGTGGGTTAGCAACAAATAGACACAGGTTGCCCTCTTAAACCTGGTAAAGAATGTCTTATCTTGGAGAAAATACCATCAAACATGAAATTTCAACGGGGCACCCTAAATATGAAAAGGGTCAAATATGAACACTCTGGTGGCCTAGTGATAAGAAGTTATGCTGCAATCCCAAAAGCATTCACCAGTTGTTCCATGGGAGAATGATGAGCAATCTCTCCTCTTGCCATTCGTTGTTGTTATTGAATGCCTTCGAGTCAAGCATGACTCATAGCGACTCTAAGAACAAAAAGCCTGAAGCCCCTCTACAACTATAGACATTTATCAAAATTCATAGAGTTTCCAGAGGCATGTGATTTAGGAAGTGGATGTCACTCCTGCCTCCAAACTTCTTGCAGTTTACTGTCTCTGAAAACTTGCTGGAGAGTCAGCAATGGGTCTGTTCCAACCTGACCTAAAACAACTAACATGATAACTACTCTCATTAGACACTGTTGAGGTATCTGTGCAGACAGACAGATAGATACATTGAAGGGTGGCTTTCATTGGTCAGTGAGATTCAGAGAGAGTGATTCTGCGTGAGATGGGAGGAAAGTCTTCCCAGAGGTAGGAGGTTTTGAATTAGGACTTGTGAATGAAGTGACAGCAAGAATAAAAAGAGGAGGACATAGCTCTCTTGTAGGTGGTGATAATGGAATTCATGGAGGCGTAGACATGCAGCCATCATCAACTGGTCAGCTAGTGCCCTGTGTGTCTTTATGATACCCAAAGATCCATTATCAGTATTTTAAAAACTAGTAGGGTCACCCATGGTGGGCTGGTTTCAATAGAGCTCTCAGACCAAGATAAACTAGAAGAAAGACCTAATGATCTATTTCCAAAATCCAGCCATTGAAAATGTCACAGAATGCAACAGAATGTTGTCCAATAAAGTACTGGAAGATGAGCCCCCTAGGTCTGAGGGACCTTAAAATTCATAGTGCCACAACAAGCAATGCCAGCGGTCATAAAGACAGTGTAAGTGTCACTGCTTCAGTCTAGTCTATGTGGAGCCACAAGGAGTAAGAGCCCAGTCACTGGTAACCACAAGGCATGCAGTCACAGTACTGGGGCATACGTCAGGAAAGCCTGTGAAAAGAAATGGGCACAGCACATAGTGAAATTAGGCTGGGAGACGGGGATGATGAGAAGTGAGGTGGGCATAGCAACCTTTGAGGATCTAATTGAGCAGATTGGCTTTAATGCAAGAGGAAATTTGAAGCCACATTGGAACACTATCCAAACATCTGTGGAGGCGTGCAAGACACTAAGGTTTCTTAAGTCTCTCATGAAAATCGTAGGACTTAGCTGATGCCAAGGGTGTCTAACGTAGGCAGATCAAGAGGAGAAGGATTAAAGCTTTCTCAGAAGAGCTCAGGAATCAGGATGAGGAGGGATTAGCAGTCAGCAAGTGAAGGTACCGCCTAATCAAGTCTTCAAGGGAGACTTCAATGCCCATATTAGAAAAACTGTGAAAGTGCCATTCTTAGAATTGAGACATAAAGTCGTTTGCTTTAAATTCTGTGGGTCACTCACTGCTACATCAACTCTGAGAGAAAGAGCTATGGGAATAATGGCAGGAGAGACAGTCACTGTGTGAGTGTCCTTTATTGTGCTGGCACTTAAAACAGAGAGCCAGCACATGGCCTTGACTTTGGTGTTTTATGGCTACCTTATACCCACAGCACCAACAACCCACCCAGTACAGAACTCATGAACTCACTCATTCACTCATTGCCGTCATGTAACAAGTGTAACTGCCCCTCCATCGGGTTTTCAGAGACTGTAAATCACATGGGAGGAGATTCCCCATTTTTCTTCCTTGGAACCTCTGGTGCATTCGAACCACCAGAGAAATGCTACATTTGGGTTAACAATGCAACTCCCTACAGACTGCGCCACCAGATTATGCCATAAATACACTACATAGCACAGAAATGCATACTTCTGAATGGTTATAAAACAGTGAATGTTATGTTAGGTGAATTGTATCTCAGTTTTTGAAAATCATTCAAGGGGGGAATGAAATCATTCAGGGGAAGGGGGAAACTGCCTTCATCAGTTCTCTTTAATTCAACAAATGATTTTTTAACATCTGTTTCAATCCAAGCTGAGTTTTCATATTGGGGGAAAAACAAAGGCTCAGTGTTTTTGTTTACATTCTAACAGCAAAATTGGGATCTAAGCAATCAAATGTATAAATAATTTCAGGTAGTGTTAGATATAATAAGGAAAAGAGAGCATGTTTTAAAAAAAAAGCATACTAGAAAGTGATGAACAGCGCACAGTGGCAGGCAAAGGCCTCTGTAAAGAGTTGGTGGGATGGATCCCTGCATGATGCAGTTAACCCACTGGCTACTAAGAGAAGGCTGGTGCGGAGAGGAAAGACCTGATGATCATGTTCCTAAAAATCAACCATTGAAAACTCTAGAGAACATAATTCTGTGATGAACAGAGAAGTGCTGAGACAGAATCAGCTCAATGGCAACTGATTAAGGACTTTACATTTGCACAGGAGCTAGAATGAGGAGAGGCGGCAAGCCCAGAGCACGAAAGGAGTCTTCCCGGTAGAGAGGCAACAGCACATTCAAAGACCAAACCTCGTGCGGTTCTGTTGCTGCTCTTGTTGTTGTTTTCAAGTAAATTATTAGTAAGATGTTCGATGCCTCCAAGTGCTCACAGAGCCCACGCTGTGGCAGCGATTGTCACACATGCGCATTGAAATGGAAGAGAAAAAGTGACATGTTGACCCTGTGAGTGAGACTTGACAGAAGTCAAGACTAAGAGAGTAAAGACCAAGAGACAGGGTGCAACAATGAATGAATGGAATCCCAAAAATCTCTGTAGATGTTCATTGAAATGAAAAATAAACAATCTAAATTAAAAAAAAAAAGAATAGCTAGTCCTTAAAATTCTCCATTGTTTGTAATTTAAAAAAAAAATCAACAGACTAATTGAATACTGCCAACTAAAGTTAGAACTTCACCTTTGCAAACAGATACTTATTATGCAAAAGCAAATAAGATAATTTATGCACGTTATACTAATGGTAAAGATAATAAGGTAGTTGACACGAACTTGACTTCTGTTCAACAGGCTGAATTATATGCTGTGATTATGATATTGTAATATGATATTGCAAAATAACAATTTTCCTTTGAATATAAAAAAAAAAAAAACAAGAGACAAGGACAGCCGGTGAGCAGCATGTCTTCGGTGTGTCTGACTTTGTATTTAATTAGGCTTTGTTCACCAGGTTGTAGAGCAGGTTGAGCTCACACCACTGGGGCACTCCCGCTGCTCTCTAGACCAGCTCCTGAGGTCCTCAGCAGAGCTCTAATCTCTCCCCAGGAAAGTAATTTAGAGGAACAAAGAGAGAAGCAGAGCATACCACCCCCAAGGCCTCCACACTCGCCAGGGTGGAGACGGATGCCAGGCTTTGCAAGATCTGTCTTTCCAGAAGATAGCCTGAGCCTCAAGGCATGAGACTAACTCAGTGTGTGTCCACTCTGGCCACAATGCACAAGAGAGCAGAGACGGATTCCCTTCCTCCTCCATGCTATTATCCAGAAGATTAAGTCAAAGGGATAGAAAAGATACCTGGTCTCCTTTCCAAGATTTCTGTGCTCCAGGCATGGCTGTACCATAGTCTATAGGCTATAGGCTTTAGTTTCTCTGACTGGAAAATTAGGATCAGATGTTGATTTCTAAGAACTTTCTAGTTCTAGAAGTACCCTAAAATGCATTAGAGTTGCTGCACGGGGACTCTTATTATTATATCATAATTCATAATCAGTATTAAGTCTCATGGTGTAATAGGTAAGTATTTGACTTCAAGGTGACAGAAAATTTAACAAAAAATAAATCACTTAAACCAAAGGGGTTGGTTTTTCTTTTCTAACAATAAACTAAATTATAATAACATGATGTCGAGGCTGAGTTGGAAAGAAATAAAACTGTGTTGAGGAGATTAATCCGTTAATGGTGAGTTATCAATTAATGTATTTGGAAGAGAGGTGAAGAAATATGGGGCTAGAAATCTAGTCCAAACAGGGGACAAAGAATAAAGGAAGCCATGCTGTGTGTGTGGAGGGAATTAAGTGGGTCCATTACCCACTTGAATGGTTCTCAGAGATGACAGCACCCTGAGTGAGGACTGGAGGCAGGGTTACTGAAATACAGTGAGTGACTCTAAAGTGGAAAGTAACCATTACTCACTGGGCTTTGAAGGAGTTCTGTTAGTGCAACTGATAAGAGCCAACTATTAAAGGAAATGTCAACAGGGCTAACCTAGTAGCTGCTCTGAGGGAGAAAAATGTAGCATTTTGCTTCTGTGGAGTCTTAGAAAACCCCTATGAGGCAGTTCTATACTGTGCTGTCGGGTTGTTGTAAGGGGGAATTGAGTCAATAGCATATTTTGTTGATATTGTTATTTTGCTTTTATTTTTAATTCAGCTTTGAATCTGTCTTCTCTCCTTGCTATCAAGTAGAACCATCACATAGCTGACTCTCCATTAGGGTTTGGGAGGAGACTGATCATTTTCCCCCCAGGGAATCACTAGTGGCTTTGAACTGCCACAGAGGTGCAGCCTTTGGGTTACTAGCACACCTCTCTACAAATGATACCAACACAGTTCTTTGACCCTTCCTTTGTTGTTGTTGCCATGGTGCCATTGACCTAGAACTGTCTCACGGCTGAGCCTCCTGAGAGGTTTCAGAGGCTGTAAAATAACACTGGATTACCCACCTCTCCATCTTTTTCCCTTGGAGAAGCTGGTAGATTTGAACTTTTAGTTGGTGGTGCAACTCCTTTCCAGTACCCAGCTCTTGTTGTTTGTTGTTGTTATGTGGCATCAAATTGAGTACAATTCATAGTGATCCTAGGAAGAGCAGATATGAGCCCTGTTCTATCCTGTGCCATTTCCATTATCTCTGTCATACTGAAGCCCACTGTGGCCCTGTAAATCTATCTCACCAAAGGTTCTCCTCTCTTTTGCTGACCTTCCACTTTTACAAACATGATATCCTTTTCCAAGGAAAAATCCCTCCTAACAGGTCAAAAAATATGTGAGACAAGGTTTTGCCATCTTTGCCTCCAAGAACCACTCTGGTCGCACTTCCTCTAAGACATATCTGTTTATTCTTTTGACAGACCATGAGATACTCGGTACTTTTCTCCCACACCACAACTCAAAGGTTTCAATCCCTCTTCTGTCGTCCACATTCATTGTCAGCTTTCAGATGCATAGCAAGTGATTGAAAAGACCATGACCTGAATCAGGTGCACCTTACTCTTTAAACTGATGTCATTGCTCCTCAGTACTTTGGGGGGTGCTTGACAATATTGTTTCCCATTGCAACATCTCTTTTGATTTATTTTCTTTTCATTTTATTTTTTTGTTCATCACTGCACATTTTCTTCCCTCTCTTTCCTCCCCTTCCACCAGCTGATCGTTCCAGATTGTTGTCATATGATCTTTTGATTTCTTGACTACTGTTTACCAGGGATGTTTATTGTGGACCCCAATAAGACAAAATCAGTGACATTTTCAATCTTTTTCATGATGTTGGTTATCAACCCAGTGGTGAGGATTTTTGTCTCTTTCCTTTCCAGACCTCACCTTGCCACATACCACCACTTCATGCAGGTAGAGCCTGAGACTGATGCCTGCCTGCTTGTCCGACCCTCTTGCCTTCTGGAGCTGTATTGTACCCTTGCTGAGGGAGCCCTATAAACTGCATTATGGTATCTACATGAACAACAGAGCTCTGTTGTTATTCTGTGCCATGGAGTCAACCATGACTCATAGCAATCCTATGAACAATGGCTCTGAACCTTGCCCAACCTCACTGCCTCTGATACATTTGATCCCACTGCCACAGTCACTGTGTCAGCCAGCCCATCTCTCATCTTTCTTGAACTGACCCTCCACTCTTTTAAGCATGATGTTCTTTTCCAAGGACTGGCTGCTCCTAACAACATGTCCAAATTATGAAAGATAGAGTTTCACGATGACTCCAAGGAGCTATCTGATTCACCATCTCCAGAACAGAGCTGTTTGTTTTTTTGGAAGTCCATGGAATGTTCAAGATTCTTCTCCAGCACCAAAATTCAAAGGTATTACTTCTTCTTTTGGCACTCTTACTTATTATTCAGCTTTCAGAAGCATAGCAAGTGACTGAGAAGACCATAGCCTGGATCAGGCACACCTTACTCTCTCATCTGATATTGTTGCTCTTTAGTATTCTGTAGAAGTCCCTGAAAGCAGATTTTTTCCAATGGAACTCATCTTCTGATTTCCCAGATGCTAATATCAAGGGTGTTGATTGTGGATCTAAGCAAGATGAAATTGTTAACAACTTCAATCTTTTCTCCATGTATATCATGATGCTTCCTATAGGTTCTTTGGTGAGGATTTTTGTATTCTTTATGTTGCGATTCAGTTCATATTGAAGGCAGCAGGCCTCAATCTTCTGCAGCAAATGTTTCAAGTTCTCTTCCATTTTTGCAAGTCCAGTTGTATCATCTGTATAACAGAGATCAGCACCCCCTAAATAATACACACTCCTAAGTGATTCCATCCATTCTCTGTTTTACTCAGCAAATCATATTAAAAAAATTTTATAGATTAGGTATAAAGTGGTACAATCAGTTCTCATGCTGGATAAGATTGCTAAACAGCCCATGGACTGCCAAGGGAACAAAGAAATCGATCTTGGAGAAAGTGCAGCCAAGGATGTTCCTTAGAGGGAAGGATGATTGAACTTCCTCTTACATACTTTGGGCATGTTACTAGATAAGGCCAATCCTTGGAAAAGGATATCATTCTAGGAAAAAGTAGAGGGTCAGTGAAGGAGATGGATCAGCCAACAAGATGGATTGACAAAGTGGCCTTAACAATGGGTTCAAATACAGCTGAGACGATGAGGATGGCACAGAGTAGGCCAAGGCTCAGATTTGTCATTTACAGGGTCATATTTTTATATGAGTCACACTTGACTCTGCAGCTCCTCACAGTAACAACATCTTCTATAAAGTTATCAGTTACCCCAAGTTAGAGAATGTTGATGCTTTGACCTTGAGGAAATGCAAGGTTAAGGATGCAAGAATAAGCCTCTGATCACATTTTCATTAACCATAAGGAGTTAGTTGAACTGCTAACCCATAGTTCAAGCCTGGTAGTTTGAATTCACCAGTGATCTTGTGGGGAAAAGATGGACAATCTTCTCCCATGAGATACACAGCCTTGGAAATCCAAAGTCAGCTAAAAATCAGTTTCAACTTAATGACAATAAGTGTATGGGTGTATGACTAGCTCATAATGCTTCTTTTAAAAGGTATTTAATTAAATAGATATATATGATATATATATATGAGATATATATGAGATAGATAGATAGATGAGATATATATATATATATCTCTGACTGATGTCGATAGAATTATAAGTCATTCTTGAAAAAAGCTTATCCAGTTCATGCATTTTCTCCCTATAACGCACCATAGATCCCAAATTTACTGTTTAGGATTACTAGATATGGGTGCCATTTAAAACAGTGGCATCACCAAGAAAATGCACAACAGTGAGAAAAATACTACTTTACATGATCCACCATTTCTTAAACGAAAGTTGGAATAAGAAAGCAGAGCCTGGCCTTGTTCAAGCTCAGTAAGGAGCTTAAGCAACAGGTGACTGGACACTTTTACTGCTCTGTGGACTCGGAGCTCTCTGCAAATGGCCTTATGGCTTGAGTACTGGTTTGCAGGGGAAGACTGGGTACTAATAATTTTTAACAAGCAGGCAAATTCACAAATACAGAAATCTGAAAATAATAAAGCTTACTCTGAATGTAAGGAGAAGGAAAGTTCTGGCAAAGAAAGGAGTATGGAGGAACTAGAAGGCTTGCTGTGCAGAGAGAAGATAGCACGTTGTCAGGGTGGCAAAACTACAGACAGTCTGGAAGCAGCAGTGAGAAGCTAAGAGATTCTACCTTATTATCTTTCATACATACAGGACACCATCCAGGTCAAGTGAGCTATTCCTTTCCTGCCAAGGGTCTTTCTGGGTTCTAAGGACCAGTCTCATTCTGGCCACAGGAAGCGCTTTCAGCATGATGATAGACTTGATTGGGCATTTCTCCTGTTCATGCCATTCTACTTCACTTTCTTGGAATCCTGGTTCCTATCATCTTTATTACTCCAATTGTTGCATATCACTGGCATCATAACTTTTTTTTTCATTTTGTTTAATTGAGATTTTAATGAAAGTTTGTAAAGAACTTGGGTTTCCAAACTTTCATTGTTGCACATTTTCCTCCCTGCAGCCCACTTCCCGCCAGATCGCTTTTTTTTCTTTGGGAAAAAAAGTTCTTTCATTGTTATACAGTGTCCCCCACTCCTACCTCTGCTGCTGCCCCAGACCACTTAGCTATGCAGCTCTTATTCTGAATTCTTATTATGCCAATAATGTTGTTTTTGTTGTTGTTATGTGCCTTCAGGTCGCTTGAGACTCATAGCTATGCTATGGGCAAGAGCTCTAAACCCTACTCTATCATGTGCCAATCTCACTGTCTCTGACACACCTACTCCCATTACCCCAGTAACTGAATCGATCCATCTCATTGAAGATCTTTCTCTCTTGTATTGTCCCTCCACCCTCCCAAACATGATGTTCTTCTCGAAGGACTGGTTCCTCCTTGCAACATTCCAAAGTATGTCAGACGAAGCTCCTCTCTTCAAAGGAGCAGCCTGATTTCACCCTCTCCAGGATGAACCTGTTTGTTCTCCTAGCAGTCCATGGTATATTCAACACTCTTCTCCAGGACCACAGCTCCAAGGCATCAATTCTCTTTCTATCATTCCTAGTTATTGTCCAGCTCTCTGATGCATAGCACGCAATTGCGAAGATGATGGTCTGGATCAGGCATACTTTAGTCCCCAGCCTGACATCATTGCTCTTCAGTACTCTGGAGAGGTCCCTGACAGTTGACTTTTCCAATGCAATTTGCCTCGTGATTTCCTGGCTGTTGGAACCAAGAGTGTTGACTGTGGAACCAAGCAAACGTAAAATTCCAATAATACCTAATCATATATTTCTTTTATACAGTTCTCTCCCTCATCTGTTTCAATGCCATACACATTATTTATCCCCTCTCTTCTTAGTTTGTTCCAAACTCTCATGTCAGTCCTATTTTATAACAGTGGCATTATGCTGTATTTGTATTTTTGTGACTGAGATATTTCACTCAGTAATGTCCTCCAGAGTCACCTATTTTGCATATTTCATGGGCTCTTTTTCAGTGCCGCATAATATTCCATTGATTTTTAAAATGTTTCTAAAGAGGACTTTACTCTCAGCATTTGAGTGTGCCCCAAATATAAAGACATGGAATCCCAGTTCCAAGTCCACTCAGATGTAAAATACCAGAACTTCAGGGCTTTGATATGGACTCACCCTTGAATCCTTAATTATAAAAATATTAGCTGGCAGGCAGATACCATGGATGTCTAATAAATATTTCCTGAATGCTTAATCTGTGTATGAATGAGTAACTGTGTCAAGAGGTGTTTTGGGGTACTCCAGTGCTATGCCTAGTGATATCCCTTCTTAAAACCCTTCTTACAAAACATGAAACATCATCCCAAAGTCCAGAATCTTTCATTCTTGTCTGCTTCAGATGAGGTTTATGTCCATCTGAGGTTAGGGAGCAAGCTCTCTCTTCACAGTCAAGTGCCCTGCGCATGTTGCTATTCATCAGCTCAGAATATGCTCAGACTTTCCTCAGGACCCGTAGGCTCAGCATTTCATGAGCATATGACGTTCCCTCTGCATCTTGCAAAAAAATCCACTCTTGCCTTCGAGGGGTCAAGAATGGCTTTAGAGCCTCTGCCAAGCAAGCTTTTGAGTCTTTTTCTATTCTCCTGCCTTCTGTCACTTCTTGTGGGTTTTCCTCCCCATAAATTCTTTGGGCATGACTCATTTAGTGGGGCAAAAAGGGGTCAAGAGGAAGAGGGAGTTGAGAGTCCCAGGTCGCTGGTGGCTGGGCAACTCAGGAAGAAGCAAAGTCCAGGCAAATAATCATTACAATCCCCCCACAACACTCCCACACCCCCTTTTCGTCTTGGAAACAAAGTGGATTTGAGGTGAAACATCTGTTTTGCTTTGAGCAGACTTCATTTCTTGTCTCTATTTCCCTCAGTGTTAACCCTTCCTCTCCTTTGGGAAGTTTGTTCATGTTTTTTGTGTAATATATCTTTCCACAGACAACCAAGACTCAGTATGCTCAAGGGCTGTTTTTAAGTTTATAGGATAAACTATTTAGGATTCATTTTCTTTCTTTCTTTGACAACCATGTGTCTGCACTGAAGTCAGAACACTACATGTTATCCCCTTACCTCATCCATTCAATGATATTCTACTGAGAGAAAAGCACATACCCTGTATCATGCTGGTTGTTGGAGACACAACAGTGAGCAAAGCAGACCTGACCTTGACCTTTGGGAGTTTATAGTCTAGCATCAGGGACAGGAAATGGAGCCAACTAATAAACAGAGGTTGTCACAACTTGTGTTAAATGCTCACAGTAATAACTGAGGTGCTGTGAAAGGTACCAATGTGGACAGAGTCACATAAAGCTCAGAACAGCTTATGGAAATGCAGGAGGGTCACAGAATATGGAGAAGACATTAAATTGAGATAGTTCAGATGACAAGGGGATAATTATGGAAAGACATCAGTGAACAGAGTTAAAGAAGAAAAGAGAACAATGACTTTCAGGTATAAAAAAGAGAATGGAGTTGTCTATAAATTCTGTAATGTAAAACGATAAACGGAAAGCCTTTAGTGAGAAAGACAGAGACCTAATGAAGTCAGGAAGTCAGGTAGCATAGGTAAGAAGTGTAAGTTTTATTTTAGGTACATTAGTTAATCTTTGAAGAGCTCTGAAGCGAGTCATGGGAAGAAAGTTCTAAATCCATATCTGTCCCATCTCCCAAGAGCCATTCTCAACTATCTCCCCATGTCCAGTCTCAGTAACTAGAGGAAGTTAAGAGAATGCTTAATTATTTCATAGGAGGGGAGAGAGAGAGAGGGAGGGAAGGGGGGAGGAAGGGAGGGAAAGAGAGAGAAATAGTTCAAATCAGTTCATTTGACAACCTCTGAGCAACTGGAAAAGTTGGTCAATGGTCAACACTCAGCAAAATTGAGATTTTATTTTTTCAAAATTGAGATTTTTGAATTATTGTTAGAAGCTTCAATGATCCAGCCTCTCCCTGTCCCCCATGACTGTGAATAATCCCAAATTTGTTATAGGACAGTACAGAGCTTCTTAAGCCAGAGGAAATTTGCCAGGTATTTTTATTCTGAGTGGTTACAAAATATAGTATCAAATAACAGTCCAGACCTCTTGGGGTCAAAGACCTACTACACCCAGATGTGCAGAGAAAGTGGGGCGTCTTCGCATCTCTGTGATTGATGATCCTCCCCAGATGCCTACATGTAACAGAAGAAAAAAAAATAAATTCACTTCAACTGAGTCAGTTGGGTCAGTGGCAACAATTTAAATAGTGCTGTCTATCAGGTAAAATTCTCAGGTTATCAAAGGTCATTCTTCTCCACCCTTCCATTGCCAGTATGACATTCTGGCCATATGCAGAGGACTTACTGAGTCCTGAAAGCAGTGGAGAGAGGAGGGTCATTGTATCTCCCTACGTGGTCGCCTGGGTCCTTGTTGGACAGTATACTGTAGGATGATTGGATTCATTCCTTCTTTGATCCAAAGAGCATGTAGGAAAATTATTCTTCTCCAGCAATCTACTGACAATGTTTATACAGGGTCACCTTGACTCACAGTCTTCTCTCTCGTTTGGATTGGCCTCGGGACAGTTGTCTCATCTAGCTGAACTGGCCTTTCCAGAGTGTTCACTGCTTCTTTGAACAATGCTAAAATCTGCCTTAGACCCTCTATGGCTCAGACTCAGGTTTTCCATCTCATAGCAATCTATTCCCACTTCCCTAAGTGACCTTCTACTCAGCTCTTCGGTCGGCTTCCTCCTATACTTATAGGCAAGAAAGCCCACATACTGTTCATGTACACAGAAGGCCAAGGTAGTTTGAACAAATTCCAGATCTCTCTTTTCCCAAATTCTGAGGCACAATTATGCCACTTTGATGTGGTCACCCCTAGGTTGGTGCATTGAAAGTAGGCTCCTTAAGGAGATCAGATGTTTCCCTGCCTTCAAACCCTGTGACACTCACACTGATGCTCTGGATATTCCTGACCTCTTTGTTCCCCAACACCTCTTGGTCAACACCTCTCTCCTCCATTTCCTCTGTCTCCGTTCTCTTTACCACCATACCTTAAGATCAAAGGGAGGTGGGCCTTGAATTTGTTTTATTTCTATATTATACACTCTCTCTATTCTACTTAACAACCTTAGAGATATTACAGAATTCTTTACTTCTGTGTCTTCATCTCATCATTATTTGTGGCACCTTTTTGAGTCAGAAATACAGTCTAAAAGGAGCAAAGCATTATATTCTAAGTAGCAACACGCACCCTCGGTTCTTTTCTCTGCCGGTCCAAATACTATCAGGTCTGAAAAAAATTACATTTTGTAACTAATATTCATTAGTTCTCTATATTCTATATTAGTTCTATATGCATTAATTCATATAATCACTGAAACAGAAAAAAACAAACCCAAAACGATATGATTACAAAATGGCATGGGAATGCCAATATTCTGAATTTTTAAATTATTAAAACGATGCACATGACCAATACCTGAGTGGAGTGGGAGGATGAGAGAAAAAGTGAGTGGGCTAACAAACCCATCTTATCTATTAGAGAAATCAAGACACTCTAATTTGTTTCTACACAGAAATGGAAGTATTCCTCTATTGTTCAAAGCAATAAATGTTTCTAATGAAGGAGGCACTAGGAGTGAATAAAACATGTCATCTATAACAGGATTAACAGATGCTAGTTAAAATTGGAAAATTAAGAGAGAAACTAAAGTATGCTGTTTACATTTGTGGAGATTACTAGCATCAGCTCTAAAACCAGAAATAGCTATAAATGTTGGCCTGTGAACACTGAGCCCAGTGTAGTTAAAATTCTTTTTCCTTTTCATTTTGTGTATTCCTTATATATATATGTCCTCCTTTGTGAGAAACA